>NC_133765.1:2470910-2795702 GCF_036562045.2 Rhinolophus sinicus
AACTCAACAACAAAAAACAAACAACCCAATTGAAAAATGGGCAGAGGACTTGAAGAGACATTTCTCCAAAGAGGACATACAAATGGCAAATAGACATATGAAAAATGCTCAACATCACTAATCATCAGAGAAATGCAAATCAAAACCACAATGAGATATCACCTCACCCCAGTCAGAATGGCTATCATCAACAAGACAAATAGTAACAAATGTTGGAGAGGCTGTGGAGAAAAAGGAACCCTCATACACTGTTGGTGGGAATGCAGACTGGTGCAGCCGTTATGGAAGGCAGTGTGGAGGTTCCTCAAAGAATTACGAATAGAATTGCCATATGACCCAGCAATCCCTCTCCTGGGTATCTACCCAAAAAATCTGAAAACATTTAGAGATAAAGACACGTGTGCTCCAATGTTCATTGCAGCTTTGTTTACGGTGGCCAAGACATGGAAACAACCAAAATGTCCTTCGATAGATGAATGGATAAAGAAGTTGTGGTATATATACACAATGGAATACTATTCGCAGTAAGAAAAGATGATATAGGAACATTTGTGACAACATGGATGGATCTTGAGAGAGTAATGCTGAGCGAAACAAGTCAGACAGAAAAAGCAGAGAACCATGTGATTTCACTGATATGTGGTATATAAACCAAAAACAACAAAAGAACAAGACAAACAAATGAGAAACAGAAACTCATAGACACAGACAATAGTTTAGTGGTTGCCAGAGGGTAACGGGGGCGGGGGGTGGGGGGTGGGAGATGAGGGTAAGGGGGATCGAATATACGGTGATGGAAGGAGAACTGACTCTGGGTGATGAACACACAATGGGATTTATAGATGATGTAATACAGAATTGTACACCTGAAATCTATGTAATTTTACTAACAATTGTCACCCCAAGAAATTTAATTAAAAAAAAAAAAAATGGTACGTGTGCTCCAATGTTGATTGCAGCTTTGTTTACAGTGGCCAAGACATGGAAACAACCAAATGTCCTTCAATAGATGAATGGATAAAGAAGTGTGGTATATACACACAATGGAATAGTATTCGGCAATAAGAAAAGATGAAATAGGACCATTTGTGACAACATCAATGAATCTTAAGATTATAATGCTACGCAAAATAAGTCAGACACAAAAAGCAGACAACCATATGATTTCACTGATATGTGGTATATGAACCAAAAACAACAAAAGGACAAGACAAGCCAATGAGAAACAAAAACTCATAGACACTGACAATAGTTTAGTGGTTACCAGACGATAAAAGGGTTCGGGGATTGTAGATGAGGGTAAAGGGGATCAGATATACAGTGATCGAAGGAGAACTGACTCTGGGTGGTAAACACACAATGGGATTTATATATGATGTAATACAGAATTGTAAACCTGAAATCTATGTAACTTTACTGACAATTGTCACCCCAATAAACTTTAATTAAAATAAAAGAAAAAGAGTATCTGACTTGGATAGTAAAGTGAGTCAGAATTTAATTTTAATTACATTACATCAGTGAGAATTAAATGTCTATTTTTTACCCTAGCTATGCCCTCCTACCATACATTTACTGAAACACCAGAAAAAATGATTAATTTTGAAATTAGGGACACATCTTACCAATGTGTTATCACCTAAAACTCCTCATATTTACAAACTAAGATTTCCCCTATTGTAATTGTGCACTTTTTGTTTCCAGTTGCAGAACCTTACATTTATCCCTATGATATTTTATTTTATTAGATTTAGCTTATGTCTGAATATTTTAGATATCTTTTTGGAATTTGAGTTTTTTTCATCCACTGTATTAACTATTCCTTTCAGCTTTTCAGCATGTACAAATTTGATCAAGGTTTCTATCTTTGAACCGTTTATAAAAATAATTGAAAAGTTGAGCTTGGACTAATATTTCCAGTAATATTCTCATAATTGCATTCATTGTGAGCTCTCATGGACCTTTCCCAGCTCTGGCAATACTTCCTCTAATTGAAGCACACTTACATCATCCTACTCAACTACTGCTTTGTGTTTTGCAGGACTTGCAGATGAGAAGGATCAAAAGAATAAAATTGTAATACTGTCAAAGGGAGTCTCTTCTTCTCCTTTCAATTCCTCTAGCCCAAGCTTCTCACTAGTTCCAAATCACCCCCTCCGATGCAGTGGCAAACTAACTGGCCTCTGCTGATCTTTTCCCTCTCCCATTTATCCTAGACTCCTCTCTCACAGTTCTTTTTCTCTAAAACCAATATGCTTATGTCACTCTCCTAATAAATATATCCAAATACTTCCCATTAAATCCAAATCCCTTCATTTTTTGTGCAAAGAACTTTTTGACTTGGACCTCAATTTTTCCTCCATTTCATTGTAAATTTGTCATTCACTAATTATGTTAGGTCTTTCAACAAGCCACTGCCTTGTTAATATTGTTCTCTGGCTTTAACTGATTTTCCACTCCTTTCCTATCCTCCTCAGGCAGAATTAATTGCCTTCTCCTCTATGCTTTCACATTTACTCTGTCCAGTTTCATTGTTTGCAAGTCCTTATTTCTCCATTAGCTTGTGAGCATGTTGAGGACAGGGCTGTGGCTTTCAGCTCTTAGCCCAGTGAGTGCTTCACAGTTGGTGCTCAATAAATATCTGTCGAAATAATGAGTGAAGAAAGGGAAACACAAATGGTGACTGAATGGAAAAGGTGGTAAAAGGTGGAAGACACTGCTCTGACATGGAAACAAAAAATTCAAATTGCCAATATTATTCAGTACCATGTGACTTGAAGAGTCAGCAACTTTTTTCCAGAATGACTGAGGGTCACATCTAAACATAGAGATTTATTATTATAAGTCCTAGAAATACATTGATACATACAATAGACTGGGAGATTCTCTTTACTGTTAAATATAAATATATTTAAGTGTGAAAACTCCTTAATATTTAAATACTTAGTACCATTTCTAAAAGCAGCATTCCAAAATTCAAGGATGTCCAAGTGATGAGCAAGCGTAGCTTTGCTTTTTTGGATTTAGGATGGGGTTGCCAGATAAAATACATGATGGCCAGTTAAATTTGAATTTCAGATAAACAATGATTTTTTTTTTTTAGTATAAGAATATATCATTAATACTAGGAGTTCTGTATTTTTATTTGCTAAATGTGGGAACCCTAACTTAGGAAGACATTATTCACCCCAGAGCTATATGAACTTGGGCAAAAAACTTAATTTTTCTTTGTTGAAATTTCCTCATCTCTAATAATAAAATGTTGTGCTACATGATACCTGTAAGTAACTTCTACATATTGCTAACTAGGCTATATATATTTCTATCATCAAAGACTTACCTAGGAGTATAATTACAGTGTTGTAGAAAGAGTGCTGCACTTAGAATAAAAAACCTAAGTTTGAATCTCCTCTGTATCACTAACTATGTCACCTTAGGCAAATCAAGTCTTTAGAATCTCAGATTTTTCACCTACAAAAATGGGTTAAGGTATTTATTATAAGGATCTAATTAGTTAATGTGTGGAGCAGTGCTTGGGTCTGTGTAAAGTTCTAAACAAAGGATAACTTGTTAGAAACTTACTCAACTCCTACCAGAAGTTACTCTCAACCAGTATTGAAGTAAATTATTATAAAAACTATATACTCACAGATTCTGTTTCCTTATATTACTCAAACTAAGTTTTCAAGCTTGAATAAATTCTCAGAAAGTGCCCACAGGTAATCATTTTATCACCTTTGCTCTGTATTTCAAGAGATAAATGTTGGCTCTCAACTTTAATCTTTTCAAATAATAAATGATCAAAATAATACCCACTACACACATTTATTATGAGAACTGAGAAAAATATATACAAAGACCTGGCACAGAGAGTTTCTCACTATAAACATCACTAGAAGGGAGTTCCTTTCCTTCTGTATGGTTCTTTTGAATGCCTCAGGTGAAGCCTGGCCCTGAGTACAGTCCGTCGGTAGCAGGTGGGCATGTTTAAGGAGCAGACCTCAGTTTCCATTCCCCTTCTTTACCTGGCAGCTCTGTTGTCACAGACCAGCAGAAGAAGAGCCTCCTCCAATCTCTAGACCTCTCTCCATGATGGAGTTTAAGATGCCCAACTCATTTTGTGTCCCCTGACCTCTACAGATCTATAAGACAATATTAAGCTTTCCTAACCACAACCAGATTCAAACTAGAAAGCAGCAGGAGGAAAGTTGCCTTGACCGAAAGGGGCCTCCAGCCTCTCTCACACCAGACACAGGATAATGAAATCCAGACAACACAAAATTCCCCATATTTGATTACTACGTACACCCTCCCAGCACCTGGCCTTTCAGCCTCTCTCCCTCTTGCCTCAAACACAGCTACTCTTCAGCCACATTTTTCAGGTCACCGAGCCAGTCATCAATGGGGACAGAAAGATGTCTGCACTAGGGGATTTCCAACCTGCCCAGGGGATATTGGATTCAGCCTTTGCATATGCCAACTTGAAAAGGGCTTCATGGTGTTTTTCATACACATCTATAGTGCAACAGTGACCTCCAGTGGCTGGTGTGCCTCTGGCTAAGCCAGGAAGATAAAATATCTGCACTGGGCTCCTTCCAGGAGGCTAACAGACAGCACGACAACTTCTTGGAACCATTTTCCAGAATACCTATGCAAAGAAACAACCGCAGTCGTACACCAATTGTATCTAACCAAGTCCCGTGTTACTCTACCATTTAAAACCTTAAATGTACAATGACATTTCCATTGACCACTGGATAAGGTCTGAACTACTCAGTACAGCAACAGGACTTTTTGGAATCTGGACATCACTACCTGTCATTTCCTACAACTTTCCCATCTGTTAATACACACCAGACTTCTCTCTAGATATTGCATGTCCTGTCCTGTTTCCTCTTCTCTAAATGACCTTTACAATTGTCTGCCTGGTAAAAATCTTTTTTCATTTTTCTTTTTTTTTTTTTTATTGGGGAATGTTGGGGAACAGTGTGTTTTCCAGGGCCCATCAGCTCGAAGTCAAGTCATTGTCTTTCAGTCTAGTTATGGAGGGTGCAGCTCAGCTCCAGGTCCAGTCGCCATTTTCAATCTTTAGTTGCAGGGGTTGCAGCCCACCATCCCATGAGGGAATCAAATGGGCAACCTTGTTGAGAGCTTGCACTCTAACCAACTGAGCCATTCGTCCGCCCCAAAATCTTTTTTCTTTTTGAGGGTTTCATATCACAAATTGCCATCATGGTGACACCTTAAGTATTGTCTCCCAGCCACTGTTGAATTATGCTTTCAAAACATACAGTGGAGCCAATACTGATCTGTTCATGTATCCTAGAAACAATCATAAGACATCTACTATAATGCCAGTCATTGTGCTTGGGTGTTTGGTATAAACAGATGAAAGAGGCACGGTTTCTGACCTCAGAACACGTACAAACTCATGGGAAACATGTTGAGAAATCATTGCCATGGAACGCAGTATGGTACCATGTGCAAGTTACACACTCGCCTTAAGAAGGGTGTCATCCTTCAGCCCCCCACACCAGGCTCTCCAGCCCAGAGTACTGGGGCCAGGAAGAGGAGCCCCAACTTCTGTTTGTGAAAAACAGTGGGGATTCTGACCATCTGGGTGGGGCAGGAAACCCAGACATCCTCTTAAAGGGCCTACACAGGCACTTACCCTGAGCTCCGGTGAAGGGGACAATAACTCTGGGGGCATTGGAGACATATGGGGAGAGACTGAGTTGTGTACCTTCAGGTGAAACTGAAGGGACAGTTCCCATTTTCTCTGTGTGGGACCCTTCTCCTATGCAGCCAGCAGGCAGGAGCCATCTTTCCTGTGTTGATACAGCACCCCCCAGGTCAAATCTGAATCTGATTGATTTGGTGAGCTCCATGGCTCATCCTGCTGACTCACTAAGACCCTGCCTCACCCAGCTTCTATACAACAGGAGACTTTATCAGTGGCTGAACCTTATGGAAGCCAGCAGATGACAGCATCCTGGCTTTCTGAGGAGCTCCCCAGACCTGGTACTGGTGACAGCCATCCTCGGTTCACCACGTGGCTTCTCCCATGTGCCTCCAGGTACAGCTCAGGCAATGGCCAACTGTGAATCACTTTGTAGCTGCTACTAGGTACTCCCTGGCCAGTCATAGGCAGTGGGTGACCTGGGTCTGAACTGGAGCCCCTTCCCCCAAGAGGCCCCAGAACAAACATACTTGAAAGTTGGCTTCATACTACAGCAGAGCACCACCCAATTAACCCCACAAATGGTACACACAAAGCGTGGTCTCAACAGGCTCCATGGGGAAAGCCCCACAACCCACACAAGGAACACTACTGGAGTACCCAGCTCAGGTGACCAGGGAGACTGTGCCACTGGGCCCCACAGGGCACCTACTACATAAGGCCACCTGGAAGACTGGGAGATATAGCAGATCTACCTAATACATAAACCCAGAGAGGCAGCCAAAATGAAGAAACAAAGAAATAGAACCCAAATGAAAGAACAGGAGAAAACTCCAGGAAAAGTACTAAACAAAATGGAGGCAAGCAACCTACCAGAGACAGAGTTCAAAACAATGGTTATAAGGATGTTCAAGGAACTTACTGAGAACTTCAACAAAGAGATAGCAAGCATAAAATAGGACATAGAAACCACAAAAAAGAACCAGTCAGCAGTGAAGAATACAACAACTGAAATGAAGAATGTACTAGAAGGAATCACCATCAGACTAGATGAAGCAGAGGATCGAATCAGTGACTTGGAAGACAAGGTAGCAGAGAACACCCAATCAGAACAGCAAAAAGAAAAAAAGATTTTTTTTAAAAATGAGGATAGTTTAAGAGACCTCTGGGACAACATCAAGCATAACAATATTCACATCATAGGGCTACCAGCAGGAGAAAGCAAGGGACAGAGAACCGATTTAAGTAAATAATGACTGAAAACTTTCCTAACTTGGCAAAGGAAATAGGCATACAAGTCTGGGAAGCAGAGAGAGTCCCAACAAGAGGAATTCAAACAAGCCCACACTAAAGCACCTTATAAGTCAATTTGGGGAATGTAATCAATAAAGTTGTAAAGATTTTGTAGGGCATCCAATGGACACTTGTCTCATTAGGGAGACCACCTCAGGGATAATGTAGATGCCTGATCACTGCGCTGTACACCTGAAGCTGAAGCTGAACAATAATGAATATCAACTACAATTATATATATATATATATATATATATATATATATATATATATATATATATATGCGCGGAGCACAGCATTAGGAATAGAGACAGTGGAAATGTAATGGCTGTGTGTGATGCCAGAAGGATAGTGGATGGGAGGAGGTGGATTGTCACTGTGTGAGGGATATAAATGATAAATGTCTAACTATTACATTGTTTTGTGCACCTGAAACTAATAAAAAATGTAAAAAGTAAAAATTGAAAAAAAGAAAAGAAAATACACCATGTTATAATCACAACAGCTACTATTTACTGGAGGTCTACTATTTGCTTCACCCTGTGCTAGGGTACTGTGTATCTATGATTATTACTCTTGCCACAGCTTAAAGAGAAAGGATTATTATTATTATTATTATTATTATTATTATCTTCATATTTTAGGTGAAGAAATTGAGTCTTAGACAATTTGAATAAATTGCCCAAGCAAATGAAATGGCACAGACTAATTTAAAAATCATTTTCGCCTGCTTCCAAAATAAACATCTTTCTAATATATATGTTAACAATGTTTGTTAAAGGGTGAAGGAAAAATTTGAGAAGACATAGTAACTTCTGGTGCTCCAGCCCAACCCACAAGTGTCTGTGGGAACTTCTTCACCAATTTCCTCTATCCCACAGTTGTTTATTTATTCTTTAATTCAAACCAATATTTATTGAATGCTGTCTATGTCAGGCACTGTGCTAGTTGAGGATGCATCTGTTACTTTCAAGGAGTTTATTTTCTAATGGGACAATAAAATATGTAAACAGACAGGTACTCTATGCTGCACTAAGGATGGACGTAGGCAGCTTGCTGTGGGGCCTGATGAAGAACTATAACATCCTTTTCATCTTCAGCATCATCCCTGGAGAGTCCCTGTTCTAGATGGATTGTGGTCCTGCGTCTCTGTGTAAGATGTCTCTGGGATACACAAATACAAACGCATAGATGCACCTGGTTTACCCTAGCTCCCATTTCAGCCACTAAATTTTCCCCTGCCCTGTATGTCAAGGGAAAGCTATCTTCCCCATTTGTGATACTGACTATGTATTCAGTCCCCTCACCTTCCCCCTTATCCCCACCCCACCTCCCATCTACCAACCCTCAGTTTTTCCTCTATGTCTATGAGACTGTTTTTGATTAGTTCATTCATTTATTTTTTTCGTTAGATTCCAGACATAAAACCACATAAATATGGAAAGGTAATGTTTGACAAAGAAGCAAAAAACATACAGTGGAGAAAAGACAGCCTCTTCAATAAATGGTGCTGGGAGAATTGGAAAGCCACATGCAAAAGAATGAAACTGGACTGCTCTCTGTCACCATGTACCAAAGTTAATTAAAAATGGATCAAAGACTTAAGCATAAGACCTGAAACAATAAACTGCATTGAAGAAAACATAGGTGCTAAACTTATGGACCTTGGGTTCAAAGATCGCTTGATGAATTTGATTCCAAAGGCAAGGGAAGTAAAAGCTAAAATAAATGAATGGGACTATATGAAACTTAAAAGCTTCTGCACAGCAAAAGAAACCATCGACAAAATAAAGAGGAAACCAACTGAATAGGAGAAGATTTTTGCAAACAGTGCCTCCAATAAGGGGCTAATATCAAAAATATACAAGAAACTCATGGAACTCAACAACAAAAAAACAAACAACCCAATTGAAAAATGGGCAGAGTCTATGGGGGTTGGGGGGTGGGAGATGAGGGTAAGGGGGATCAAATATATGGTGATGGAAGGAGAACTGACTCTGGGTGATGAACACACAATGGGATTTATAGATGATGTAATACAGAATTGTACACCTGAAATCTATGTAATTTTACTAACAATTGTCACCCCAATAAATTTAATAAAAAAAGAAAAAAGAAAAATGGGCAGAAGACCTGAAGAGACATTTCTCCAAAGAGGACATACAAATGGCAAATAGACATATGAAAAAATGTTCTACATTACTAACCATCAGAGAAATGCAAATAAAAATCACAATGAGATATCACCTCTACTCAGTCAGAATGGCTATCATCAACAAGACAAATAGTAACAAGTGTTGGAGAGGCTGTGGAGAAAAAGGAACCCTCATACACTGTTGGTGGGAATGCAAACTGGTGCAGCCGTTATGGAAGGCTGTGTAGAGGTTCCTCAAGAAATTACAAATAGAATTACCATATGACCCAGCAATCCCTCTCCTGGGTATCTACCCAAAAAATCTGAAAACATTTAGAGATAAAGACACGTGTGCTCCAATGTTCATTGCAGCTTTATTTACGGTGGCCAAGACATGGAAACAACCAAAATGTCCTTTGATAGATGAATGGATAAAGAAGTTGTGGTATATACACACAATGGAATACTATTTGGCGGTAAGAAAAGATGAAATAGGACCATTTGTGACAACATGGATGGATCTTGAGAATATAATGCTAAGTGAAATAAGTCAGACAGAAAAAGCAGAGAACCATGTGATTTCACTGATATGTGGTATACAAACCAAAAAAAAGAACAAGACAAACAAATGAGAAACAAAAACTCATAGACACAGACAATAGTTTAGTGGTTACCAGAGGGTAAGGGGTGGGGGGTGGTAGATGAGGGTAAAGGGGATCAAGTATATGGTGATGGAAGGATAACTGACTCTGGGTGGTGAACACACAATGGGATTTACAGATGATGTAATACAGAATTGTACACCTGAAATCTATGTAACTTTACTAACAATTGTCACCCCAATAAACTTTACTAAAAAACAAGAAATAAAGGATACAATAATGCAAATGAAGAATATATTACAGGGAATTAACAGTAGACAAAATGAAGCAGAGTATCCTACCAGAGATGTAGAAGGCAAGGTAGGAGAAAACACCCAAAGAGAACAACAAAAATAAAAAAGAATCCAAAATTTGAGGAGAGGGGCCTCTCGGACAATATCAAGCATACCAACATTCGCATTATAGTGTTACCAGAAGAAGAGAAAGAGCAAGAAATTGAAAACCTATTTGAAGTAATAATGACAGAAAACTTCCCTAACCTGGCGAAGGAAATAGACATACAAGCCCAGTAAGCACAGAGAGTCCCAAACAAGATAAACCCAAAGAGGCCAACACCAAGATGCATCATAATTAAAATGCCAAAGGTTAAATACAAAGAGAGAATCTTAAAAGCAGCAAGAGAAAAGCAGTTAGTTACATACAAGGGAGCCCCCATAAGACTGTCAGCTGATTTCTCAACAGAAACTTTGCAGGCAAAAAGGGAGTGGTAGGAAATATTCCAAGTGATAAATAGCAACGACATAAAACTAAGATTGCTCTACCCAGCAAGGCTGTCATTTATAATAAAAGGGCAGATAAGGAGCTTCTCAGACAAGAAAAAGCTGAAGAAGTTCATCACTACTGAACCAGTATTATAAGAACTCTTAGAAAGACTTTTTTTTAAATGGGAGGGGGTTAAGGATGGGTGAAAGGGGAAGGGATTAAGAGAACTAATTGGGTTGTTATACAGTTGTCATGGGGATGTAGGGTATAGCATAAGGAATATAGTCAACAATATTGTAATAACTAGGTTTGGTGCCAGATATGTACTAGATCTATCAGGGTGATAGATGGGAATGGGGTTAGGGTCAGAGTAAAAAAGTGAAGGCATTAAGAAATATAAATTGGTAGTTAATACAGTCTGGGGAATATAATCAACAATGTTGTAAAGATCACATAAGGTGCCACAAGGGCACTGGACTTATCAGAGGGATCACATCATAGACTATGTAGATGCCTCACCAATGCATTATACACCTGAAGCTGAAGTATAATAATATTGAGTGTCAACTATAACTAAATATATAGGTATGTATAGTCACAGGCTGTGGAGTACAACATAGGAAAGATAGTCAATGGTATCGTAACAGCTATAAGATGTCAGAGGGGTAGTAGCTCGAGGGGTGGGTTATAACTTTATGAGGGGTTTAAATGTCTAACTATTACATTGCTTTGTACACCTAAAATTAATAAAAATGAATAAAAAGAAAAAATAGAACTACCTTATGACCCAGCAATTTCACTCCTGGGTATTTATCCAAAGAAATCCAAAACACTAATTCGAAAAAAATATATGTAACCCTATGTTTACTGCAGTGCTAGTCATAATAGCCACGATATGGAAACAACTGAAATGCCCATCAATAGATCATTGGATAAAGAAATTGTGGTGCATTTATATAATGGAGTATTACTCTTCTATAAAAAAGAATGAATTCTTACAATTTGCAACAACGTGGATGTACCTAGGGGATATTATGCTAAGTGAAATAAGTCAGACTGAGAAAGTCAAATACTATATGATTTCACTTATATGTGGAATCTAAAGAACAGAATAAATTAACAAACAAAATAGAAATAGACAATAGATACAGACAAAAAACTGATGGTTGTTAGATGGAAGGGGTTTTGGGGGATGGGTGAGAAGGATGACGAGATTAGAAAGTACAAAATGATAGTCACAAAATAGTCAGGGGGACGTCCAATATAATATGAGTTATAATCAGTAATGTTGTAAAGACTCTGTAGGGTGTCAGATGAGCACTGGACTTATTGGGGGATCAATTCATAGATTATATAAATGCCTAACCATTGTGCTGTACATTAAAACTAACACAAAATAAGATTGAATGTCATATATATATATATATATATATATATATATATATATATATATATATATATATATGATTGGTATATTGAATGTCATAGATAGATAGATAGATAGATAGATAGATAGATAGATAGATAGATGATAGATAGATAGATAGATAGATAGATAGATAGATAGATAGATAGATAGTCATTGGATGTAAAGCACAGCTTAGGGAATACAGTCAAGGGTATTGTAATAGCTATGTACAACATCAGATGGATGAGGTATTGTAATAGCTATGTACAATATCAGACTTGGTGAGGTTATTACTTTGTGAGAAGTGTAAATATCTAATCATTATGTTGTTTTGTACACTTGAAACTAATAAAAAAGAAATTAAGATTAAAGGCCTGGATGCTGGCAGGATGGATTTGTTAAGAGGCGAAAAGATAAGAGGACTGCGGATAGATAGTACAATGTTAAAGATTGCAATTTCAGGGGTCAAAAAATGCTGTGATAAGGCATGTAGAACTACAAGCTCAGCATGATCAAGACTGAATTTAGCGTCAGCTGGAGAGATAGGCATAAGATAGATTATGAAGTTATGACATTGATTTGTTAGGTACCAGTAAGGTCTCCTGTGATACCCCCTTGAAAATAGAAACTCTGTCTACTATGTTCATGGCTGTATCCCTAGCATCTACAATAGTGTTTAGAACAACAAAGGACTCAACGACTATGTGTTTGATGGACAAATATATAAATGAAATAACAGAAATCTTGATCCATCTGGTTTAAATAAGCAAAGTAATATATTGGCTTACTCAAGGTGAAAATTACAAGGTAAGGCTGTCTTAATATTAATGGGCTCAAGGATTAAATAATCAGAACTCAGTTTTGCTCCATATCTGGACTTTACCTTCCATTGTTTTGGCCTCAGTTTTGGGCTTCACATAATAGCAAGACCTGGAAAGAGTCACTTTCCCCAAAGTCCTAGCAAAACTCTCATTATCCCTAATTGGCTAACATGGCATATTTCCAAACTAGTCACTGTGTATAAGAAAATAATTCATTATGATTGTCTTAGGCCTGGATCACACGTTCAGCCCTGAAAGCTAGGAGTCAATCTCACTCCAGTTCCAGAGCCTGAGATTGAGAAGAAATGAAACAATTCTACCAAAAATAGAGTTAATGTACATGGTATAGCAAAAACAACAGGGGCCCACGACAAAAAGCATAGCCCATTCTCTCTCTAGTAACTATGGGAAACTGATGAAAGATTTAAGGAAAGCAGCATGGTCAGATTAGCATGTCTAAAAGATCATCCTGGCGCAGTGTGGAGGACAAACGATAAAAGGTTTAGGATTAAGGGAAAGAGAACATATAGGAGGACATTATTCAAATTCAAAATCATCAACTATCAATGGATCGTGTTTCTTTTCTGTACAGAGACGGAAGAACTCTTCTGGAGGCACAATGAATTAGACATAGTCATTGCATTCAAGGAGCTTCTGGTCTAGATCAACTATAGGGCTTTGAGGTCAAAATGGCAGAGTAGATAAATGCTGTGTTCTCCTCTTCACATGATCACTTAAAAATTATAGAACAACCACCTTTGAGAACCACCTGGAGACTAGCTGAACAGAACTCCTAAAACTGACTTCAGGGCAAAGGCTGGAGAGGGAGGTCTCTCCAGGACAGAAGTGCTGGCAGGCACCATTGTCCCTTTGTTGAAATTTCTCCCCACCCAGCCAGAAGGCATTGGTGGGTGCAAAATTTGAGTCTCTATTAACCTGACAAACAGTGCCTGCCCCACCCTGGTGATTCCCTGAGACAGCGCTCCATCCAACTCATGCACCAGCCTGAACCTCTTTCAGTGGCTATTCTTCACAAGTCACCAGCATTGGCTCACACTGCACATTTCCCTAAAATCTTTCAAAAGTTCTAGAAACCCCAAACAAATACCAGCTGGCCTTGGTGTGCCCTATGCCTCTTGCTAAGCAGCCCCAGGCCTGGAACTAGAGGCATCTGTCCTTGGTTTGCAGCATAGCTTCTCCCAGCATAGCTTGCACCTTCAAGCCCAACATGGGCAGTTACCAACAACAGATTACTTTGTAGCTCCTACCGGTTGATACCAGGCTAGGCACAAGAAGCTGCTAACCTTAGCCAGCACCAAAGACCCTCCCAGGAGACTCCAGAACCAATACACCCATTGGTTCTGGTCAACTTAAAACCATGCCAGAACACCACCTAATTACTTCCACAAATGACAAACCCAAAGGTTAGACTAAGCAGACACCAGATCCCACTAGAGTGAGCCCTGGTCCAGGGGGCAGCCCACAGAGAACAGCTCATCTGCTGAAGTCAAGTTTAGTTCTCACAGCCAGTCAGTCTGAGGGTCAATCCCACTCACTAACATGCCAACAGCAATCAAAATGCAACTGTTAGGTTGGTGCAAAAGTAATTGCGGTTTTTGCAATTATTTTTAACCCTTTAAACCGCAATTACTTTTGCACCAAATTAATACAACAGGAGGACACACACAACCCACAACAGGGATGCCCATGAAGTACCTGTCTCAAGTGACCAGGGAGACTGCCCCACTGGGCATCACAGGGAAACTACCAAATGAGTCTACCTGACCAAAACTGGAAGACAGAGCAGATCTACCTGATACATGGAACCAAGCACAGAGAGGCAGCCAAAATGAGGAGACAAAGAAACATGTTTCAAATAAAAGAATAAGACAAAACTCCAAAAAAAGAACTAAACAAAATAAAGGCAAGCAATCTTCCAAATACAGAGTTCAAAACACTGGTTATAAGGAATCTCAATGAATTTAGGAGGATAATAGATGAACTCAGTAAGAACTTACACAAAAAAATAGAAACCATAAATAAGAACCAATAAGATATGAAAAATACAATGACTTAAATAAAGAATACATTTGATGGAATTAACAGCAAATTAGATGAAGCAGAGGATCAAATCAGTGATTTGGAAGACAAGGTAGTAGAAAAAACCCTATCAGAATAGAAAAAAAAAAAAAGGCAAGTTTAAGAAATTTTTGGAACAACATCAAGTGTAAATCTTTTACTGGTATTTTTAGAACATGTCACCCCACAGCAGCAGAATATACATTCTTTTCAAGTGAACATGGTACACTTTTCAGGATAGACCTGGAAAATATTATGCCACAAAAATGTTCCAAGAATATGAGTTAAAATCCATCTAGTCTAATAGAAAAAAATAAACAAATGAAACTACATCAAACTAAAAGTTTTTGCACAGCAAAGGAAACCATCAACAAAATGAAGAGACAACCTACTGAGTGGGAGATGATATTCATCAATGATACATCTGATAATGAGTTAATGTCCAAAATATATAAAGAACTCGTACAAGTTAACACACACACACAGAAAACAAATAATACAATTTAAAATGGGCAAAGGACTGCTATTGACAATAGCCAAGATATGGAAACAACAAAAATGCCCATCGGTAGATAACTGGATAAAGAAACTGTGGTACATTTATACAAGGAGTATTACTCAGCCATAAAGGAGAATTAAATCCTACCATTTTCAGTGACATGGATGGACGTAGGGAATATTATGCTAAGTGAAATAAGTCAGGCAGAGAAAGACAAATACCATATGATCTCACTTATATGTGGAATCTGAAGACCAGAATAAATGAGCAAACTAAACAGAAATAGAGTCAGAGATATAAAGAAAAAACTGAAGGTTGCTAGATGGGAAGGAAGTGGGGATGGAGAGAAGTAAAAGGATTAGAAAGTACAAATGAGTAGTCACAATATTGACATGGGGATGTGAAAGACAGTTTGGGGAATATAATCAATAATGTTGTAAAGATTTTGTAGGATGTCAGATGGACACTTAATAGGGAGACCACTTTATGGACTGTGTAAATGCCTGACCACTGCACTGTACATCTGAAACTGAAGCTGAATAATACATATGTACTGGGGGTGCCAGAAAAATGTATACACATATTAAGAGATGTTATCTATGCTCAAGCAGTAGTTTGCCATAATCAGAAGTGTTTGAATACTGATGTAACCACTCTGAGCACCTATTGTGATTGCAAAAGTCAAACGTGACTTGTATTCATCTTTTAGTATTGGTATATATTGAGTATTACAATTTTAATACAGTTTTTTCCTTTATTAAAATGTGTACTTTTTTTGGCATTCTCTGTATATAATCAGCACAGGACAAGCAACAGAGTCAATGGAATTGTAACAGCTATATATGATATTAGAGGGGTAGTAGATTGCAGAAGGGAGGTTATCACTTTGTGAGGGGTGTAAATGTCTAACTATTACACTGTTTTGTACACCTGACACAAACAAACAAATAAAGAAAATTTTAAAAATTTAAATAAAATAAATAAATAAAGTTTGGAGCTAAATATACAAAGAAAAAAGAAAGAGGACATCCTTGGCATTCAGAGAGGGAAGCACGCAAGGTGCGGTTGCAGCTAGCGCCAATCGCTTATCTTTCTACCACCAGGTGGCACCAGAGGTACATTGTCTTAGCTCACCCTTGGCCTCTGGGACCATGTTGCCAGAAGTCTGGGCAATGGGTCCTGGTTCCCTTCTCAGTAACTTGAACCTCGACTCTAGGTTGAGAATAAAATCCACATTTACACACTCCCTCCACCCTGTCCCCAAGAAATGTCAAGGTCTTTGAAGTGAGGCTGGGAGCTAAATCAGCATGTTGAAAAAAAATAAAGGCGGTTTTACGTTATTTGTTAAAAAAAAAAAAGGCAGAGGACCCGAATAGACATTTTTCCAACAAACACACACAGATGGCTAGTAGACACGTGAAAATATACTCAATGTCACTAACCATCAAAAAATGCAAATTAAAACTACAATGACATATCACCTCACAGCTCTCAGAATGGCTATTATCAAAAAAAATCAACAAACAACACGTGTTGACAAGGATGTGGAGGAAAGCGAACCCTCATGTATATTTGGTTGGATTGCAAATTGGTGCATCCACTATGGAAAACAATATGGAGTTTCCTCAAAAAAATTAAAAATGGAAGTGCATTATGACCCTGCAATTCCACACTGGGTACTTATAAAAAATAATCCAAAACACTAATTTGAAAAGATATATTCATCTTCATGTTCATTGCAATAGCCAAAGTATGAAAGCAAACTAAGTGTCCATCTATAAATGAATGCATAAAGAAGAGTTGGTACGTGTACACAACGGAATATTACTTGACCATATAAAAGAATGAAGTTTTACCATTTACAACAACATGGGTTGAACTAGAGGGTATTATGCTAAGTGAAATAAGTCAGACAGAGAAAGACAAATACTGTATGATTTCACTCACATGTGAAATTTAAAAAATAAAATGAACTAACAAATAGAAACTAACTCATAGATACAGAGAACAAATTGATGGCTGCCAGACAGGAGGTGGATCAGGAAGATGGGTGAGAGAGAAGAAAAAGATTAAGAAGTACAAAGCGTCAGTCACAAAATAGTCACAGGGATTAAAGTATAGCAGAGGGAATAGAGTCAATGATATTGTAATAACTATATATGGTACCAGGTGGGTACTAGGCTTATCAGGGAATCACTTGGTAAGTTACATAAATGTCTAACCACTATGTTGTACGTTTGAAAATAAAAATAATGAATGTCAACTGTAATTGAAATATTTTTTTAAAAATCTTCTGGTCTAATGAGGAAGACAGACAAGTAAATAGGCATTCACTTTACAAGTAATTACAGGAAGGCTTCTTGATGTACCATGAAATGCCATCTAAGGTAAGTTCTGAAAGGTATATAGGCATTGACAGTTTCTACAATCAGAGACAAGTAGAAATACTACACATTTAGAAAAGTAATATGTTTAAAGAAGGGAAGTGGCCAAATGTGAAGGTTTTTAAATTGTCCAGTTTGAGCTATGTGTTTTTTAAAAGATTTGTATTAAAATATAGCTAACATACAATATTCTATTAGTTCAGGAGTACACAACAGTTATTCAACGTTTATATACCTAAAGCAGTGACCACCATGATAAGTCCAGCAACCATCTGACGCTGTACCACACTATGATGATATTATTGACTATTCCTATGTTGTGCATCCCCGAGTAGTCTAGCAGCCACATGGCACTATACATAGTTATTAACATATTATTGACTGTATTCCATATGCTATATCTTACGTCCCCGTGACTACTTTGTAACAACCAATTTGTATTTCTTAATCCCTTCTCCTGATGTGTTTTATTTGTGAATAGTCTTTTACATTTTTGTTTGTTGAATATGGGCACCAAAGAACCTGTAAAAGTTATTTTTTTCACATCAGTGAAATCATATGATTCTTGAATTTTTCTGTCTGACTTATTTTGCTTAACATAATAATCTAAAGATCCATCCATGTTGTTGAAAATGGCACTATTTCATCTTTTCTTATGGCAGAGTAGTATTTCATTATGTATATATACCACATCTTTTTTATCCAATCATCTATCAAAGGACACTTTGGTTGTTTCCATGTCTTTACAACTGTAAATAAAGCTGCAATTCACTGATATGTGGTATATAAAACTGAAAACAACAAAAGAATAAGACAAATAAATGAGAAACAAAAACTCATAGACACAGACAATAGTTTAGTGGTTACCAGCGGGTAAGGGGGGAGGGGAGTGGTAGGTGAGGGTAAAGGGAATCCAATATATAGTGATGGAAAGAGAACTGACTCTGGGTGGTGAACACACAATGTGATATATAGATAATGTATTGCAGAATTGTACACCTGACATCTATGTAACACAATTGTAACCCCAATAAACTTTTTTTAAAAAATTATTTTTTTCAATTGAATGTGCATAAATAAAAGTTTGAAAAAGGTCAAAAATAAAATAAAATAAAATTGGGAATCAACTATACTTGGAAATAAAGATAAGAGTATAAAAGAGTCAATAATGGCACTTAGAATTCTACTTTGTGTAACTGAATGGATAGGAATGTGAATTTAGGGAGCATGATAATGAACTTGTTTATGAGTTTGAAATATCTGGGTAACGTCAATGTGGAGATGCCTGGCTTGTCACTGGATATGTGGATCTGGAGTTCAAGAGAGAGTTGCAGCTGGAAACATGCATTAGGGAGCCATCAGGTTAAAAATGGTAGCTGAAACCTTGAAATGGGTGAAGTCATTCTGGTACAATTCAGTGTTTAAAGAAAAGGATCCGGGAAGCAAAAGCCTAGGAAAACTACCATTTAAGTGATGACTAAGTACTAGGAACCATCGTGAGTGACTAGAAGAAAAAGACAGGTGGCAAAGGAGCAGGAACCTCTTCTGAACTAGGGTTGGAAAGAAGTATATAAAGATGGAACTGAGAACTATACTGAAGATGGAAAATAAACAGAGCTCCTCGATATCCTGGATGAAGGGAATTAGGGAGAGAAAGGGATAAAGAATGACTCCCAGATTTCTGGCTTGGGTGACCAGTTGGCTGGTCAGAAGAAGAGGTTAGGTCTAGAAATAATTGTTTGAAGTGCTAGTGAGATGTCAACTGGAAGAACTGTGGGCAGTTAGAATTCAGGAGAGTGTCTGGATAGCAACCTAGCCTTAGAAGTAGTCAACGCAAAGGTGGTATTTATCATCAAGGGAGGAGATGTGACAGCCCTAGAGGAGCCATTCGTTGAGCCTGGATCCCCACGGATACTCTCATTTAAGAAATAGGCAGTGAAAGAGGTGCCAGCAAAGGAGATTGTAAAGAAACTGAGAAAGGGGAGAACTGAGTTTGTCCCTCAGAAGAAAGCCTTTTTATCTCATATAGTGCTTTGGGATGTTGGTCCTGATACATTTTTCAGCTTTCAGTATCCCAACCTGCTTGGGGACTTACAAAGTCATAATGATTCCATATATCTTCTAAATTCATCCTGAAGCTTATATAAAAGGTCCTAGGACTCATAAGGAGCTCTTTATAGTTTCCTAACTTGCTTTTAATAAAGGACTTTCATGGGTTAAAAGTAATAGACCACTTAATCCAGAAACGGTTTAAATTTGCTTCTATATTTGGAAATACTTCAATCATTAGGGGTGAGCAGAAACACACAACATCCTTCAAACACTGTTCCTCTTTCTTCATATGGTATTGTGAATGTCTCAGTAATTAGGCCCATTACTTTTTTGCTAATTAATTTAGGTCTAATTGGTTTCAGCCCACACAACAGTGCAGGTTGTAAGAGAAGGCAACAGCAGTCATATTCCACTAAAAGTACCTGCCAGCATCAAAGCCTCCACCATCAAGCAATTCACCACAGAGGGAAGATCTCTTAAGAGCTAAACAAAGTAAATTAACACCACCTCCCAATTAGTTTCAGAAAAAAATCTCAAAGTGCTCGGAAGTCTGTCAAAGCACCAGGAAGTATTTCATCTTACTATCACCATCCTAGCATAACACAGTCTTACAAAGAGTTACCAAACATTTACCAGCCTGTGTTCTGTGTGTTGTCTAGAAAAATTTCAAGTTTGCCAAATGACTGCTGTCTCCGTAGGTGCCGTGACCTGGACTAGTTTTACCATTTCATTCCCCAAAACTAACACAGTGCATATAGATGTTGCACAATTACTATTTGTTATGCAAATGAATGACTGAATGAAGAGAAAGAGAAAGAAAGGTAGGAAGAAGGAAAGGAGGAAGACAAGGAGGGACTGATCTGTGGAGTTACTCCAATTCAAAAAGTCATAATGAAAGAGCATCGCCTTTAAAGCCAGTTTGCCAGCCCTGTCACCCACAGGCTGTGTGAGCACGTCATTTAATCTCTCTGAATCACAGTTTCTTTTGTTATTTAATGGGAATGTTACCTGCATTGCATACTTTAATTAGTTAAAATGAAGATGAATTTATAAATTTGAAAGCATTTTGTAAACAGTTAAAGACAGCTGTTGCTATTAAGATTTGGAACCCAACTTTAAATTGTTTTCTATTGTGCCTCTAGTTAGATCATGCTTATGTGTCATATAATGATATTTAAGTCTCACTAAACTTCTAATAAAACTATTACCATCAGTTTATGTCCCAAGTGTACAAAGAAGAATGCAACATAGTCGCTGTCCTTAAAGAGCTCACTGTTTAGTGAGGGAGACAATGTGGAAATGCAAACTGTAACTCAGGGAGTATGAACATGCAATGTAAAACGGTATCAGTGACTGGCAGGTAGTCACGGACGAGGAACAATGACTCTACTGAGTAAGGCAGAGACTTCGGAGGGAGGGGAAATTTGAACTGGGTCGTAAAGAATAGTAGAAGCCAGGGGGAGACAGAATAGGCCTTGGGTGCTTTAAAAGTTTTCATAGACACTATTTCCCTGAATGTATTTTTAAACTTTCTTTTTACTCAACATTGTTTTTTACACTTACCCATATAGTTATATGATGGATACATAAATGTCTATTTGTTTTCTTGCTTTTTCCTATGTTTGCAGTGTTCCATGATTAAAATTTATTTTTTTAGGAAACAAAGAAAGGTACGTGGCTGGAGCAAAAGCCATGAGGTGGTTGAGAGGAGGGTTTTGGTGCATCTGAGCCAGACTGGGGAAGATGCTGCACGTTGGAATAAGTATTTTGTGTTTTGTTGTTTGAACAAAAGGGAATCAACATTAGATTATTAAACAGGAATGAAATGATTGCTGTTGTTTCTATTATCATCAGATATCTAAGTCAAGTGGTAGCAGAGCATGAACAAGCTGACTGCAGCCAGTTGAGACCAGGCCCACTCACTCTTTGCTTACTGTTTCCTTGAACAGTGCCCTCCAGTTTCTATGAATAAATCAGACAAGGAAAGATTATTAGAAACCTGGGGGACTAAGGGTGCATTTGATATATTTAAGCAGCTGCAGTGTTTTCAAGGCCAGTGCACAAAGAGCAGGCCTCCACTTCACATCAAGATAGGAGGGACACGTAGCCAAGCCAGGCATGCAGAAACATTTTTCTGGTCACTCTTTTTCTCCCTAGCCTTACCAATAGTCATCCTTGCACCACTTTGTAACACATGAGGTCTCACCCAGCTCCAGGATTGAAGGCCAATTGTGTATTTCTGTGACAGCAAGTATTTAAAAGGAAAATAAAGCAATGACAAGCTGTGACATGCTATCATTAAGTAATTAAAATTTCCTCCTATATTACGACAATAGACGTCACTTTCTCATCTGAAAGGCAGGCCACGTATAGAAACACCATGTCAAAAACCTTTTCAGACAAAGACGGGGGAGGGTTGAGTTAGCTGGGTGTGAAATAGAATATTTTGATGGGTTGCATACACCCCATTCCCAACCCCCAACTCCCACATGCTCTGATAAAAGTCAGATCTGTAAAGAACTTCAAAGACTCCCCACTCTGACAAACAGTAATAAAACAAGAAATTGAAAAAAAAATCTACCAAAGTGCATGAAGGAAACAGAGCTGACAAGTGTTATGATGGTTCTGTTTTAGTAATCAACCATCTAACTGCAGGGCACTTCCTCCGAGTGGTAAGCGAAGTCTAGGCTGTCAACTGTGAAGGAGTACAGAAAGGTCAGACTGCAGAGGGGTTCTACAGGCCTGGAATAAGTGATTACACATTCTTCCTGCCTGTTTTTCTTCCAGGCCACATCCCACCCCAAGCCCACAGTCTAGTCCAGCCCAACCGTAACCTCAACCACTCCCTCATCTCCTTCTTCCAAAGAGAAATATGTGAAATGTAAAATCAGTCAGTCTGGGCTCATCTTTCTTTCCTCCATTTAATGGAGGGTTGGGGGTCAGGGGAAGTACAGAACAAGGAACTGGCTCTGGAATCCAGGACATCTGGCTTCTATTCAGACCCAATCACCGACCTTGAGAGCATATTGAAAGCATTTGGCTGTCTCAGTGGTCTAAAATGAGCTATTTATTTCAGACTCAACAACTAGTCCAAACATATGCTTCCATTTGGAAACAATTGGAAGTAAGACAGGGTTTCTTTTCTTTTTTTCTCCTTTTTTAGGAGGAAGGTGGAAATAATACAGGACTTTGAATCAGAAAGACTAAGCTCATTCCAACCACTGATCTGACACTTGCTCGAGACAACTGTGTGACTATTTGGCTTCCTTAATCTCTCTGCAATTTTAGTTTCTCAACTGTCAAACCATGATTAAATTCCTCTCTCAATAAGTAATTGAGAGGATTAAATAGCAATGTATGCTGAGGACCTGGTGTAGTGCCCAGCATATGATTGCTTCCTTCTTCAGACAAAGGCTTAGCCATAGTTTATTCATTGGGTATAAATGTGCCAGTCTTATCTACCTTATATAGTGCTGTGATAATCATGTGGATCATGTGTCTAAGTGTTTGGTAACTTTAAAGGGTTTTGAAGATATGAAGTATTATATTTCAGATCATTATTACAAAATAATATGTTAAAAATAACATGTCAAAAACAAATGCTTGGATTCCTAAGACAAATTCAGGGGAAACTGGGAATGAAAAATTGCTACACAATCGATGGACATTTATTTGGGTACATTGATTACTAACACTGCCTCAGCATTAGCCCATCCACACCCACATCATTATCTGATTCAGTTTCCTCCTAGAAACGGCCTTCCCCATCATTCCTGTGGCTTCTGCTTTCCTGAACACAACTGAGAATAAACCATTTTGTAGGAGTGTCACTAAAAATATCTGCTAAACTATAAAGTATATACTTAGTCCAAGGCATGGTGACAATTGCTTCTATCTCTGCACCTTGGAGTTTCATCCATTCCCTACCTGTTTTGCAGCCTAGGTAAGGGTAAAACCTGAGGCACTTTTACTTTGGCCAATTGATGGAGCCCAATATATCCCTATGAGCTAGGCATCATTTTCAGAACATTTCTAAGTAATCAAGCCTCACTTGTCTCATCTATAAGAAAAAGACTCTCTAAGCCCTAAAAATAGGAGCAATTTACATAATGTTTAAAATGTGCAAGACGCTTTTACTAACATACTCTCATCCTCACAATCACCCTGTAGTTGTGTGCAACATGGCAGATGAGGAAACCAAGACTCACCCAAGGGCTCCTTACTCAGAATTCTCTGCTTCATATCACAGCTTCCAACCAAGTCAGTCAGCACTCTCTTAAAGTGAGACCTCCAGGGAAGCTAGATTTTTTTTAATGGCAGGTGAAGGTGCCCAAAGGAAGTATCCCAGGAGAGAGAAAAAGGCATAGCCTTTTCTAACCTTGCTGGGAAAGCTAACAGAGTTAATGTTGCTGTATTATGTTCCTTGATACAGCCAGAGGCATATCCAAGTTCAAGAAGAGGAGACATAGATTCCATCTCTATTGGGAGAATGTCAAAATGTTGCAAAGGTTTTAAAAACCATCATGGCATCATACTTCAATGGAGGAGATACCATAAGTATGCCATCAAAGTCAGAAACAAAACAAGGATGCCCAATATAAATTAGAATTTATCATTTGACATTGTTCTATAATAGCATAGAGCTAAACAAACTTTTTTCTGTAGAGTGCTGAATAATAGATATTTAGGCTTTGCAAGCCATATTTTCTCTGTCAATACTACTCAGCTGTAGTGAAAAAGCCACATATGATATAAACAAAAGAGTGTGGTTGTAAAAACTCATAGACACAGACAATACTTTAGTGGTTACCAGAGTGTACGGGGGGTGGGGAGTGGGAGATGAGGGTAAGGGGGATCAAATATATGGTGATGGAAGGAGAACTGACTGGGTGCTGAACACACAATGGGATTTATAGATGATGTAATACAGAATTGTACACCTGAAATATATGTAATTTCACTAACAATTGTCACCCCAATAAATTTTTTAAAAAGTGGGAAAAAAATTATATATATATATATATATATATATATATATATATATATATATATATATATATCATAAAAAAAAGAAAGAAAGAGTGTGGTTGTGATTCTATACAACTTTACCTACAAAAACAGGTGGCAGGCTGGATCTGGCCAATGGGCTGTCATTTGCTGACCCCTATTTTAGAGTTTTTGGCCAACATTAAAATAGAAAAAGGAAAAAGTATAAATACTGACGTGAAAGAGATAATAGTTTGTTGGAGATAGTCTGATGTAAGTCTGCAAAACCCAAAAGAATCAATTGAAAAAATATAACAAACAATGATAAAATTCAGGAAGAGGGATGGATGCATATTTGGGATATAGAAATCAATAGCTGTAATATTGTGGCATAATAAAAAATATATATTTGGTCTTCATCCAGGTTCCTGACACAAGAGCTTCTAAAAATCCCTTGGAGTTTCCTGCATAATAGGGATGAGGGGAACATCTTTCGTTATTTACAGTAAGTCCCTTTCAACCATACCTGAGTTTATGCTAATGAGGTGGCTCTTGGTGGGCCTCTACATAGCTTCAGGAGGGCTGGTTGCAAGAACCAACCAGGTAATTCGAGGATTAGACCTTTCATCCCCACCTCCAACCTTAGGAGAGGGTGCTGAAGCTTGAGTTAATCACCAATGGCCAATGACTTAATCAATTATGCCTATGTAATGGAACCACCATAAAAATCCCTAAATGATGGGGTTCAAAGAGCTTCCAAATTGGTGAACGCATCACAATGCTGGGACAGTGGCACTCCCAGAGAGAGTATGGAAGTTCTACACATCCCAACCCATACCTTGTCCCTGTACCTTTTCAATTGGCTGCTCATTTGTCTCTTTTATAATAAACCTGTAAGAGTAAGTAAACTATTTTTCCTGAGTTTTGTGAACCATTCCAGCAAATTATCAAATATGAGGAGTTATGGGGAACCCACCATTTATACCAGAGTACAAGAGGCTTGGGACCTGCAACTGGCATCTGAAGCAGAATCAGTTTTGTGGCACTGAACATTTAACCTGTGAGGTCTGTGCTAACTCTGAGTAGTTAGTATCAGAATTGAATGGAGTTATTTGATACCCATTGATATCTGGATAGTTAGAGAATTGGTTGTTGGCGTGGAAAAAAGCTACACTTTTGGTGTCAGAAGTGTTGTGAGTAAAAATAGGTCAGAATAGTGCTCAAAAATGCAAACAATACTGCAAGATACAAAATACAATACACTGCAAGAATAGCAGTAGAAAGATAAAATACTCAGAAGCATAGCTCTTATACTCAAAAAACAAGAATTGTGTATAATCTACGATAAAAACTTTAAAACATTCCTGAAGAACATTATTTATTCTACGTATTTACTTGTGAACATGCAAAATGATGAAAATACAAGGTTATATATTACAGTAGTGTTTGAAACAGCAAAATTTTGCAACTAGTACAGCAATAGAAAACTGGTTAAATAATCATATGTACATCTATAGAATATTAAGGATCTATCAGAAAAGAATGATGAAGACCTTTCTGTAGTGATGTGGAATATGGTTCAAGATATATTGTTAGCTACACACACACTCACAGTGCAAAACGTGTTTATAGTCTTCTACCTTCTGTCTACAAAATGTAGGAAGAGGGCATATATTATACATATACATATACATATACTATAAACACACGTAGGCATTTGCTAAAATGTTTTTGGAATGATACACAAGACTCATAACACTGTTTGCTTCCAGAAAGAATTGAATGACTAGGGGACAGGGATAGAGAAAGAGTTTGCACTAAGTACCCCCTTTCTATTTTTGATTCTTGAACCGTGTGAGTTTATTAACTATTCAAAAATTAAATGCCATTCTAATATTGTTTATACAATAAATAAAAATCAAATGCTTAAAAAAATGTTGAACTATTTTGTTGTTATTGATTACTTTTCTTCACAAGTTATCACACACTCCAGGCTTTGGAATCAGACAGATCTGAACAGGTATACAGAATAGTGGTGAAAAGAACAGAGTGCATAGCTCCAGACTGTCTGGATTTGAATCCCAGACCTACTAGTTATGACCTGTGTGATTTTGAGTCAGTTAATTAACATCTCTGTGCCTCTGTTTACATGCCTGTAAAATAGCAGTATTGGTAACTCCTTTGTAAAATAACTGGGATAATCTCTATTTTGTGTTTTATCCAGTGTCTTGATGGAGTAACTATGTAATAAAATTACTCTGTAGTGTCTATCAAGACAAACAAAAAATGGAGGAGGAATTGGAAAGACAGACTTGTTTCTGGGAATATTTATCTTATAGGTTAGAGAACCACAGGGAGTCTTAGACCTGAAAGTGACCTTAAATTTGAGAAACATTACTCCTACTACATCCTACAATAAAGCTTCACAGTGCAGTATACCTTTTTGACCTTGTTTAAATCCACCTGTGAAATGCAAGTGTTCTCAATCCTGTTCGACAATGGTACCCTCGACCTCCAGAAAACCTACTATTATCTCTGGCAGAACTACCATTTAAAACAGAGCTTCTCAAAATTGAATACAGATGAATCACCTGGATTTATTCTTTTTTTTTTTTTTAATACAGATGAATCACCTGGATTTATTCTTTTTTTTTTTTTTTTTTTTTAGTGGTTACCCTTAAGTTTATGTAAAAGAAAGTTTGATATTTAGAGTCCCCCTTACCTTCATCTCCCACCCACCCCCCTCTTACCCTTTGGTAACCACTATGGATTAATTCTTAAAATGTAGATTCTGATACAGTAAGTCTGGGATTAGACTGAGACTCTTCATTTCTCACTGTTTCCCAGTTAATTAAAATGCAGCTGACTTACAGTCCACAAATTCAGTAGCAAGGATTTATAGAAGAGGCATGGGAAATGCTGATTTGTATTACACACGATAGATTTGTTCATATAGAAGGATTGATTCATCTCTCCATTATTCAAGTGCATTGACTTGTCAACTTGTATTTAATTATATTTGCACCTTTCAAAGGACAGGTTTTGTTAATTAAATGTGTCAGTCAGTTTATTATGCAGTCAAGAAAAAACGGGGGGTGGCCGGTTTTTTAGTGGTTAGAGCACAGTGCTCATAACACCGACGTCTCTGGTTCAATTCCCACACAGGCCAGTGAGCTGCGCCCTCCACAACTAGATTGAAAACAATGACTTGACCTGGAGCTGAGCTGCGCCCTCCATAACTAGGTTGAAAACAACAGCATGGAGTTAATGGGTCCTGGAAAAATGCACTGTTCCCCAATATTTCCCAATAAAAAAATTTTAAAGAAAAAGAAAAAAGAACACCCTCAACCAAACCCCAATAATATTAATGACAGACATCAAAACATCAAAAATAAAAACAGCAACAACAAATATGTTATTTTTAAAAGACATTAACACAACATTTGTTATGTGGACATTCTTTGTATTTTTCAAATCTTAGGATAGTGGACAGAATCCTGCAGTTGGAATTTCTTCATCTATAAAATGAGAATAATAATTCACATGTCAGAAAACTAAATAGAAAGTGTCAAATATAAAGTGCTTGGCATTTAGTAGTTAATCAATACATTAATTTTTAATTGAAATCATTAAAGATTGTATTTGTTTGGGGGCTCATATCACATAATTTAGATTATTCTAAAACTTTACTGTGCAGCAGAAGTACATAGAAGGATTATTAAAACATAGAAAGAAATTCTCCAAGTTTCTAAAATGGTTAGTCTGGGTCCAATAATTTGCATTCCTAGCAAGTACCCAGGTGATGTTGATGCTGTTAGTTCAGGGAAAACACATTAAGAACAGCTGTTCTAGAAGAAAGAGGAAAACTTGAGAAACTTTGTACATTTATAGAAAAGGCCAATATGATACACAGCGCTTTGCCACAGTACTACTGATAAAACTTTGTAATACAGTGTGATTTTTGGCAATAGATTGAATTTCCTGATTCTATTTAGGTTCAGCCTTTTAGATTTAGGCTTCTTGAACTCTAAAAATCAAACCCCAGAAGGATGCTAGTTGATCATTTTTTCAAACACATTAATTAAAAAAATAAAAATAAACCCTCATTTTAGTCTATAATGTTCTGGTATTTATAAATGATTTAAAATACATTATTCCATAGAATACTAATAATCACCATCCTGGGAGGTAGGCAGGGGAGAATTTGGATGTGAACTTTATAAGTGAAGACCTGTGGCACCCAAGGATTAAATATTTGTGTAAGCACATACAACCTGTAAGTAACAGCCAGAACTCAAGCTGCAGGCTTCTGATTCCAAGCCTGGGCTGTTTGCATTAAGCCCTCGCTAAAGTTAATAAGATGGTATTCAATTATATCTGTTCATTCCTATATAATGCACTCAATTTTCCCCAAGTTGGTGTTTTAGTTCTTATTGCTCCATAATTCACAGCAATAAAATGTACATAATGGAGGCTTAATATTCCTGAACTTCTATTAAGGTGAATTTTCCAGACTTCGCTATGAACCTTGAAATTTAATGTGTAATAAAACCTACCTACTCCACCAAGTATTGATGATGTTAAAAATGTACTCCGAGACGTCATCAAAATGGCAGACTTTGGTGAGCCTCTGTAAATCTCCCCTGGAATTCACAACTAATCAAACAATTATAACTCCACAAAGGACACTCTGCACAGCAGACAGACAAGACGAAGAGGCCCACTACTGAATTCACCTAAAGGTGGGCGAATTGTCTGAGCGGGGGAGGAGGGAAGGGAGAAGTGTGGAGACGGAGCCTGTGGGCGCAGGACACAGACCTAGCTCACTGCTCTGAGCTCGGTGAATCCTTGAACTATCGCAGCAGGAGAGGGAAGAACTCGACTGCTTGGGCTCCATTTATGGCCCACAGGGCAGAGGGGACAGCATATAACACGGCTGGGACCAATGCTCTTGGCAGAGAACTCAGAGAAGGGACTGAAGGAAGAGGGCTAAAAACAGTGGTTTAAGGCCTCACTGACAAGCAGAGAACAAAAGCCTTAGGCACTGAGACTAGCCGCCCCCTCCCTACCCTCCAGAGCTCACATCACCCCTACCTGCCTGGTGCTAGAAGCAAAACACTAGCAGTATCAGATCAAAAGAAGAGAATATACACTGTTCTAAGAACTGTGCACTGCAGAAACATATTCGCAGCACAACTATTTCTGGTAAAGGGGAGGGAGCTGTGGAAGCAGGAACAGCTGTGGTGGTAGGCGCCGCAATTGCTCTGGGCCACCTCTCACAATTAACTCTGCCCCTGGCCCCACCTGTCTGGGCGGATCCCTGAAGGAGTTAACAGAACTGCTGAAACATACGGGATCTGAATCTGGTGCAGGAAGAGCTTTGGAACTTCAAAACCTCTCTGCATACCCACACAGACACTGCGTCCTGTGACCCAGGCAAACTATTAGCAGAGGAGAAGCCCGTCTCCCAGGAAATCCACCCATTGTGTGAGAAGCTGGAATAGTGCAGAGAAAACATAGCACTACCGTGTTAGAGAGAAAAAAAACGCTGCAGACGGAGAGAAAATAAAACATTCTACAAACAAGTACTTTAAAACAAAAGAAAGACCTCTTCCTATCAACCTGTTGCAGAAGCCACTCCTGTAGATGTCTAGGAAGAGAAATAATAAATCAGTAATTGCCATGAATAACCAACACAACAAGACAGCTCAGAAAGAAAGTGAAAAGTCTCCAGAAAAGGATGTTAAAGGTATGGAAATATGTGACTTAAATGATAGAGAATTCAAGATTGCAGTTCTGGAAAAGCTCAACGAGATGCAAGAAAGCACATATGGGCAGGTAAATGAACTCAGAAACGCAATCAAAGAACAACATGAGCATTTACAAAAGAGATTGACATTTTAAAAAAGAACCAAATAGAATTTCTGGAGATTAAGAACTCAATAGAAGAAATTAATAATGAAATAACCAACTTAAATAGCAGAGTTGACCAGATAGAGGAAAGAATCAGTGACATCGCGATAGAAACCTGGAAATGACACAGATGGAAGAAGAAAGAGACTTGAGACTTAAAAGAAATGAAAGAACTCTACAAGAACTTTCTGACTCCATCAGAAAGAGCAATATAAAAATAATGGGCATACCAGAAAGAGAAGAAAGAGAAAACGGAACAGAGACTATATTCAAACAAATTGTCGATGAGAACTTCCCAAACTTGTGCACAGAACTGGACCCTCGAATCCAAGAAGCAAACAGAATACCTAATTACCTCAATTCCAACACGCCTTCTCCAAGGCACATTGTACTGAAACTGTCTAAAATCAATGACAAAGAAAGAATCCTCAAGGCAGCCAGGGAAAAGAAGACGGTAACTTACAAAGGAAAGCCCAGTAGAGTATCATCAGATTTTTCAGCAGAAACTCTACAAGCCAGGAGGGAGTGGAACCAAATATTCAAGCATTGAAAGAGAGAAATTATGAGCCAAGAATAATATATCCAGCAAAGATATCCTTTAGATATGAAAGAGGAATAAAGACCTTGCCAGACATACAGAGCTGAGGGAATTTTCTAATACATGACCTGCACTACAAGAAATAGTAAAGGAGGCTATTCGACCACCATCAACCGGGACAATTTGTGGCAACCAAAACATAAAAAGGGGGAGAGTAAAGGCCTGAACTGGAATATGGGAATGGAGAAAGTAAGCGTGCTGAAGAAAATGGAATACACTAAATATCAAACTTACTTTTTCATAAACTTAGAGGTAAACACTCAAAAAAATCCAGAATTGAAATATATACTGTAATAAAAGAAGAAACAGAGGCAAACATCATAGAATACCACCATACAGAAATAATAGCAACAAAAAGGCAAAGAAACAATGGAGACACAGCCTTACCAGAAAACTAAAGATAGAATGAGAGGAAATCCTCACATATCAATAATCACCCTAAATGTAAATGGACTGAACTCACCAATAAAAAGGCACAGAGTAGCAGATTGGATCAAAAAACTAAACCCAACCATATGCTGTCTCCAAGAGACACATCTCAGCTACAAGGACAAGCATAGACTCAAAGTGAAAGGGTGGAAATTGACATTCCAAGCAAATGGTACCCAGAGAAAATCAGGTGTAGCCATAATGATATCAGATGAAACAGACTTCAGGGTGAAAAAGATAACAAGAGACAAAGATGGACATTTCATAATGGTAAAGGGGACTATACAACAAGAAGACATAACAGTCATCAATATTTATGCCCCCAATCAGGGAGCACCGAAATATACCAAGCAACTACTAACAGAACTAAAGGGAGAAATTGACCAAAACACAATTATACTAGGGGACTTAAATACATCATTGACAGCTATGGATAGATCATCCAAACAGAAAATAAATAACGAAATAGCAGCCCTAAATGACACATTAGATGAAATGGACATAATTGACATTTATAGAGCACTTCATCCTAAAACATCAGACTATACATTTTTTTCTAGTGTACACGGAACATTCTCAAGGATAGACCATATTTTGGGACATAAAATCAGCCTCAGCAAATTCAGAAGATTGAAATCATACCAAGCATATTCTCTGATCACAAGGTTTTGAAATTGGATAATAACTGCAAAAAGAAAGCAGGAAAAAACACAAATACATGGAGATTAAACAACATACTTTTAAAGAAGGACTGGGTCAAAGAAGAAATTAGAGGAGAGATCAAAAGACATAGTAACAAATGACAATGAAAATGCATCCTACCAAAATTTTTGGGATACAGCAAAAGCAGTTTTAAGAGGGATATTTATATCATTCGAGGTCTATCTCAAGAAACAAGAATAATCCCAAATAAATAACCTCATGTTACACCTTAAAGAACTAGAAAAAGAAGAACAAGTGAAACCTAAGATCAGCAGAAGAAAGGAAATAACAAAAATCAGAGCAGAACTAAATGAAATAGAGAACAAAAAGAAAATGGAAAAAATTAATGTGACAAAGAGCTGGTTCTGTGAAAAGATTAACAAAATTGACAAACCCTTGGCTAGACTCACTAAGATAAAAAGAGAGAAGACACTAATTAACAAAATCAGAAACAACAAAGGGGAAGTTATCACAGACACCACAGAAATACAAAGGATCATCCAAGAATACTATGAAGGACTATATGCCACCAAATTCAATAACCTAGAAGAAATGGACAAGTTCTTAGAAACATATAGCCTTCCAAGGCTGAACCATGAAGAAATGGACAATCTAAACTGACCGATCACCAGTAACGAAATTGAATCAGTCATCCAAAACCTTCGCAAAAGCAAAAGTCCGAGACCAGATGGCTTCACTACTGAATTCTACCAAACCTTCAAAGAGGATCTAATACCAATCCTGCTCAAACTCTTCCAAAAAATTGAAGACAAGACAGTACTCCCTAACTCATTTTATGAGGCCATCATTACCCTGATACCAAAACCTGGTAAGGACAGCACAAAAAAAGAAAACTACAGACCAATATCTCTGATGAATACAGATGCAAAAATCCTAAACAAAATTCTAGCAAATCAAATACAACAATGCATTAAAAAGATTATTCATCACGACCAAGTGGGGTTCATCCCCGGGGCACAAGGATGGTTCAACATCCGCAAATCCAAAAATGTGATACATCACATAAACAAAATAAAGGACAAAAATCATATGATTATATCAATTGATGCCGAAAAAGCATTTCACAAGATACAACATCCATTAATGATTAAAATACTTAATAAAATAGGTATAGAAGGAAAATACCTTAACATAATAAAGGCCATATATGACAAGTCCTCAGCTAATCTCATAATTAATGGTGAAACACTGAAGCCCTTTGCTCTACCTTCAGGAACATGACAGGGCTGTCCCCTATCACTTCTGATTTTCAACATAGTGTTGGAAGTCCTTGCCAGAGCAATCAGGCAAGAGAAAGAAATAAAAGTGTCCAAATTGGAATGAGGAAGTTAAATTGTCACACTTTGCAGATGACATGATGCTGTATACAGAAAACCCTAAAGACTCTTCCAAAAAGCTATTAGAAACATCAACAAATACAGTAAAGTTGCCGGCTACAAAATCAACGTATAAAAGTCCGTTGCGTTCCTATATACTAACAATGAAATCTCAGAAAAAGAAATACAAAAAACAATTCCTTTTTCAATTGCAGCAAAATAAATCAAATACCTAGGAATAAACTTAACCAAGGATGTGAAAGACCTATATGCTGAAAGCTACAAGATATTTTTAAAAGAAATTGAAGAAGACACAAATAAATGGAAAGATATTCCGTGCTCATGGATTGGAAGAATCAACATAGTTAAAATGGCCATATTACCCAAAGCGATATACAGATTAAATGCAATCCCCATTAAAATCCCAATGGCATTTTTTAAAGAAATGGAACAAAAATCCTCAGATTTGTTTGGAACCACAAAATACCCCAAATAGCCAAAGCAATCTTAAGAATAAGAACAATACTGGATGTATCACACTCCCTGACTTTAGCTTGTACTACAGGGCTACAATAAGCAAAACAGCATGATATTCGCAGAAAAACAGACACGTAGACCAATGGGATAGAATTGAGAACCCAGAAATAAAACCACATAAATATGGACAGATAATTTTTGACCAAGAAGCGAAAAAAAATACATTGGAGAAAAGACAGCCTCTTCAATAAATGGTGCTGGCAGAATTGGATAGCCACATGCAAAAGAATGAAACTGGACTGCTTTTTGTCACCATGTACCAAAATTAATTCAAAATGGATCAAAGACTTAAGCATAAAACCTGACACAATAAACTGCATAGAAGAAAACATAGGTACTAAACTTATGGACCTTGAGTTAAAAGAGTATTTTATGAATTTGACTCCAAAGGCAATGGAAGTAAAACCTAAATTAAACAAATGGGACTATATGAAACTTAAAAGCTTCTGCACAGCAAAAGAAACCATCGACAAAATAAAGAGGCAACCAACTGAATGGGAGAAGATTTTTGCAAACAGTGCCTCCGATAAAGAGCTAATATCAAAAATGTACAAGGAACTCATGAAACTCAACAACAAAAAAACAAACAACCCAATTGAAACATGGGCAGAGGACCTGAAGAGACATTTCTCCAAAGAGGACATACAAATGGCAAATAGACATATGAAAAAATGCTCAACATCACTAATCATCAGAGAAATGCAAATCAAAACCACAATGAGATATCACCTCACCCCAGTCAGAATGGCTATCATCAACAAGACAAATAGTAACAAGTGTTTGAGAGGCTGTGGAGAAAAAGGAGCCCTCATACACTGTTGGTGGGAATGCAGACTGGTGCAGCCGTTATGGAAGGCAGTGTGGAGGTTCCTCAAAAAATTATGAATAGAATTGCCATATGACCCAGCAATCCCTCTCCTGGGTATCTACCCCAAAAATCTGAAAACATTTATACATAAAGACAAGTGTGCCCCAGTATTCATTTCAGCTTTATTTACGGTGGCCAAGACATGGAAACAACCAAAATGTCCTTCGATAGATGAATGGATAAAGAAGTTGTGGTATAGATACACAATGGAATAGTATTCGGTGGTATGAAAAGATGATATAGGAACATTTGTGACAACATGGATGGATGTTGAGGGTATAATGCTAAGTGAAATAAGTCTGACAGAAAAAGCAGAGACCCAATGACTTCACTGATATATGGTATATAAACCAAAAACAAGAAAAGAACAAGAGAAACAAATGAGAAAGAAAAACTCATAGACACAGACAATAGTCTAGTGGTTACCAGAGGGTAAGGGGTCATGGGGTGGGAGATGAGGGTAAAGGTGATCAAATATATGGTGATGGAAGGAGAATTGACTCTGGGTGGTGAACGCACAATGGGGTTTATAGATGATGTAACACCAAACTGTATACCTAAAATCAATGTAATTTTACTAACAATTGTCACACCAATAAATTTTTTTTAACATGTACTCAATACCTGACTGAGTATAAATTCCCATACAGTGTAAAGCCCCCAGTCCTATCATTGTCTTTGTATAAATAACTAAAATGTATCACTAAAATTTAGGTAAAACAGTAATAATTCCTATTTAAAATATGTCACCATCCAGAGAGTTTGTAATTATTTTTTCACTAGCCAAAGTCCAGAGAGTTTGTAATTATTACAAGCATACAATATAATACAGTTACAATGCAATTCATTAGGAGGCATTCTATATGCATTACCATCCTGTGACTTTTTTCTCTTTCCTTCATTAGTGTAAATACATTCATTGCAAATTATCAATGTCCTTACTTAAATATAAGTAATACAACTGTCTTATTGAAATTGATACTTGAAAACTATATCAGTTCTTGAGGCTCAGTAATATATTTTTTAAATGTGGTAAATACTTCTGTTGCAGAAAGTGGGAGATATTTCTGAAAGTCAAAGACAGGGGATTTTGAAAATACTGAGGAGGATTTGATGTTATACCTGAGCAAGATCGAAGAATGGATATTCACAGGCCTATTAGAAATACTGACAGGAGGAAATGGTTATGCAGAATTAGAACTGATTCTCTAAGAGCATATCATGTCAAATTAACCTTGTTCCTTTCACTGACAGGGTCACAGCTCTAAAGTAGATTTTATCAAAGCATTTGACAATGACTTTCAATGATGTTCTGTAGAGAAAAAAATGAAGAAATATGTATACCTATGAAAAGATAACTAAGGGGATTAACAAGTGGTAGGACAAATAATCAAAGAATAGGTTATCTATTAAGAGGTTCCTGTTGGTGATTCCTGAGCCAACAAATGAAGAGTAGCCTTTTTTATTTATTTATTTATTTTATTAAATTTATTGGGGTGACAATTGTTAGTAAAATTACATAGATTTCAGGTGTACAATTCTGTATTACATCATCTATAAATCCCATTGTGTGTTCATCACCCAGAGTCAGTTCTCCTTCCATCACCATATATTTGATCCCCCTTACCTTCATCTCCCACCCCCCACCCCCCACCCCCACCCCCCTTAGCCTCTGGTAACCACTAAACTATTGTCTGTGTCTATGAGTTTCTGTTTCGAAGAGTAGCCTTAATGTTATAGTGGCCTTAAATGCTAGGTGGAACCATTTAGAAACACTATTTTTGTAAGTCAAAAAAGAAAAATGTCCAAATATTCAACCTAATAGGTGAGGATTGTCCCATAACATTATCCCTCTCTTCTAAATCTCTTGATTATGCTCAACTCTCACTGATATATCTACAAATCTGTCACCGCAGTATAAAAAGCCCTCTAAAAGTTAGCCCCAATTTTCTGTACCCATGTTTCATTATTATCTAATATATACCCAACATTTTAGCCAAATTGGACTACATACCATTCTCCAAACATAGCCCAAGTTTTCTTGTCTATGCCTTTATTTGTGCTATAGACTCTAAATTCCCTCCCTCTATCCTATATCTCTCCTCTGTATGGCTTATGAGGTTGGAAATCTACTCAGAGTACACTAGGATGTGAGAGAAATTAGTTCATTTTGTGTCTTGATGATCCATTGTTCCTCATAAACCCCTACCCAATGGTTAAGGAAAAAGAAGAGTCTGCATAGTAATCAAAATTGTACCTTTAGGAAATACTTAGTTTCTCTATGGAAAACTGAATACCCATGCCCTCAGATTGCCCAGTCTCCTGCCTGCATCCCCATCTCTTCTCCACAGTGGCATCTAAGTATGGCAGAGAGGCAGGGAGTGGCTTGCTGGGCCACATGGTAGAAGCAAAGACTATGGGATTCTTAGTCAAGTATTCTCAGTATCAGAAGGAGAGAAAAAATGAAAAGGTGGAGTGTGCCTTTTTTTTTCTCTTTCTCTCTCACTCCCTTCTCTTTTGCATTCCTTCTATGAGAATCTTAATCTACTTCTATATAAGCGGACACCTAATACCAATAATAAGCAGGTTATATACTCAGACAGCCTAAGAAAAAAGAGAACAAACACTTACCATCCTTCCTAAATCCTTCATAGCACTTTTTTACTATTGGAAATTGTATTGCCTTCATTGCTTAGGTATTTATTGTATCACTCTAGGAAAGACATCAGCAAGATAAAGAGCAAGGTAAAGGCAGTGAGCCAGGCCAGGCTCCTCTAGAGGGACCAGAAGCAGGTGTGACAGGATGGGGAGGAGAAAAGTGAAAAATTATTTAACTAGAAGGTTCAAGAGAAGAAGGAGGATAACAAATGAAGCAGAATGCTTTGGCAGAAAGAATACTTCCTCCAAGAAGCCTTCTGTGATTCTCCAACTCTGAATTAGATACTTCTCTTAATGTGCTTCCACTGTAGTATCCTTAAAGAGACTGAATCCCAAGCAGTTAAGTCTAGAGTCATGAATATTTTCTTATGTTCTGCATGTAGCATGACTACAGCAGGGCAAAGTTCCTGAAAGGACAAACTCATGGAGACTTGGGCCACTCAGCAGTGACTGGCAACCATTGACATGAATGGCCTCCCCATGTCCTCCTCAGTGTTTTAACACTGGGTAACCTTTGTACCTTTGTATGTTTTTGGGGAGAGGACCTCCAATAATGACTGAGGCTTAATTTCCTGTCAGCAAGTTGATTGGAGATTTTGAGTCAGATGCAATTAGATTTAAAGGAAATTAAAAAATTTGATATGCTTTGTGCACCTGGGTTTATACACTAAATTCCATTCTCACTATAATAGCTTAGCATGTCCTGAGGGAATTTGAATGTGGAGGTGAATATGTGCTTGCAGTCTTTTAATATAAATCATTATATTGTCTTCGCAGTCGCCAATCAGTTTGAGCTTTTGCCCAGGCGACTCTGCTTACCTCATTATCTGATTAGCTCATTATAGATAATATGAACACAGCAGAGTGATAAACAACAGAAGACTTCCTGACCCTTTCCTTTTAAAGTCTACAATCCATGCTAGGTACCCCATAAGTACCATAATAACACACAATACAATACCTTGCCCATTTCCAACAGTGTTAGAAAATTAATTGAAAAAATATGTTCAAAATCCCCAGAAATTCCTAAGACTCTTTGCATCCTAAGGCTTTCATATTGTTACTTCAAACTACCTTTCCAGTTTTATCTTCCACCACCCACTTGTGTGGGGACACACACACACACACACACACAAACAATGTAGCCATACCCAGTTGCTTCCTTTCCCAAGTGAGCCATAGTCATTTACACTTTCATGCTTCTGTATACACTCTTCCTTCTACTGAGAATGTGGTTATGTCCACCTTATTTACTCACTTGATAACAGTAACTAAAACTTCAAGATCCTCCTCAGATGTCACCCTCTTCCCTGACTTAGGACAAGTTAGAACTCCCTACTCTGTGGGTTTGGAGCACTTAGTGAACACTGTGGTCTAGATCACATATATTTTGTAGCAATTAGTTTATCTGTCCCAGTCACTAACTCATTAGCTCCCAAACAAGGAAGGATGGTGCCCTGCACATCTTTGTATTCCCAGCATATTATACAAGTACTTGATAAATATTTCCTATAGAGATGAATGGCTGAATAAAACAACTAGGTAATCAAGAAGTAAAAGTGATCAGATTACCAGATACAGAAATCAAATGAATTTGGGTAAGATGCTCAAGTTCAACTCTATCTTAATATATAGCCAAATACATTTTTTAATTTATATTTTTCATCTAGTAATGCCAGTCCTGGGTTTTATCCTAAAGAAAAAAATTTCAGATGCATTTAGACATAGCATAGATTAATTTCATAGGTCATTCTTGGCATAAAAAAAGAAAATAACTACAAAATAAATCAACATATTTCTTAAGCTTATTTCATTCAGACTGCAACTCTTCAGAATTCCTTAGAGATGTTGATACATGCATTTGTCCACACACTTTTGTCTTATGTATCATTAATAACACTAGCCATTAACTGTTTCTTGAAATAAGTAAAGAAATAATTTATAAAACGTATATGTACAACACTCTATTTCCAGTAATGATGGTGTGAAGAAATTGGAGGATTTTCCTCAGGAGAAAAATAAGTATAAACCTAGACAAAATTAGAAAACCACCTATTTCAGCTCACTGGAAAACATCAAAAGGCAGGCAATAACTTAAGTATTTACTCACAAAAAAATTGTTAACTCATCAAGTGAGAATAACATATATATGGTCTATTGCTAAGGAATACTCCAATTGCCCCCAGATCAGGTGTTATAAACCCACAGCTTTACTGGCTAAAAGAGGAGGGCTTGTCTGTGGTGTGTATCAGAGCCAATAGATATATGGCAGGGAGATTTTGGAAGCCAGAGAGCCATAGGAGAGCTTGAATAACAAACTCTCCACACATTCCTGGCTTACTGCTAAAGTATACATATGTGCTGGGAACACCAGAAAATTCAGCAAAGATTGTAAACAAAACTTGTAAATATGCTGTGCCTTTTAATGTTCTCCTCAAACCACAATCACCTGGGGCAGCAAACAACAGAAGCTTTACTCTTTTCCCATATCACTGACTGACCTCAAAACTATGCAAATATAGGGGAAGCACTTAGGAAATCACACTGAGGGGAGGGGAATGAGCAGAGACAACTGCACACTACAGAGGAAGGAGATTGTGGAGTTTGACTCCAGGCAAATTAATTGATTACCAATTACTTAACTAAAATTTTCAAAAACAAACCTTAGAAGAACAGAAAAGAGTCCAAAGTCACTACAACTTACTATTTACAATATTTAGTTTCTAAAAATCAACAATAAAAAAATTATTAGACATTTCAAAGAACAGGAAAGTATGACCCATACTCAGGGAAGAAAATGTATAATCAATAGAAACTGACCCCATTTAAGCTCATGTACTGGATTTAGGATGCAAAGTCTTTAAATAATTATTATACATATGCTTAAAGAACTACAGGAAAACATGTTCAAAGAATTTTTTTTAAATTGTGCTAAGACTGAGTAAACAAATACAAATGTCAACAAGGAAATTAAAACTCTTTTGTTTAAACAATTCAATTACTAGAGCTGAAAAGTACAAAAATGAATGAAAATTTTACAAATGGGCCCAAGAATAAACCTAAGATTGTAGAAGAAAAAAATCAGTAACTTGAAGATAAGGCAAAGAACATATTTATTCAAATAACAGAGAGAAAAATGATTGAAGAAAATTTTTCTTGAGATCTGTGAGACAACATAAAGAATTACTACACATGTATAATTGGATTCCCAGAAGTAAAAGAGAGCAAAAAAGGGACAGAAAATATTTTTAATGAAATCATCTCCTAGGAGTGATGCCAGAAACATGGCAGCATGAGGGATCCCCCTTGAGATCTCCCCTTGAAATTATAACAAGTTGAACAGCTATAATTCAACAATGAATTCCCTGTGAAACACACAAATACATCTGAGAGATCTACACATAGAAACACCTGAAAGTGTGTGAATCAAGGTCAACAAGGGAGGAGGGAAAGAAGAATAGAGATGGGTGTGTTGATGCAGCCCAGAGGTCAGTGCCATGAACACAGCCTAGATGTCATCATGGTGCTGGCAGAGGAGAGGATTCAGGTCCCAGGTGCACTTTCTCTGGGCCCGAGCATTCTTGCCTGAGTGATAAGCATAAATATGGCTGAACCCAGCATTTGGGGCAGAGGCCTCAAGGCAGACAATGAATACAGAAATGTGACAGTTGTGGGTTATCAGCCCTCACTGCCAGGCAGAAAACAAAACCAATGAGCCTGGCTGCCTCCCCCCACCTTCCCAGAGCAAGAGCAGGCCCCCCACAAAAACTATAGCAGTGAGTATTGGATTATAGAGCAAAATATCTACACACTTTAGAACTGGATAGACAGTTCTTGAGCAGCAGATAAACACTGAAACCAATCCAGTGAGATATAGGGGTGAGGCAGTTGTGATCTTGCAGTCACCATTACTCAGAGGCAAATAAAGTGAAAAACACTCCAGTGGCCTTTCCCAGCCTACTCCAGTCCCACCTTTCAACAGCTGATTCCAGTGGAGGCAGTCAAGGCTGTTAGCCAGCAGAGCTCTGTATCTGGCTGCAGGAGCAGCACTGGGATTTCAGGGGCTCAGAATCCTATCACCCACCATATTCTCCTATGGGGGTGGTGCCCTGAGACTGAGGTGACCTGGTTTCAGGGAGACACCCACCTCCTCTTCCAGTGTGAGAATCAAGAACAGAGCAAGAGAAAATAAAATGTCCCAGTGCTATCTACTGGAAAACAAAAGAAAGATCTTTTCATATCAACCTGCTGAAGAACTCATTCCTATAGATGTCTAGGAAGAGAAATAATTCATCAAATATCATGAACAACTAAGCTAACAAGGCAGCTCAGAAAGAAAATGAAAAATCTCCAAAAAATAAACTTAAAGACATAGAAATATGTGACTTAAATGACAGAGAATTCAAGTTTGCAGATATGGAAAAACTCAACATGATGCAAGAAAACTCAGATTGGCATTTTAATAGACTCAGGAATAAAATCAATGAAGAAAATAAACACTTACCAAAGAGATTAAAATTTTTGAAAAAGAACCAAATTGAAATCCTGGAACTGACATCATAAAAATGGTGGCGTGCGGTGAGACTCTTGAAATCTCACCTGGAATTTACAACAAATTGAACAGCTATAATTCCACAAAGGACTCCCTGAGCAGCAAGCAAGACTAAGAGACGTACAACTATCATCTAAAAGGGCACAAATTGTGTGAGTGGGGAAGGAGGGAAGACGGAAGTGCAGAGAGGTGGGCCACGCAGGTGCAGGAGCCGATCGGAGCTTGGAGATCTGAGCTCCCCGCATTCAGGAGCTACTGCAGTTGTGGGAGAGGAAAGAACTTTAACTGATAGTGCTTCACTTATGGCCCACAGTCCCACCTGAGGGATCTGCATATAACACAGCTGAACCCAATGATCATGTCAGAGATCTCGGAGCAAAGACTGAGGGAAGAAGGGTGAAAACGGTGGTTTAAGCCCTCACTGCCTCAGAGAACGGAAGCCTTAGGCACGGAGCCAACCCACCCCTTCCCCACCCTCCCAGTGCTAGAAGTGGAATAGTAGTAATGTCAGATCAAAAGAAAAGAATATTTGCAGCTCTGAGAACTGCGGCCTACAGCTATGAACTCACAGCCCAACAAGCCCTGATGAAGGGGAGGAAGACTTGGGTGCAGTGCTGTCTGTGCTGGTGGTCGCCTGCCATTGCTCTGGGCGACCTCTCACAACCCACCGCGCTCCTGTCCCCACCTATTTGGGCGGATCCCTGCATGAGTAAACAGAGCCGCTGAGACACACAGGCTCTGAAACTGGTACAGGAAGTGTTTTTGGAACTTCACAAGTTCTCCACATCCTCCCAAGGATGTGGTGCCCTGACACCCAGGTGATCTGTTCACAGAGGAGAAAACCACCTTCCAGCGATTCTCTCATTGTGTGAGAGCTGGAGGAGTGCAGAGAACATATAATACTATAGCATGAGAGAGAATAAAAGGTTACAGTCAGAGAGAAAATAAAACATTTTACGAACACCTAATGAAAACAACAGAAAGATCTCTTCTTATCAACTGGCTGCAAGACCCATTCCTACAGATGGCTAGGAGAAATAATAAGACACTAATTGCCATGGATAACCAAGGTAACAATACAGCTCAGAAAGAAAATGAAAATTCTTCAGAAAATGAACTTAAAGACATGCAAATATGTGACTTAACTGAGAATTCAAGATTGCAGTTCTGAAAAAACTCAACGAGATGCAAGAAAACACAGAAAGGCAGTTTAATGAACTCAGAAACACAATCAAAGAACAAAAAGAACATTTACCAAAAAGATTAAAATTTTAAAAAAAGAACCAAATAGAAATTCTGGAGATTAAGAACTCAACAAAAGAAATATAAATGGAACATCCAGCTTAGGAAATAGAGTTGACCAGACGGAGGAAAGAATCAGTGACATTGGAGATAGAAATCTGAAAATGACACAAATGGAAGAAGAGAGAGACATGAGAGTTAAAAGAAATGAAAGAACTCTATAAGAATTTTCTGACTCCATCAGAAAGAGCAATATAAGAATTATGGGGGGGCCGGCCCGGTGGCACAGGTGGTTAGAGCTCCATGCTCCTAACTCCGAAGGCTGCCGGTTCGATTCCCACATGGGCCAGTGGGCTCTCAACCACAAGGTTGCCAGTTCAATTCCTCGAGTCCCACAAGGGATGGTGGGCAGCGCCCCCTGCAATTAAGATTGAACACAGCACCTTGAGCTGAGCTGTGCCCTCCACAACTAAGATTGAAAGGACAACAACTTCACATGAAAAAAAGTCCTGGAAATACACACTGTTCCCCAATAAAGTCCTGTACCCCTTCCCCAATAGAAGAAAAAGTAGAATTTATTAAAAAAAAAAAAAAAAGAATTATGGGCATACCAGAAAGAGAAGAAAGGGAGAAGAAAACAGAGAGTATATTCAAACGAACAGTAGACAAGAAATTCCCAAACTTGTGGAAAGAATTGGATCCTTGAATCCAAGAAGCAAATAGAACACCTAATTACCTCCATCCCAACAGGCCTTCTCCAAGGCACATTGTATTGAAGCTGTCAAAAATTAACAACAGGAGTGACGTAATAGGAATGGCGGCAGCGGGGTGCACTTTTTGAGTTCTCCGTGGAATCTTATCAGAAACGGGTTGCTTATAACCCATCAAAGGACTCTCTGCTCATCACGCAGAACAGCGAAGAGACTCGCGCAGGGATTACTTGCAGGGCGGGGCAATTATATCGGCGGACGCACTCCCAGGGATCAGCAGTAAACGGCAGACGCAGCTCTCAGTTTTCAGCAGCTGAGAAATCTCGTGCCCGCCTCACACACACACACACACAGGGAAGAAGTGCACTAAGACTCAGGAGAACTGGACACAGGGCTGGTGGTGCTACTCTCAGTGTGCATATGTGCAGGCAAGGGCAGAAACTGCACTGGTTTTGTAAAAACTACCGTCCAGACCCCTCAGCCCCATGCATCTAAATCTGCAGTCCCAACGTCACTCTGGGCACCAGGTGACCGGCTTTACCTGCACAATACACAGGGGACTCTTTGGTACAGCAGATGACAACCTGGAGATTACTTGGTGGGCTTAAGCCAAGACTGGTGCTGCTTTTGTTCTGTTTTGATTTGTCTTTATATCTTTGACATCTTTGCCTGTGTTGAGTGGGGGTTGTCGATTGGTTTTTACATGTGAATGTATTTGATTATTTCTTTGTTGTTGTTGTTGTTGTTGTTGTTGTGCTTGGTGATTTGCTTTGTTCTGAAATTACACTACCAGGGGTCAGCTTAAGAGGCACAAGACTCAACATACCCAGAGGCCAACTCCAGACCAAACCAGAGTACTACCAGGTTTGACCTACAAGTGACACACCCAGAGGGGATTCTTTATAGGCACAAGAGCCCATAGAGGCCAATCCACATTTAAGCGGTCAACCCTCACGCAGCAGAACACCCTGCAGTGGGCAGAGCCAAGTCTCACAACTAGTCAGCCTAGGAGTTAACCCCACCTACTCACAAGCAAAAAGCAATTAAAGATCTTCTTTAACAGGACAATACACACAACACAAGAGTCACTTTCGGAGCACATGCAGAGGAGAAGAACGAATTAGTGCAAGTCAAATATAAGGGACACATACTACATAAGATAACCCAGCAAGAAGTAAGAACTCCAGGGGATCTACCTAATACATTAAAGCAAACACAGAGAGTCAGCCAGAATGGGGAGACAAAGAAACATGTCCCAAATTAAAGAACAGAAGAAACCCCCAGAAATGGAACCGAATGAAGCAGAGGTAACCAACCTATCAGAGACAGAGTTCAGAACACTGATGATAAGAATGTTTAAGGAGCTTAGAGATGACATCAAGAAGGATGTAGAAATCATAACGAACAACCAGTTAGAACTAAAGAACACAATTACCAAAATAAAGAACTCACTTGAAGGAATTAACAGCAGGTTAAATGAAGCAGAGGATCGAATCAGCGACTTACAAGACAAGTTAGCAGAGATCACCCAAACAGACTAACAGAAAGAAAAAAGAATAAAAAACAATGAAGATGGTTTAAGAGACCTATGGGACAACATCAAGCACAACATGTGCATCATAGGAATACCAGAAGGTGAAGAGAGGAAACAAGGGATGGAGAACATATTTGAAGTAATAATATCCGAAAATGTCCCTAACCTGATGAAGGAAACCAACATACAAGCCCAGGAAGTGCAGAGAGTTCCAACCAAAATAAACCCAAACAGGTCCACACCAAGACACATTCTAGTTAAAATGGCAAAGGTTAAAGACAAAGAGAGAATACTAAAAGCAGCAAGAGAAAGACAGAGGGTTACATAAGAGGGAACTCCCATAAGACTATCAAATGACTTTTCTGCAGAAACATTGAAAGCCAGGAGGGAGTGGCAGGAGATACTCAAAGTGATGGAAAACAAAGGCCTACAACCTAGATTGCTTTATCCAGCAAGGCTATCATTTAAAGTTGATGGAGAGATAAAGAGCTTCCCAGAAAAGAATAAGCTAAAGGAATTTATTACCACCAAGCCAGCATTGCAAGAAATACTAAAAGGACTTCTGTAAATAGAAGAAAGATGAAAACAATCTAACTACAAATTTAAAAATGGCAATAACTATATACCTATCAATAATCACTTTAAATTTAAATGGATTAAATGCTCCAATCAAGAGACATAGGGTGGCTGAGTGGATAAGAAAGCAAGATCGTTGTATATGCTGTATACAAGAGACTCACCTCAGATCAAAAGATACACACGGGCTGAAAGTGAAGGGTTGGACTAAGACATTTCATGCAAATGGAAATGAGAAAAAAGTTGGAGTTGCAATACTTATATCTGACAAAATAGACTTTAAAATGAAGAAAATATTAAAAGGCAAAGGTGGGCACTATATAATAATAAAGGTATTGATCCGACAAGAGGATACAACCCTAGTAAACATCTATGCACCCAACATAGGAGCACCTAAATATATAAAACAGATATTGGCTGACATAAAGACAGAGATCAACAGTAACACTATCATAGTAGGGGACTTCAACACACCTCTGACTACAAGGGACAGGTCTTCGAGACAGAAAATCAATATGGAAACAACAGCGTTAAATGATACATTGGACCAGTTGGATTTAATCAATATTTTCAGAGCATTTCACCCCAATGCTGCAGAATACATGTTCTTCTCAAGCGCACATGGAACATTCTCCAAGATAGAGCATATGTTAGGACACAAAGCAAGTCTTGATAAATTAAAGAAAATTGAAATCATACCAATTGTCCTCTCTGACCACAGTTCTATGAAATTAGAAATTAAGTACAGGAATAAAACTGGGAGACACACAAATTCATGGAGGCTCAATAATATGTTACTAAATAATGAATGGGTCAAGCAGGAGATCAAGAAAGAAATCAAAAGATATCTCGAGACAAACGAAAATGAAAATACAACGACCCAAAATCTACGGGATGCTGCAAAAGCAGTCCTCAGAGGGAAGTTCATAGCATTGCAGGCCTACCTAAAGAAACAAGAAACATCACTAATCAACAATTTATCTTCACACTTAAGAGACCTGGAAAAAGAACAACAAAATAAGCCCAAAGGGAGTACAAGGATGGAGATAATAAAGCTCAGAGTGGAAATAAATGAAATAGAAACCAGTGAAACAATACAAAAGATCAATGAATCCAAGAGTTGGTTCTTAGAGAAGATAAACAAAATTGACAAACCTTTAGCCAGACTCATTAAAAAAAGAGGGAGAGGACCCAAATTAATAAAATCAGTAAGGAAAGAGGAGATGTGACAACAGACACTGCAGAAATACAAAAAATTTTAAGAAATTACTATGAGCAATTGTATGCCAACAAATTTGACAACCTGGAAGAAATGGACAATTTTCTAGAGGCATACAACCTTCCAAGGCTAACACAAGAAGAAACAGGAAACCTGAATAGACTGATTACCACCAAGGAAATTGAATCAGTAATCAACAATCTCCCAACAAACAAAAGCCCTGGACCAGATGGCTTTACAGGTGAATTTTACAAAGCGTTCAAAAAAGAATTATCACCTATTCTCCTCAAACTCTTCCAAGAAATCCAGAGGGAGGGAAGACTCCCAAACACTTTTTACGGAGCCACTATCACCCTGATCCCAAAATCGGACAAAGACACCACAAAAAAGAAAACTACAGGCCGATATCGCTAATGAACATAGATGCAAAAATCCTCAACAAAATATCAGCAAACAGAATTCATCAATACATTAAAAAGATCATACACCATGATCAAGTGGGATTCATCCCTGGTATGCAATGGTGGTTCAACATCTGCAAATCAATTAATGTGATACACCACATTAACGAAATGAAAAATAAAAATCACATGATAATATAAATAGATGCAGAAAAAGCATTTGATAAAATCCAGCAGCCATTCATGATAAAAACCCTTAAGAAAATGGGAATAGAGGGATCATATCTCAACATAATAAAGGCCATATATGATAAACCCACAGCTAACATCATACTCAATGGGGAAAAGCTAAAACCATTCCCCTTAAGATCAGGAACAAGGCAAGGTTGCCCACTTTCTCCACTTCTATTCAACATAATGCTGGAAGTTCTAGCCACAGCAATCAGACAAGAAAAAGAAATAAAAGGCATCCAAATCGGTAAGGAGGAAGTAAAACTGTCATTATATGCAGATGATATGATACTATATTTAGAGAACCCTAAAGACTCCACCAAGAAACTATTAGAGCTGATAGATGAATTTAGTAAAGTAGCAGGATACAAAATTAATATTCAGAAATCAGTTGCATTTGTATATACCAATAATAAAACATCAGAAGGAGAAATTAAAAAGCAATCCCATTTACAATTGCTCCAAAGACTATAAAATACCTGGGAATAAATTTAACCAAAGAAGTAAAAGATCTGTACTCAGAAAATTATAAGACACTGAAGAAAGAAATGAAAGAAGATACAAATAGATGGAAACACATACCATGTTCATGGATAGGAAGAATTAATATAGTTAAAATGTCCATACTGCCTAAGGCAATATACATATTCAACGCAATTCCTATCAAACTACCAACGACATTTTTCACAGAAATAGAACATATAATCCTAAAATTTATATGGGACCATAAAAGACCCCGGATAGCCTCAGCAATCTTGAGAAATAAGAACAAAGTGGGAGGTATAACAATACCTGACATCAAATTATACTACAAGGCTACAGTAATCAAAACAGCATGGTACTGGCATAAAAACAGACCCATAGATCAATGGAACAGAATAGAGAGTCCAGAAATAAATCCATGCCTATATGGCCATTTAATCTATGACAATGGAAGCAAGAATGTACGGTGGGGTAAAGACAGTCTATTCAATAAATGGTGCTGGGAAACCTGGACAGACACATGCAAAAAGATGAAGCTGGATCACCTCCTTACACCACATAGAAAAATAAATTCAAAATGGCTTAAAGACTTAAATGTAAGATCTGAAACCATAAACTTCCTAGAAGAAAATATAGGAAGAAACTTCACAGACATTACCTGGAGTAAGATTTTTACTGATATATCCCCTCGCATGAGGGAAGTAAGAGAAAAAATAAACATGTGGGATTACATCAAACTAAAAAGCTTTTTCACAGCAAAGGAAATCATCAATAAAACAAAAAGGGATCCTACTGAATGGGAAAAGATATTTGCCAATGATATATCTGATAAGGGATTAATATCACAAATTTATAAAAAACTCACTCAACTCAACTCCAAAAAAACAAACAACCCAATTAAAAAATGGGCAGAGACATGAAGAGACATTTTTCTAAAAAGGACATACCAATGGCAAACAGACATATGAAGAAATGCTCAACCTCACTAACCATCAGAGAAATGCAAATAAAAACCACAATGAGATACCACCTCACCCCAGTCAAGGTGGCTATCATCAATAAATCAACAAACAACAAGTGCTGGCACGGATGTGGAGAAAAGGGAACGCTTGTGCACTGTTGGTGGGAAATGCAGATTGGTCCAGCCACTATGGAAAACAGTATGGAGGTATCTCAAAAATCTGAAAATGGAACTACCTTATGATCCAGCAATCCCACTCCTAGGTATCTATCCGGAGAAATCAAAAACTCCAATTCAAAAATCTTTATGCACTCCTATGTTTATTGTAGCACTATACACAATAGCCAGGACATGGAAACAACCGAAATGCCCATTGGTAGATGACTGGATTAAGAAACTGTGGTAAATTTATACAATGCAGTATTACGCAGCCATAAAGAAGAAAGAAATCTTACCAATTGCAACAACATGGATGGACCTAGAGAACATTATGTTAAATGAAATAAGTCAGACAGAGAAAGATAAATACCATATGATCTCACTTATATGCGGAATCTAAAGAAAAGAATAAATGAATGAACTAATCAGGAACAGTTTTGGAGACATAGAGGAAAAACTGAGGGTTGCTAGAGGGGCGGGGAGGTGGGGATAAGGGGAAGGTGAGAGGTTTAGAAAATAGTCAGTAACCACAAGATGGTCAAGGGGTTTTGAAAATTAATTTGGGGAACGTAATCAATAATGTAAAGATGTTGTAGGGTATCCGATGGACACATGTTCCATTTGGGAGACCACCTCAGGGATGATGTAGATGCCTGATCTCTGCACAGTACACCTGAAGCTGAACAATACTGAATGCCAACTATAATTTTATAAATATATATATATATATATATATATATATATATATATATATATATATATATGTATGTATGTTTATATATTTGTATGTATATTGTTACAGGAAACGGAGTACAGCATTAGGAATAGAGACAGTGGAAATGTAATGGCTATGTGCGATATCAGAGGGATAGTGGATGGGGGGAGGGGGGTTCACACAGTGTGAGGGATATAAATGATAAACGTCTAAGTTTTGCTTTGTCTTGTGCACCTGAAACTAATAAAATTTTAAAAATAAATAAATAAAAAATAAAAACATTAATATGATTCCACACTTCAAACTATAAAAAGTTACTCTCAATGGAAAAAAAAAAAATCTCCTCATGTTTATTAATGCATCATAAGTGAATTTAAATGATGCTATTATTTGGATTAAAATGCTGTACTAAGAGTACAAGTTCCAGATCAAAAACTGCTTTCAACTATAAGAATTACCAGTGATGAAGACTGATGGTTTCAGGTTGTTCTGACCTCCTAGAATTAGATCTAAATAGAGAAATCTTCCAGTTTTGGAGACACCAACTTGAATTGTCACTTGTCAAGATTGAACTGAGTTACACGGGTGTGAATATGTGGAATATTCAATGTATTAATCCTAACATTTAATAACAGTTTTAAGAAAGAATAATGGTTTGGTAAATTAAGACTAAATGTTAATCTTTCTGCTCTGTTAAAGTAGTTACATAAGCCACCCTAAGTTTTCAGGACTCGGCATTTACCTCTAACTTTATAAATATAATTTAACAGTAAATCTACAAATGATATAGTAAACTAAAGATTTTAAAAATGGAAGAGGGAAAGAAAGAATTGTTTTGGTTTTGCTTTTTCCTTTTTGTAAAACATACTAAAAGTGAAACCTCAAGAAAAAAAAAATTTAACAACAAAGAAAGAATCCTCAAGGCAGCCAGGGAAAAGAAGATGGTAATCTACAAGGGAAAGCACATTAGCTTAGCAACAGATTTTTCAGCAGAAACTCTACAAGCCAGGAGGAAGTGGAACCAAATATTCAAATTATTGAAACAGAGAAATTACGAGCCAAGACTAATACATCCATCAAAGATATCCTTTAGTTATGAAGGAGGAAAAAACACCTTTCCAGACATACAGAAGCTGAGGGAATTTTCTAACATATAAAATGCACTACACGAAATACTGCAGGAGGATATCTGACCTGAAACAAAAAAATCAAAAGAATACAAAACCATGACCAGTATTACAAACAAACAGAAGGAGGAAACGGCAACCCCTACACCAAATAGGACACTATACACTTAAACATAACATACAGGTTAAAGAAGGAAAAAAAGACACTTTAAAAAAAAGGAAAAAGACAACTTGCTACTGCAGCACAGAAATCAACTTACAGCATAAATAGGGATAATTTGTGACAACAAAAAATATAAAAGGGGAGAGAGTAAAAGTCAGAAATGGCACAAGGGAATGGAGAAAGAAAGCATACTGAAGAAAATGAAATACTCTAAATATAAAACTTTCTTTTACATAAACTTAATCATAACCACTCAAAAAAATAGAAAACTGAAATATATAACATAAACAATAGAAGAAATAGAAGGAAATATCATAGACTACCGCCACATTGAAATAATAGAACAGCAACAAAAGCAAAGAAACAATGGAGACACAGACCTAACAGAAAACCAAATATGAAATGACAGGCAATCCTCATATACCAATAATCACCCTAAATGTAAATGGACTGAACTCATCAATAAAAAGGCACAGAATAGCAGATTGGATCAAAAAACTAAACCCAACCATATGCTGTCTCCAAGAGACACATCTCAGCAACAGGACAAGCATAGACTCAAAGTGAAAGGGTGGAAATTGACACTCCAAGCAAATGGAACCCAGAGAAAATCAGGTGTAGCCATAATGATATCAGATGAAACAGACTTCAGGGTGAAAAAGATAACAAGAGACAAAGATGGACATTTCATAATGGTGAAGGGGACTGTACAACAAGAAGACATAACAGTCATCAATATTTATGCCCCCAATCAGGGTGCACCGAAATATACCAAGCAACTACTAACAGAACTAAAGGGAGAAATTGACCAAAACACAAGTATACTAGGGGACTTAAATACATCATTGACAGCTATGGATAGATCATCCAAACAAAAATAAATAACGAAATAGCAGCCCTAAATGACACATTAGATGAAATGGACATAATTGACATTTATAGAGCACTTCATCCTAAAACATCAGACTATACATTCTTTTCTCGTGTACATGGAACATTCTCAAGGATAGATCATATATTGGGACATAAAATCAGCCTCAGCAAATTTAAGAAGATGGAAATCATACCAAGCATATTCTCTGATCACAAGGCTTTGAAATTGGATATCAACTGTAAAAAGAAAGCGGGGAAAAAACACAAATACATGGAGATTAAACAACATACTTTTAAAGACGGACTGGGTCAAGAAGAAGTTAGAGGAGAGATCAAAAGATACATAGAAACAAATGACAATGAAAATACATCCTACCAAAATTTTTGGGATGCAGCGAAAGCAGTTTTAAGAGGGAAATTTATCTCATTACAGGCCTATCTGAAGAAACAAGAAAACTCCCAAATAAATAACCTCATGTTACACCTTAAAGAATAGAAAAAGAAGAAAAAGTAAAACCCAAGGTCAGCAGAAGAAAGGAAATAACAAAAATTAGAGCAGAACTAAATGAAATAGAGAACAAAAAGACAATAGAAAAAATTAATGTGACAAAGAGCTGGTTCTTTGAAAAGATTAACAAAATTGACAAACCCTTGGCTAGACTTACTACGATAAAAAGAGAGAAGACACTGATTAACAAAATCAGAAACGTAAAAGGGGAAGTTATCACGCACACCACAGAAATACAAAGGATCATCCAAGAATACTATGAAGGACTATATGCCACCAAATTCAACAACCTAGAAGAAATGGACAAGTTCTTAGAAACCACATAGCCTTCCAAGGCTGAACCATGAAGAACTGGAAAATCTAAACAGACCGATCACCAGTAACGAAATGGAATCAGTCATCCAAAACCTTCCCAAAAGCCAAAGTCCGGGACCAGATGGCTTCACTAGTGAATTCTACCAAACCTTCAAAGAGGATCTAATACCAATCTTGCACAAACTCTTCAAAAAAATTGAAGAAGAGACAGTACTCCCTAACTCATTTTATGAGGCCAACATTACCCTGATACTGAAACCTGGTAAGGACAGCACAAAAAAAGAAAACTACAGACCAATATCTCTGATGAATACCGATGCAAAATTCCTAAACAAAATTCTAGAAAATTGAATACAACAATGCATTAAAAAAATTACTTATCACAACCAAGTGGGGTTCATCCCAAGGGCACAAAAATGGTTCAACATATGCAAATCAACCCATGTGATATACCACATAAACAAAATAAAGGACAAAAATCATATGATTATATCAACAGATGCAGAAAAAATATTTGGCAATATACAACATCCATTTCTGATTAAAACACTTAATAAAATGGGTATAGAAGGCAATACTTTAATATAATAAAGGCCATATATGACAAACCCTCAGCTAATATCATAATTAATGGTGAAAAACTGAAGCCCTTCACTCTACATTCAGGAACAAGACAGAGTTCTCCCCTATATACACTGCATTTCAACATAGTTATTGGAAGCCTCAGCGAAAGAAAAAAAGTAAACAAAAAAAAAGATAGAAAAGAAAAATCCCAGATAAACAACCTGATATTACACCTTAAATAACTAGAAAAAGAAGTACAAATGAAACCCAAGTTAGCAGAAGGAAGGAAATAATAAAAATAAGAGCACAACTAAATGAAATAGAGAACAAAAAGACAATAGAAACAATTAATGTGACAAAGAGCTGGTTCTGTGAAAAGATTAACAAAATTGACAAACTCATTGTTTCTATGTATCTTTTTTTATTAGTTTCGGGTGTACAAAACAATGTAATAGTTAGACATTTCACCCCTCACAAAATGATAACCCCCCACCCCAATCTATTGCCCCTCTGACATCGCATATATCTATTACAATTTCATTGACTCTGTTCCCTATGTTGTACTTCATATCCCATGACTATATGTACATTTAATTATACCATGTTTCCCCGAAAATAAGAGCTAGCCGGATCATCAGCTCTAATGCATCTTTTGGAGCAAAAATTAAAATAAAACCCGGTATTATTATATTATATTATATTATATTATATTATATTATATTATATTATATTATATTATATTATATTATATTATATTATATTATACCTTGTCTTATATTATAGTAAAATAAGATCAAGTCTTATATTAATTTTTGCTCCAAAAGACGCATTAGAGCTGAAGGTCCAGCTAGGTCTTATATTCGGGGAAACATGGTAGTTGATATACAATATTATTCAGCTTTAGCTTCAGGTGTACAGTGCAGTGGTAAGGCATCTGTACCATCCATGAAGTGGTCTCCCTAATAAGACAAGTGTCCATCGGATACCCTACAAAATCTGTACAATATTATTGATTATATTCCCCAAACTGTCTTTCATATCCCCGTGGCAATATTGCAGCTACCAATTTGTGCTTTCTAATCCCCTTCCCTTCTCCATAATCCTTACCCCCTCCCATCTAGCAACCATCAGTTTTCCTTCTGTATCTCTGAGACTATTTCTGTTTAATTTGCTCATTTATTCAGTTCTTTAAATTCCACATATAAGTGAAATCATATGGTATTTGTCTTTCTCCGACTGACTTATTTCACTTAGCATAGTGTTCTGTAGGTCTATCCATAATGTTGCAAATGGTAAGATTTCATACTTTATAGCTGAGTAATACTCCATTGTATAAATGTACCATAGTTTCTTAATCCAGTCATCTACTGATGGGCATTTCAGATGTTTCCAGGTCTTGGCTATTGTGAATAATGTTGCAATAAACATAGAGATGCATATATTTTTTCTAATTAGCGCTGGCATCTCTCTGGATAGATACCTGAGAGTGGGATTGCTGGGTCATAGGTAGTTCCATTTCCAGTTTTCTGAGATACCTCCATAGTGATTTCCATAATGGCTGCACTAATCTGCAATCCCACCAACAGTGTGTGAGTGTTCCCTTTTCTCCACAACCTCACCAGCACTTGTTGTTTGTAGAATTACTGATGATAGGCTGTCTGACCAGAGTGAGGTGGTATCTCATTGTGGTTTTCATTTGCATTTCTCTAATGATTACTGAGGTTGAGCATTTTCCCACATATCTGTTGGCCACCTGCATGTACTCTTTAGAGAAATGTCTCTTCACGTCCTCTGCCTACTTTTTAATTGGGTAGTTTGTTTGTTTGTTTTTTGGTGTGGTTAAATGAGGGTTTTATAAATTTTGGATATTAACCGATTAACAGACGCATTATTGACAAATATCTTCACCCATTCAGTAGGCTGCCTTTTTGTTTTACTGAAGGTTTCCTTTGCTGTGAAAAAAACATTTATTTGATGTAATCCCAAATGTTTATTTATTTTTTAGTTTTTTCTTTTTTATTTTAATTTATTTTTTAATTTATTGGGGTGAAAATTGTTAGTAAAGTAACATAGATTTCAGGTGTACAATTCTGTATTACATCATCTATAAATCCCATTGTGTATTCACCACCAGAGTCAGTTCTCCTTCCATCACCATATATTTGATCCCCTTTACCCTCATCTACTGCCTCTCACCCTCCTTACCTTCTGGTAAGTAATAAACTATTGTCTGTGTATATGAGTTTTGTTTCTCATTTGTTTGTCATGTCCTTTTACTATTTTCAGTTTATACTCTACATATCAGTCAAATCATATGGTTCTCTGCTTTTTCTGTCTGACTTATTTTGCTTAGCATTATAATCTCAAGATCCATCCATGTTGTCACAAATGGTCCTATTTCAACTTTTCTAATAGCCAAATACTATTCCATTGGGTATATATACAACAACTTCTTTATGCATTCATCTATGGAAGGACATTTTGGTTGTTTCCATGTCTTGGCTACTGTAAAGAAAGCTGCAATGAACATTGGAGCACACGTGTCTTTATCGCTAAATGTTTTCAGATTTTTTTGGTAGATACCTAGGAGAGGGATTGCATATGGTAATTCTTTTCTTTTTTTAATTTATTTTTTAAATTTCTTGGGGTGACAATTGTTAGTAAAATTACATAGATTTCAGGTGTACAATTCTGTATTACATCATCTATAAATCCCATTGTGTGTTCATCACCCAGAGTCAGTTCTCCTTCCATCACCATATATTTGATCCCCCTTGCCCTCATCTCCCACCCCCCACCCCCCTTACCCTCTGGTAACCACTAAACTATTGTCTGTGTCTATGAGTTTCTGTTTCTCATTTGTTTGTCTTGTTCTTTTGTTGTTTTTGATTTATATACCACATATCAGTGAAATCACATGGTTCTCTGAGGAACCTCCACACTGCCTTCCATAACGGCTGCACCAGTCTGCATTCCCACCAACAGTGTATGAGGGTTCCTTTATCTCCACAGCCTCTCCAACACTTGTTACTATTTGTCTTGTTGATGATAGCCATTTTGACTGGGGTGAGGTGATATCTCATTGAGGTTTTATTTGCATTTCTCTGATGATTAGTGATGTTGAGCATTTTTTCATATGTCTATTTGCCATTTGTATGTCCTCTTTGGAGAAATGTCTCTTCAGGTCCTCTGCCCATTTTTCAATTGGGTTGTTTGTTTTTCTGTTGTTGAGTTCCATGAGTTCCTTGTATATTTTTGATATTAGCCCCTTATCAGAGGCACTATTTGCAAAAATCTTCTCCCATTCACTTGGTTGCCTCTTTATTTTGTTGATGATTTCTTTTGCGGTGCAGAAGCTCTCAAATTTCATATAGTCCCATTCATTATTTTAGCTTTTACTTCCCTTGCCTTTGGAATCAAATTCATAAAACGATCTTTGAACCCAAGATCCATAAGTTTAGTACCTATGTTTTCTTCAATGCAGTTTATTGTTTCAGGTCTTATGCTTAAGTCTTTGATCTATTTTGAATTAATTTTGGTACATGGTGACAGATAGCAGTCCAGTTTCATTCTTTTCACGTGGCTATCCAATTCTCCCAGCACCATTTCTTGAAGAGGGTATCTATTCTCCACTGTACATTTTTTGCATCTTTGTCAAAAATTATCTGTCGATATTTATGTAGTTTTGTTTCTGGGTTCTCAATTCTATTCCATTGATCTATGTGTCTGTTTTTCTGCCAATACCATGCTGTTTTGATTATTGTAACCCTGTAGTACAAGCTAAAGTCAGAGAGTGTGATACCTCCACATTCTTCTTTTTTCTTAAGATTGCTTTGGCTATTGAGGGTCTTTTGTGGTTCCAAACAAATCTGATAATTTTTTGTTCCAGTTCTTTAAACAATGCCATTGGATTTTGATGGGGATTTTATTGAATCTAAATATTGCTTTGGGTAATATGGCCATTTTAACTATGTTGATTCTTCCAATCCATGAGCATGGAATGTCTTTCCATTTCTTTGTGTCTTCTTCAATTTATTTTAAAAATCTCTTGTGGTTTTCAACATATAGGTCTTTCACATCCTTGGTTAAGTTTATTCCTAGGTATTTTATTCTTTTTGCTGCAATTGCAAAACGAATGGTTTTTTTAATTTCTTTTTCTGAGATTTCATTGTTAGTATATAGGAATGCAATGGACTTATGTACGTTGATTTTTTTTAGCTGGCCACATTACTGTATTCCTTGATTGTTTCTAATACCTTTTTGGTGGAGTGTTAGGGTTTTCTATATATAGCATCATGTCATCTGCAAAGAGTGACAATTTAACTTCTTCATTCCCAATTTGGATGCCTTTTATTTCTTTCTCTTGCCTGATTGCTCTGGGGAGGATTTCCATTACTATGTTGAAAAGCATAGGTGATAGGGGACAGCCCTGTCATGGACCTGAACGCAGAGCAAAGGGATTCAATTTTTCACTGTTAGTTATGAGATTAGCTGAGGGTTTGTCATGTATGGCCTTTATTATGTTAAGGTATTTTCCTTCTATACCCATTTTATTAAGTGTTTTAATCATAAATGGATGTTGCATCTTGTCAAATGCTTTTTCTGCATCAATTGATATAATCATATGATTTTTGTCCTTTATTTTCTTTATGTGATGTATCACATTGATGGATTTGCGGATGTTGAACCATCCTTGTGCCCCGGGGATGAACCCCACTTGGTCGTGATGAGTAATCTTTTTAATGCATTGTTGCATTCAATTTGCTAGAATTTTGTTTAGGATTCTTGCCTCTGTATTCATCAGAAATATTGGTCTGTAGTTTTCTGTTTTTGTGTTATCCTTACCAGGTTTTGGTATCAGGGCAATGTTGGCCTCATAAAATGAGTTAGGGAGTACTGTCTCTTCTTCAAGTTTTTGGAAGAGTTTGAGCAGGATTGGTATTAGATCCTCTTTGAAGGTTTGGTAGAATTCACTAGTGAAGCCATCTGGTCCCGGACTTTTGCTTTTGGGAAGGTTTTGGATGACTGATTCCATTTCGTTACTGGTGCTCGGTCTGTTTAGATTGTCCAGTTGTTCATGGTTCAGCCTTGGAAGGCTATATGTTTCTAAGAACTTGTCCATTTCTTCTAGGTTATTGAATTTGGCGGCATATAGTCCTTCATAGTATTCTTGGATGATCCTTTGTATTTCTGTGGTGTCCGTGATAACTTCCCCTTTTTTGTTTCGGATTTTGTTAATTAGTGTCTTCTCTCTTTTTGTCTTACTGAGTCTAGCAAATGGCTTCTCAATTTTGTTAATCTTTACAAAGAACCAGCTCTTTGTCACATTAAGTTTTTCTATTGTCTCTTTGTTCTCTATTTCATTTAGTTCTCCTCTAATTTTTGTTATTTCCTTTCTTCTGCTGAATTTGGGTTTCACTTGTTCTTCTTTTTCTAGGTCTTTAAGGTGTAACATGAGGTTATTTATTTGGGAGTTTTCTTGTTTCTTGAGATAGGCCTGTAATGATATAAATTTCCCTCTTAAAACTGCTTTCGCTGCATCCCAAAATTTTGGTAGGATGTATTTTCATTGTCATTTGCTTCTATGTATCTTTTGATCTCTCCTCTAACTTCTCCTTTGACCCGGTTGGTCTTTAAAAGTATGTTGTTTAATCTCCAGGTATTTGTGCTTTTTTCCGCTCCCTTTGCAGTTGATATCCAATTTCACAGCCTTGTGATCAGAGAATATGCTTGGTATGATTTTCATCTTCTTAAATTTGCTGAGGCTGATTTTATGTCCCAATATATGGTCTATCCTTGAGAATGTTCCATGTACACTAGAAAAGAATGTATAGTCTGATGTTTTAGGATGAAGTGCTCTATAAATGTCAATTATGTCCATTTCATCTAATGCGTCATTTAGGGCTGCTATTTCGTTATTTATTTTCCTTTTTTTTTTTTTAATTTCATTTTATTAAATTTATTGGGGTGACAATTTTTAGTAAAATTACATAGATTTCAGGTGTACAATTCTGTATTACATCATCTATAAATCCCATTGTGTGTTCATCATCCAGAGTCAGTTCTCCTTCCATCACCATATATTCGATCCCCCTTACCCTCATCTCCCACCCCCCACTCCCCGCCCGCCTTACCCTCTGGCAACCACTAAACTATTGTCTGTGTCTATGAGTTTCTGTTTCTCATTTGTTTGTCTTGTTCTTTTGTTGTTTTTGGTTTATATACCACATATCAGTGAAATCACATGGTTCTCTGCTTTTTCTGTCTGACTTGTTTCGCTCAGCATTACTCTCTCAAGATCCATCCATGTTGTTACAAATGTTCCTATATCATCTTTTCTTACTGCCGAATAGTATTCCATTGTGTATATATACCACAACTTCTTTATCCATTCATCTATCGAAGGACATTTTGGTTGTTTCCATGTCTTGGCCACCGTAAACAAAGCTGCAATGAACATTGGAGCACACATGTCTTTATCTCTAAATGTTTTCAGATTTTTGGGTAGATACCCAGGAGAGGGATTGCTGGGTCATATGGCAATTCTATTCGTAATTCTTTGAGGAACCTCCACACTGCCTTCCATAACGGCTGCACCAGTCTGCATTCCCACCAACAGTGTATGAGGGTTCCTTTTTCTCCACAGCCTCTCCAACATTTGTTATTATTTGTCTTGTTGATGATAGCCATTCTGACTGGGGTGAGGTGATATCTCATTGTGGTTTTGATTTGCATTTCTCTGATGATTAGTGATGTTGAGCATTTTTACTTATGTCTATTTGCCATTTGTATGTCCTCTTTGGAGAAATGTTTCTTCAAGTCCTCTGCCCATTTTTCAATTAAATTGTTTGTTTTTTTGTTGTTGAGTTGCATGAGTTCCTTGAATATTCTGGATACTAGCCCCTTATCGGAGGCACTGTTTCAAAAATCTTCTCCCATTCAGCTGGTGGCCTCTTTATTTTGTCAATGGTTTCTTTTGCTGTGCAGAAGCTTTTAAGTTTCATATAGTCCCATTCATTTTTTTTAGCTTTTACTTCCATTGCCTTTGGAGTCAAGTTCATAAAATGCTCTTTGAACCCAAGGTCCATAAGTTTAGTACCTATGTTTTCTTCTACGCAGTTTATTGTGTCAGGTCTTATGCTTAAGTCTTTGATCCATTTTGAATTAACTTTGGTACATGGTGACAAATAGCAGTCCAGTTTCATTCTTTTGCACGTGGCTATCCAATTCTCCCAGCACCATTTATTGAAGAGGCTGTCTTTGCTCCATTGTATGTTTTTAGCTTCTTTGTCCAAAATTATCTGTCCATATTTATGTGGTTTTATTTCTGGGTTCTCAATTCTATTCCATTGGTCTATGTGTCTGTTTTTCTGCCAATACCATGCTGTTTTGATTACTGTAGCCCTGTAGTACAAGCCAAAGTCAGGAAGTGTGATACCTCCATTATTGTTCTTTTTTCTTAAGATTGCTTTGGCTATTTGGGGTCTTTTGTGGTTCCAAACAAATCTGATGATTTTTTGTTCTATTTCTTTAAAATATGCCATTGGGATTTTGATGGGGATTGCATTGAATCTGTATATTGCTTTGGGTAATATGGCCATTTTAACTATGTTGATTCTTCCAATCCATGAGCACGGAATGTCTTTCCATTTCTTTGTGTCTTCTTCAATTTCTTTCAAAAATGTCTTATAGTTTTCAGCATATAGGTCTTTCACATCCTTGGTTAAGTTTATTCCTAGGTATTTTATTCTTTTTGCTGCAATTGCAAAAGGAATTGATTTTTGTATCTTTTTTCTGAGATTTCATTGTTAGTATATAGGAAGGCAATGGACTTTTGTGCGTTGATTTTGTAGCCGGCAACTTTACTGTATTGGTTGATTGTTTCTAATAGCTTTTTGGTGGAGTCTTTAGGGTTTTCTATATATAGCATCATGTCATCTGCAAAGAGTGATAATTTAACTTCTTCATTCCCAATTTGGATGCCTTTTATTTCTTTCTCTTGCCTGATTGCTCTGTCAAGGACTTCCAACACTATGTTGAAAAGCAGAGGTGATAGGGGACATCCCTGTCGTGTTCCTGAATGTAGAGCAAAGGGCTTCAGTTTTTCTCCATTAATTATGAGATTAGCAGAGGGTTTGTCATATATGGCCTTTATTATGTTAAGGTATTTTCCTTCTATACCCATTTTATTAAGTGTTTTAATCATAAATGGATGTTGTATCTTGTCAAATGCTTTTTCTGCATCAATTGATATAATCATATGATTTTTGTCCTTTATTTTGTTTATGTGATGTATCACATTGATGGATTTGCGTATGTTGAACCATCCTTGTGCCCCGGGGATGAACCCCACTTGGTCGTGATGAATAATCTTTTTACTGCATTGTTGTATTCGATTTGCTAGAATTTTATTTAGGATTTTTGCATCGGTATTCATCAGAGATATTGGTCTGTAGTTTTCTTTTTTTGTGCTGTCCTTACCAGGTTTTGGTATCAGGGTAATGTTGGCCTCATAAAATGAGTTAGGGAGTACTGTCTCTTCTTCAATTTTTTGGAAGAGTTTGTGCAGAATTGGTATTAGATCCTCTTTGAAGGTTTGGTAGAATTCACTAGTGAAGCCATCTGGTCCCGGACTTTTGCTTTTGGGAAGGTTTTGGATGACTGATTCCATTTCGTTACTGGAGATCGGTCTGTTTAGATTTTCCAGTTCTTCATGGTTCAGCCTTGGAAGGCTATATGTTTCTAAGAACTTGTCCATTTCTTCTAGGTTGTTGAATTTGGTGGCATATAGTCCTTCATAGTATTCTTGGATGATCCTTTGTATTTCTGTGGTGTGCGTGATAACTTCCCCTTTTACGTTTCTGATTTTGTTAATCAGTGTCTTCTCTCTTTTTATCGTAGTAAGTCTAGCCAAGGGTTTGTCAATTTTGTTAATCTTTTCAAAGAACCAGCTCTTTGTCATATTAATTTTTTCTATTGTCTTTTTGTTCTCTATTTCATTTAGTTCTGCTCTAATTTTTGTTATTTCCTTTCTTCTGCTGACCTTGGGTTTTACTTGTTCTTCTTTTTCTAGTTCTTTAAGGTGTAACATGAGGTTATTTATTTGGGAGTTTTCTTGTTTCTTGAGATAGGCCTGTAATGAGATAAATTTCCCTCTTAAAACTGCTTTCGCTGCATCCCAAAAATTTTGGTAGGATGTATTTTCATTGTCATTTGTTTCTATGTATCTTTTGATCTCTCCTCTAATTTCTTCTTTGACCCAGTCCTTCTTTAAAAGTATGTTCTTTAATCTCCATTTATTTGTGTTATTCCCCGCTTTCTTTTTACAGTTGATATCCAATTTCAAAGCCTTGTGATCAGAGAATATGCATGGTATGATTTCAATCTTCTTAAATTTGATGAGACTGATTTTATGTCCCAATATATGGTCTATCCTTGAGAATGTTCCGTGTACACTAGAAAAGAATGTATAGTCTGATGTTTTAGTATGAAGTGCTCTATAAATGTCAATTATGTCCATTTCATCTAATGTGTCATTTAGGGCTACTGTTTTGTTATTTATTTTCTGTTTGGATGATCTATCCATAGCTGTCAATGATGTATTTAAGTCCCCTAGTATAATTGTGTTTTGGTCAATTTCTCCCTTTAGTTCTGTTAGTAGTTGCTTGGTGTATTTCGGTGCTCCCTGATTGGGGGCATAAATATTGATGACTGTTATGTCTTCTTGTTGTACAGTCCCCTTCACCATTATGAAATGTCCATCTTTGTCTTTGTTATCTTTTTCACCTTGAAGTCTGTTTCATCTGATATCATTATGGCTACACCTGATTTTCTCTGGGTACCATTTGCTTGCAGTGTCAATTTCCACCCTTTCACTTTGAGTCTATGCTTGTCCTTGTAGCTGAGATGTGTCTCTTGGAGACAGCATATGGTTGGGTTTAGTTTTTTGATCCAATCTGCTTTTCTGTGCCTTTTTGTTGGTTAGTTCAGTCCATTGACATTTAGGGTGATTATTGATATGTGAGGATTTCCTGTCATTCTATCTTTAGTTTTCTGGTAAGGCTGTGTCTCCATTGTTTCTTTGCCTTTTTGTTGTTGTCTATTATTTCTGTGTGGTGGTATTCTATGATGTTTCCCTCTGTTTCTTCTTTTATTTCAGTATATATTTCAATTCTGGATTTATTTTGAGTGTTTACCCTTAAGTTTATGTAAAAGAAAGTTTGATATTTAGATTATTCTGTTTTCTTCAGCATGCTTACTTTCTCCATTCCCATATTCCGTTTCAGGCCTTTACTCTACCCCTTTTTTGTTTCGATTGCCACAAATTGCCCCTGTTGATGGTGGTCGAACAGCCTCCTTTAGTATTTCTTGTAGTGCAGGTCGAGTATTAGAAAATTCCCTCAGCTTCTGTATGTCTGGAAAGGTCTTTATTCCTTCTTCATATCTAAAGGATATCTTTGCTGGATATATTATTCTTGGCTCATAATTTTTCTCTTTCAACAGTTTGAATATTTGTTTCCACTCCCTCCTGGCTTGTATAATTTCTGCTGAAATATCTGATGATAATCTAATGGTCTTTCCTTTGTAAGTTACCGTCTTCTTTTCCCTGGCTGCCTTGAGGATTCTTTGTTTGTTGTTGATTTTAGACAGCTTCAATACAATGTGCCTTGGAGAAGGTCTGTTGGGATTGAGGTAACTAGGTGTTCTATTTGCTTCTTGGATTCGAGGATCCAGTTCTGTTCCAAAGTTTCAGAAGTTCTCATCGACAATTTGTTTGAATATATTCTCTGTTCCCTTCTCTCTTTCTTCTCCTTCTTGTACGCTTATTATTCTTAAGTCAGAAAGTTCTTGTAGAGTTCTTTCATTTCTTTTAAGTCTCAAGTCTCTTTCTTCTTCCATCTGTGTCATTTCCAGGTTTCTATCTTCGATGTCACTGATTCTTTCCTCCATCTGGTCAATTCTACTACCTAAGCTGGTTATTTCATTCTTAATTTCTTCTATTGATCTTAATCTCCAGAAATTCTATTGGGTTATTTTTTAAAATTTCAAACTCTTTCGTAAATGCTCATGCTGTCCTTTGATTGTGTTTCTGAGTTCATTAAACTGCCTTTCTGTGTTTTCTTGCATCTCGTTGAGTTTTTTCAGAACTGCAATCTTGAATTTTCTGTCATTTAAATCACATATTTCCATGTCTTTAAGTTCCTTTTCTGGAGACCTTTCACTTTCTTTCTGAACTGTCTTGTTCCCTTGGTTATTCATGGCAATTACTGATTTATTATTTATCTCCCTAGACATCTCCAGGAGTGGCTTGTGCAACAGGTTTATAGGAAGAGTTCTTTCTTTTGTTTTCCAGCACTTGTTGGTAGAATGCTTTATTTTCTCTCTGACTGCAGCCTTTTATTCTCTCTCACATGGTAGTGCTATGTTTTTTCTGCGCTATTCCAGCTTCTCACACAATTGAGGGATTCCCTGGGAGACAAGCTTCTCCTCTGTTAACAGTTCACCTGGGTCACAGGGTGCAGTGTCCGTGTGGTATGCAGAGAGCTTTTAAAGTTCCAAAGCTCTTAATGCACCAGATTCAGATCCCGTATATTTCAGCAGTTCTGTTTATTCCTGCAGGGATCCGCCCAGATAGGTGGGTCTAGGGGCATGGTGATTTGTGAGAGGTGACTCAGAGGAATGGCAGCGACCACCACCCCAGCCGGTCCTGCTTCCACAGTTCTCTCCCCTTTGCCAGAACTAGTTGGGCTGCCAATCCATGTCTGCAGTCCACAGTTCTCAGAACTGCAAATATTCTGTTCTTTTGATCTGACACTGCTACTGTTCCTCTTGTAGCACCTGGCAGATGGGGGCCGGGTTAGCTGTGGGAGAGTGGGAGGGGGCGGCTAGTCTCAGTGCCTAAGGCTTCCGTTCTCTGCTCCGCAGTGAGGGCTTAAACCACCCTTTTCAGTCTTCTTCCCTCAGTCTTTTCTCCGAGGTCTCTGCCATGAGCGTTGGGTTCATCCGTGTTATATGCTGCCCCCTCAGCCCTGTGGGCCATAAACAGAGCACTAGCAGTGTGAGTTCTTCCCTCTCACGCAGCTGCAGTAGTTCCTGGATGCAGCAAGCTCAGAGCACTGAGCTAGGTCTGCGTCCTGCGCCCACGCGGCTCCGTCTCTGCTCTTCTCCCTTCCCTCCTCCCCCGCTCACGCAATTCGCCCACCTTTAGGTGAATTCAGTAGTGGGCCTCTTCGTCTTGCCAACCTGCTGTGCAGGGAGTCCTTTGTGGAGTTATTGTTGTTTGATTAGTTGTAAATTCCAGGGAAGATTTACAGAGGCTCACCTCACGCCACCATTTGGTGACATCTCGATATGATTCTTTATATAGAAAACACCAAAGATTCACTGAAAAACTATTAGAAACAATAAACATATACAGTAAAGTTGCAGGATGCAAAATCAATGTACAAAAATCCATTGCATTCTTATATACTAACAATGACATTCCAGAAAAAGAAATGAAAAATAATTCCTTTTCCAGTTGCAACAAAAAGAATAAAATACCTTAACAATGGATGTGAAGGCTCTATACACTGAAAACTACAAGATATTATTAAAAGAAACTGAAGAAGACACAAAAAAAATGGGAAGATATTCCATGTTCATGGATTGGAAGAATTAGAATAGTTAAAATGGCCATATTACCCAAAACAATATACAGATTTAATGTAATCCCTATCATAGTCCAAATAGCATTTTTTAAAGAAATAGAACAAAAAAAAATCTGATTTGTATGTAATCACAAAAGACCTTGAATAGCCAAAGCAATTCTGAGAAAAAAGAACAAGCCTGGATATATTATACCTCCTGACTTCAATTTATTGTACAAAGCAACAATAATCAAAACAGCATGGTATTGGCAGAAAAACACACCCTCAGACCAATGGAATAGAATTGAGAACCCAGAAATAAACCCCCATATATATGGGCAGATAATTTTTTACAAAGGAGCTAAAAACACAATGGAGAAAAAAAAGCCTCTTTAATGAATGGTGCTGGGAAAATTGGATAGCCACGTGCAAAAGAATGAGGAGCAAGGGGTACCAGCCCCACACTAGGCTGCCCAGCCCAGGGTCCCGGTGGTGGGAAACGAAGTCCCCACAACTTGTGTCTGTGGAAACCAGCGGCGATTGTAGCTGAGTGATAATGGAGTCTCTCTTGAAGGGCCTGTGCGTAAACTTACTTGCTAATGGACTAACTCACTCTGAGCTCCAGCACTGAGGCAGCAGCTTGAAAAGTGACAGGGACGTAAGGAGAGGAACTGAATTGTCTGGATTTAGGGCAAGGACTGGAGGGGCAGCTTTCTTCCAGACAGAGGAATGCTGGAAGAATTGACTCTTTCTTTGTTGAGCCCTCCCCACTCCCAGCGTGCAGATGCAGGCGGCTCCATTTCTGAGTCTCCATCAACCTGACTAACACTGTTTTCCACACACTGGTAATTCCCTAAGACCCCACCCATCCTAACTTGTGGGCCCACCAATGCCATTTCCAGTGGCTTTTCCATGCAAATGGCCTGTCTTGACTCATGTTGTGGACTTTCCTAAAATCATTTAAAGATTCACAAAACCCAAACAAGCAACATCTGGCCTCATCATGCCCTGTACATGGTGGTGAGAAACCCCAAGTCTGGCATTAGCAGCACCTTGCCTCAATTTGTGGCTTGGTTTCTCCCGGACACCTGTAAGTCCAGGCCAGGTGGCTACCATGTGCAGATTGCTTTGTGATTCACACCAGGTGTCCCCAGGCAGGCCACAGGCTATGGCAGAATTTGGTTGTGATGGGGTCTCTCCCAGGAGGATCTAGGGCTGGCACACTTAGTGCGCAAATTCAGGTCAAGTCGGAGCACCACACAGATGCCTCCACAGGCGACACACCCCAAGGACAGACGGGCAGGGACCAGAGCCCTGCTAAAGCGAATCCTGTTCCATAGGGTCAGGCCCTGTATAACAGTTCCTGCACTGTAGTCACATCTAGTCCTCAAACCCATCAACCCGAGGTTCAGTCCCTCTCCATTCTGTGCAAACAGCAGCAAAGGCTCAACTACAACAGGAGGGTACACACGTTTTACACAAGGGACACCCCTGGAGCACCTGGCTCTTGTGACCATGAACAATGTGGGACTGGGCCTCATATGACATCTACTACATAAGGCTACCCTACTAAGACTGGAAGGCATAGCAGTCCTCCCTAATACACTGAAACATACACAGGGAGGCAGCCAAAATGGGAAGACAAAGAAACATGTCTCCACATAGGTGTCCATATGTTCATTGAAACATTATTTACAATAGCCAATATATGGAGGCAACTTTGGTCTCCATCAATGGATGAATGGATAGAGTAGGTGGTCCACATGTACAATGGTATATTACTCAGCCATAAAACAGAATGAAATTTTGCCATCTGCAACACCATAGTTAGACCTAGTGGGTATTGTGTTGAGTGGAGTAAGTCAGACAGAGAAAGATAAATGCCATGATTTCATGTATATGTGGAATCTAAAAAAAACAAAAAACAGAAAAACAAAACTCATCGATACAGAGAACAAACTGATGGTTGCCAGATGAAAGGCGGGTTGTGGGGAGGGGTGATAAAGCAGAAGGGATTAAGAAGTACAAATTGGCAATTACAAAGTAGTCACAGGGATATAAATTATGAGGAATATAATCAGTAATATTGTAAAAACTATGCAGTGTCAGATGGGTACTAGATGTATCAGGGGGATCACTTCATAAATTATATAAATGTCTAACCACTATGCTGTACACCTGAAACTAATATAAAATAATATTGAATGTCAACTATAATTTTTAAAAATAGTCATGGGGATATAAAGTACAGCACAGGGAACATAGTCAATAATATTATAATAACTACGTATGGTGCCAGATGGGTACTATATTTATCAGGGTGATCACCTCCTAAGTTATATAAATATCTAATCACTATGTTGTACACCTGAAACTAATATAATATTGTATGTCAACTGTAATTGAAAAATATTTCTTTCAGCATTACGCTCTCAAGATCCATCCATGTTGTCACAAATGTTCCTATATCATCTTTTCTTACCACCGAATAGTATTCCATTGTGTATATATACCACAACTTCTTTATCCATTCATCTATCGAAGGACATTTTGGTTGTTTTAATGATAAGTCAGACAGAAAAAGCAGAGAACCATGTGATTTCACTGATATGTGGTATATAAACCAAAAACAACAAAAGAACAAGACAAACAAATGAGAAACAGAGACTCATAGACACAGACAATAGTTTAGTGGTTGCCAGAGGGTAAGGGGGGCGGGGGGTGGGGGGTGGGAGATGAGGGTAAGGGGTATCGAATATATGGTGATGGAAGGAGAACTGACTCTGGGTGGTGAACACACAATGGGATTTATAGATGATGTAATACAGAATTGTACACCTGAAATCTATGTAATTTTACTAACAATTGTCACCCCAATAAACTTAAAAAATAAATTAAAAAAGAAAAGAAAAAGGAAACAATTATTTAAAAAACAATTTAGGTTATTAAGTAGAGGTTTTTCTTTTGTTTTCCAGTAGATGGTGCTATAGCACAAGTTTTTGTTTTCTCTTACCTGCACTACTTGGACTTCGTATTGCTATGGCTGTAGAAAGTGCCCTGTATTGCCTGAGGAGGTGGACATCCCGTTTTCTACCTGGTCACCTCAGTCTCAGGGCACCACCCCCATGGTGAAATGTGGCAGGCGATGGGACTTCAGGTCTGCAAGTTCCCTGGTGCTGATTTCCTGCAACCAGAAGCTGCTGGCTGTGCTGTATTCTCTAAAGAGTCTCAGCTACCTCCACCAGTTTCAGCATGATGGGTGGGGCAAAGGTGAGCTGGGGGCAGTGGGTTTGTACATGTGTGACTTTGTTTTTCTACTTGGTTTAGCTGCAATTGTACAGGCCACTCAATATGGAAGGTTGCTTCTGTCAAGTGATGGCTATAATCTGACAACTCCACTGCTACCACAACTGCTGGAGCCAGGCAGGCAACAAGAGAATGAGAGGGGGTGGAATTACACATTTATGTGTTTGTTTTTTCCCTGATGGTTGATGGTGGCTGCTCTGCCACAGCCATTACACGTTTGAACTGCATCTCCACTTCTGTCTGTTCGCTTTGCCACAATGAGTACTGTCCACTCAGGCCAGAATGCTGCCTCCACCCCTCTGGTCTTCTCTGGGTTGCTGTGTGATTACTGCAATCAAATGTTTCATTACGACCTGGACAGTGGGGGCCACTGCGAGTGCCACACTGTATCTGTGACACTCATGTCTGTCTTTCCCATCCTTCCACTCCTGGTCACTCCAAAATACCCATGTCAGATGTCTCAAAGCACATATCTCTCAGACATGTTTGTGTCATAAGCAGGGAATCCTTTGTTGAATTAGAGTTGTCAGACTTGTAACTTAGGGGAGCTCTTTTCACACCACCATGCTACTCATGTCACTCCTATTTATACTTTTCTTATGCATTTTGTCAACCTTGTTATGAAATTATAGAACTTTGGGGTTCACAATAAACTTTGCTATGCTTGTCTCATTAAAAATAAATAAATAAATAAATAAATAAATAAATAAATACACCAAAAATAAATATATTTGCCTGTCTGTAGAGTCTATTCTATGTGATTATTGTAATTTGTCATTAGTGCCACACTATTTTTAATGTATTAGCATTATATGTTTTATTCCCTGCTAGGGAATTTCCTGTATTGCTCCACTCTTCAAATTTCCCTTAATATTTTCACCTCCTTCCCCTAGATAAAATTTAGAACTGAAAAGGAGTTGCTTTGTGATTTTGTTTATATGTTAATTTTGGAAGAGAGAATGGCAACTATTGCTGGCAAGGAGTCAGACCCCAAAATATTGAACTTGCTTCCTTTTACCACCTATCCCAGCAGAGACCAGTAGAGGCAACTGAGATGCATCAAACAATATCTAAGACGCATTCAAGCAATATCTAAGAGTGATGTCAGCAACATGATGGAGTGAGAAGACTTCTTTTCTTTCCCCTTAAATTTACAACAAGTCAGACAACTATAACTCAACAAAGGATTCCCTGACCAATACATTAGCATACCTGAGAGTTTCACAACTTGGTACAACCTAAGATGGGCATATTGGAATAAGTAGGGAGGGCAGGGTGGGGGGAAGGACAGGGATGGTGGCCATAGATGCAGTTTAGCATTTAGTGTGGCCCCAGTGAGTGCAGTGTGGTGAAGAAGTTGATCTGAAGCCCTCACACTATGGCCTGGAGTGCAAGAGAAGCAGTGTCTTCCTGGGAAAATGCAGCTGCCTTTGTCCTCTCCATCACATCAGAGCCTAGTAGAGGTGCTAATATGCCTTAAACAGCACAGAGAGAATGGCAACTATTGCTGGCAAGGAGTCAGACCCACAAAATCTTGAACTTGCTTCCTTTTACCATACATCCCAGCAGAGACCAGTAGAGGCGGCTGAGAAGCATCAAACAGCACAGCAGGACCAGTGGCCATAGAAACGAGGGTGAAGTGCTGGGAGTCTGTAAACCTGGCTCCCACTACCTGCCTCATTTCCCCACCACAGCTGTGGTGCCCTGTAACTGAGGTAACCAGGTACAGAGGGGACACCTCCCGCTGCGAGGGCACATGGCATTTTCCTCAAGTGCACCTGTACCACTCCATTATCACCACAAGGGCACAAACAGTGAGTGGAAGAGAAAACAAAAGGTTGCTCTATAGTGCTAGCTACTGGAAAACATAAGAAAGAATCCTATTTATAACGATAAATTGTTAAGAGCAAAATAGTATCTAAACAAGAAAAGTGTTCAGTACCTCAAATTGACAAGCAGAGAAGAATTCCATCAATACTGTGAACAACCAATGTAACATAGGAGAACAGAAAGAAAATGAAAAGTCTCCATAAATCAAACTCAAAATCATGGAAGACTGCAATTGAAATGACATAACTTAAGGTTGCAGTTATGAAGTAAATCAACAAGATAGAAAAAAAATCACAAAGGCAGTTCAATGAGCTCATAAATAACATTAATGAACAAAAGGAGTGCCTTACTAAAGAGATTGAAATTACAAAAAAGAACCAAACAAAAATCCTGGAGCTGAATAATTCAGTAAAAGAAGTGAAGAATGCATTAGAGAGCAATGGAAATAGAGGAGACCAGACAGAAGAGAGAATTAATGAGTTCAAAGATGAAAACCGGAAATGACCCAGGAGGAAAAAGAGAAGAGAACTAAGAGTGTAAAACAAAATGAAAGAACTCTATGAGAACAATGTGACCTCATTAGAAAGAGCAATATAAGAATAATGAGTATACCAGAAGGAGAAGAAAGGGAGAAGGGAACAAAGAGCCTAATCAAATAAATAATTGATGAGAACTTTCCAAACCTGTGGAAAAGGCTGGATGCTAGAATCCAAGAAATTAACAAAACACCTAATTATCTCAATGCAAACTACCTCCTCCATGACACATTATATTAAAATGGTGAATGACAAAGTAATAATTCTCAAGGCAGTGAGGAGACAAACATGTAACCTATAAAGGAAACCCCACTAGAAAATCAGATTTTTCAACAGCAACATTACAAGTCAGGAGAGAGTGGAAGAAAATATTGAAAATATTTAAAGAGAGGAACCATCAGCCAATGATAATATAGCTAGGAAAATGGGAGCAATGTGGTTTCCTCACGTCAAATGGATATAAATTTAAAAATGGTCCATATGTTCAGGAATTATTAGATGCTATACTTTTCCCTGATGTTTTAGCTATTGTTAAGATTATAGGACATTCTAAACTTGACTCACTGGAAGCTAAAGGAAATAATCTTGCTTATAGTTTTACTATGAATGCTTCCTTCAGTTCTAGCCAGAGCAATCAGGGAAGAGAAAGAAATAAAAGGCATCTGAATTAGCAATGAAGAAGTTAAATTGTCACTCTTTGCAAATGACATGATGCTATACATATAAGGTCCCAAAGACTCCACCAAAAAGTTATTAGAAACAATCAACGAATACAGTAAAGTTGCTTGCTACAAAATCAATGTACAAAAATCCATTGCATTTCTATTTACTAACAATGAAATTTCAGAAAAAGAAATTTAAAAAAAATCATTTTTGCAATTGCAACAAAAAGAATAAATACCTAGGACTAAACTTAACCAAAAATGTGAAAGACCTATACACTGAAAACTATAACACATTTTTAAAAGACATTGAAGAAGACACAAAGAAATGGGAAGACATTCCATGTTCATGGATTGGAAGAATCAACATAATTAAAGTGGCCATATTACCCAAAGCAATGCAATCCCCATCAAAAGTCCAATGGCATTTTTTAAAGAAATAGAACAAAAAATCATCAGATTTGTATGGAACAACAAAAGACCCCGAATAGCCAAAGCAATCTTAAGAAAAAAGAACAATAATGGAGGTATCACACTTCCTGACTTCAGCTTGTACTACAGGGCAACAATAATAAAAACAGCATGGTTTTGACAGAAAAGCAGACACACAGACCAATGGAATAGAATTGAGAATCCAGAAATAAACCCACATAAATAAGACAGATAATTTTCAATAAAGAACCCAAAAACATACACTAGAGAAAAGACAACCTTCTCAATAAACAGTGCTGGGAGAATTGGAAAGCCATATGCAAAAGAATAAAACTAAAGCTCTTATCGGTCACCGTGTACCAAATTAACTCAAAATGGATCAAAGACCTAAACAGAAGACCTGAAACAATAAACAGCAGGGGAAAAAACAGCAGGGAAAAAAACATAGGTACTAAACTTATGGACGTTGGGTTCAAGAAGAATTTTATGAATTTGACTTCAAAGGCCAGGGAAGTAAAAGCTAAAACAAATGAATGGGACTATGACAAACTAAACAGCTTCTGCACAGCAAAAGAAACCATCGACAAAATAAAGAGGCAGCCAATGAAATGGGAGAAGATATTTGCAAACAATGCCTCTGATGAGGGGCTAATATCCAAAATATATAAGGAACTCATACAACTCAACAACAACAAAAACAAAAAATTCGATTAAAAAATGGGCAGAGGACCTGAATAGACATTTCTTCAAAGAGGACATAGAATGGCCAATAGACATAAGAAAAAATGCTCAGCATCACTAATCATCAGAGAAATGCAAATAAAAACCACAATGAGATATCACCTCACCCCAGTCAGAATGGCTATCATCAACAAGACAAATAGTAACAAGTGTTGGAGAGGCTGTGGAGAAAAAGGAACCCTCATACACTGTTGTTGGGAATGCAGACTGGTGCAGCTGTTATGGAAGGCAGTGTGGAGGTTCCTCAAAAAATTATGAATAGAATTACCATATGACCCAGCAATCCCTCTCCTGGGTATCTACCCAAAAAATCTGAAAACATTTATATATAAAGACACGTGTGCTCCAATGTTCATTGCAGCTTTGTTTACGGTGGCCAAGACATGGAAACAACCAAAATGTCCTTTGATAGATGAATGGATAAAGAAGTTGTGGTATATATACACAATGGAATACTAATCGGCGGTAAGAATAGATGATATAGGAACATTTGTGACAACATGGATGGATCTTGAGAGAGTAATGCTGAGCGAAACAAGTCAGACAGAAAAAGCAGAGAACCATGTGATTTCACTGATATGTGGTATATAAACCAAAAACAACAAAAGAACAAGACAAACAAATGAGAAACAGAAACTCATAGACACGGACAATAGTTTAGTGGTTGCCAGAGGGTAAGGGGGGTGGGGGTGGAGGTGAGGGTAAGGGGGATCGAATATATGGTGATGGAAGAAGTGACTCTGGGTGATGAACACACAATGGGATTTATAGATGATGTAATACAGAATTGTACACCTGAAATCTATGTAATTTTACTAACAATTGTCACCCCAATAAATTTAATTTAAAAAAAAAAAAAGAAAAGAAAAAAAAAAGAAAAATTTGTAAAAACTCTTCAAATATTGTGGCCAAAAGCATTGCCATTAGTCTTTTTAAACCTCAAGTCTACTCCTTTTGGGACACAGAAGCTTTCACCTTTTGAGATAATTACAGGACGCCCCATGCATTTAGCTTCTGCTTCTTTTGATCCACAGTTGATGAAAGGAGACATACTTCAATGTTGTACAAGCTTAATTGCTCCTATTGAAAATAATCATGTTTTGGTACAACAATCTTTTCGCAGTGCACTCCAAGGAAATGAAAAACTCAAAATCCATATGCTACAACCTGGGGATTTTGTTTACTGGAAAAGACACCACAAAAAAGGATTCCTTCCGGCCTCACTGGAAGAGCCCTTACCAGATACTGTTGACTAACCCCTGTGCTGCTAAACTCGAGGGAGTATGTTCTTGGATACATGTGTCACCCTAAAGAAATCACCAAACCTGACTGCACACAGTCTGATGACCTGAAACTAAAGCTGTCAAAATTTAAAGCCGGTGACTTCTGAAGGAAATGAATTGCCAAAATGACTGAATTCTTTACAACTCCTTTCTTACTATCAATTATTATTTCACTTTTCTCTTTTCCTTGGAAGGAATATACTATTGTCCACATTTCCTACTATGAAAGGGGTAACGTTTAGGGTTATTGAATCTGTCATCAAGAACTTTGATCTATCTAAGGTAATAATTGTCTTTGTTTCATTATCTACAGGTTTGAGCTCCTGGTTTGAATTCATCATATAGACTAGGTTGCTATGTTGTTTTTAATTCTGTTTGAATTCTTGTTATTAAGCCCTGCACCTATTGCTTGTTAATCCTGGACACAAGTTGTACCTTATCTTTCCCTCTGGTATAAGAGACAATACCCAAAAGAGGTCCTTCCTGACACTGAGGGACAAAAATACTGAAGTTGGAATACCTGACTGTTGATGAGTGATGCTGTCAGAGACAGATCTCAATCAAAAGAGAGGAATGAGGATGAATGGAACTTTAAGCATAATCAATCAGGAATGTCTATGGGAAGAGCTAGGGCTTATGGAAGTTCTTGTATTCTATGTAATTGTGACAACCCTACACATGAGAATCCTGCAGGGAGAACTCTATTTATAATAAAGCTCTATAGTTCTAATTTTCCTTTTACCTTCCATAAATGCCCCTCCATCTTGGCACATAGGTCAGAGTGTGCACGTCACTAGCCATGTCTGTGTGTGCTGGGTTGCTTTATTTTTGTTGGTTTGTCCCTTTAAGTCTGTTAGTAATTGCTTTATATATTTTGGTGTTTCCTAGGTTGGGTGCATATATATTGACAAATGTATATATATAGTGACAAATGTATTTCTTCTGATGAATTGCCCCCTTTATCATTATAAAATGCTCATCTTTGTTTCTTATTACTTTTTTTGTCTTTAAATCTATTTTGTCTGATCAAAGTACTTCCACACCCATGTTTCTCCAGATGCCATTTTCTTGGAGTATCATATTCCATGTCTTCATATTGAGCCTGTGTATGTCTTTGGGGGTTAGATGAGTCTCCTGAAGGCAATATAAAGTTCAATTTTATTTTGTTAATCTATCTTGCTATTCTGTGACTTTTGATTGGTGAGTTCAGTTCATTTACATTTAAGGTGGTTATTGATATATTAGAACTTCCTAGAGCCATTTTATCCTTTATTTCTGGTTGCGTTGTATCTCCATTGTTTCTTTCCGTGTGTGTTTCTGTCTTTTATATTAATTTGATGGATTTTTATAATTTTTTTTCTTCATTTTCTCTGATTTTCATATTTCAAGACTGCCTGGATTTTTGTTTTGTAGTTACCATTAAGTTTGTGTTAAATTTCTCATACACACAACAATCCTTTTCCTTGCATCTTAGCTTTATTCACATGTAAACATCAGTTCTTTTCCTCGTCCCTTTTTATGTTGTTTTCTTTTTGTCACAAATTATCCCTTTTTATGTGCATTCATTACCAAATTGCAGCAGTTAATTTTTTTTTAACTTTTTTTTTTTTTAGATTTTTTTTTTATTATTATTATTGGGGAAGGGGAACAGGACTTTATTGGGGAACAGTGTGTACTTGTAGGACTTTTTTTTTTTTTCTCCCAAGTCAAGTTGTTGTCCTTTCAATCTTATTTGTGGAGGCTGCTGTTCAGCTTCAAGTTGTTGTCCTTTCAGTCTTAGTTGTGGAGGGCGCAGCTGAGCTCCAGGTCCAGTTGCCATTGCCAGTTGCAGGGGGCGCAGACCATCATCCCTTGCCGGAGTTGAACCGGCAACCTTGTGGTTGAGAGCCCACTGGCCCATGTGGGAATCGAACCGACAGCCTTTGGAGTTAGGAGCATGGAGCTCCAACCTCCTGAGCCATCGGGCTGGCCCTACTTATTTTTCTTGAGCAAAGTTCCCAAATAAATCCTTTTTGGTGATGAAATATATGTATGGCAAAGTTATCCTTTAGATATGAAGGAAAAATAAAGTCTTTCCAAGAAAAACAAAAACTGAGTGGACCAGCGGCTAAATGCATGTATAATAGTCAAGAGTGGAAATTTTAGAAATAATTTAGAAATATTAGAAATAATATATTAGAATAAATAAAATATTATTTAAATATTATTAAAATAATAATATTAGAAATAATTAGAAATTCAGAAATAATAATAAATTTTAGAAATTTTAGAAAATATATGTTGGCAAAAGGAAACTAGACATTGGGTGGAAAGCACACAATAGATGTCGTACTATAGTATTATACACCTGAAACTTATATAATATTATTAACCAATGTTATCCTAATAAATTTATTTAAAAAATAAAAAAACAAGTTTCCCTAATGTGAGGCACATACTAATACATTTAATGGTCTGATTAGTGTATTACATAAATACTATTATGTCTTATTCTACCAGTGAGGAAACTAAGGTACTGCAATCCTAAGACTCAATTCTGACACTTACTACCCTCAGTTATCACATAACCCCCAAGTTAAGGGGCATAGTCCCCCATAAGACTGCCCTTAATTTCAAATGCCAGACTAGTGTGTGTTATAATGTCATAATACATGATAGTACTAATACATTATGCACTTCATACAATAAGTACACATATAACAAGTGATGAGTGCTCACACATGACTTTTGCAATCAAATTAAGAGACAAATGAACCAGAGAAACACAACATGTTACCATCATTAAATTACTGTGATAATATTAGAATGAGGTAATTTATTGTTAAACCATGAAAAGATGGAACAAATGTAAGAAATCCACAGGAATCTCTAAGTCTCAGAAACAGTGAAATAATGACAAAATTTTAAAAAGAATGTTTGGTTAAAAATAGCCACTAAAAGACAATTTTGAATATGGTGGTTTAACTTTAAGGCCTTATGTTGAAATATTTTAGAGACCCCAGATATTTGTAAATGATGTAAACTAATTGTATGAAGTGTTTTAGACCAGTAGTTCTCAAATATCGAACTTGATTAGTTTCTCACCCCTTTGTAACAAAATTATAAAAGAAGAAAAATGTAATAATATTATTATTGTTAAACTAAATATTCAGGTAAAAGGGCTGTCCTTTGTTTTCCTGAGAAAACACTTTCTGGGAATTATTGTCCTTTGAAAGTAAAATGATGGTAACAATTGATGCTAGATTCAAATATATATATATTACTTAGCAAAATAAAAAGTTGACAATGATGCATTGGTTTTATTTATTCAGGATTTTTGTGGACTTTTAATTTTTGCTTGACTGTTTCTTGTTTTATACAGCACGTCCTCAAAAAATGTCATTTTGTTCAAGGGCATTTCCTTTCGTTATAACATTGATGGGATGCCATTGTAGCAAATTAATTCTTTCTTTTTTTTAATGTCAATTAGCCTATGGTAAAACTGGTTTCCTTATAGTCCTTTTGTGAAGTCCTTTAGCTTAAAGTCACAGAACCTACCCACAATGTTCTGCGATGATAATCTGCAGAACACCAGATGGCAGAGCGGCTCTACACTTCACGCTGTGAGGCTCCCTACTTGTACCTCTGCCTGTTTGTCCTTAGTAAAAATCATCAGCTCATCTTTCGAAAAAACATCTTATTCTTCTTTTTACGATTTTACCCCAAGGAACATTTTGAGCAGAAGTATTTTACATTTCAGCCTGGGAATGGATATCCCGGTGTTGTGATTAGGCTTGCTTCTTTTTTTTTATTTTAATTAATCGTAAATCTATATTAATAAAGCAAAGATTTAAATGTGGTGTTTCAGAGGCAGCAAGATGATGTGAGGAAGGAAGAGGACAGAATTCATCTTAAATGTGCATCCTTCTTCCTTCTGAACCCCCATCACCACCTCCTAACACACACGGAAGCTCAGAATGTGTGGCACAAGGACGCCCCGAGCAGGGCAGGAAGGAAAGGACCATTGGGTTGATCAGAAGGAATATGATCCCTTACGTCCAGAAAATATAACCACGTAGGAAACAGAGAGGGATGTCATACTGCCGTCTCAGGCTGTGAACTGTTTCTTTCTAGACATGCAAGCAAGCTCTTTCTATTTCTGCTTCCCATGGTGGCCGAAGCCATGGTCTAAAAGGACTCCATATTATACCATTCTTGTCTGCCTACCAGTACCTGGTGCGAGCCAAGGTGTTAGGTGAGCCAAGGGGTCAGTATATTCTTATACCGTCGTCATCCAGTTACACTCGTAGGCTTGTCCAAATGCCAGGCCCGTGAGGACTTAGTCTATGAACTTCCTATCTTCAGTACCAGTTAATATCACAGCAGACTATTTACGCACCTAAGAACCAAAACATTACCTTACGGACCTGCTATTATTTGGTCAAGAGACTCATAATCATTATATGTAGTCAATTTTCTCTAAAATCCCCCATTTCAGAAAACCTGAGTAAATCTGTTATTCTCCCTCTAACGATTTGTTTTAGTGGAAACTGACTGGCTGCATTAAAAGTCCTGAGTCTTCCTGAGAGCATCTTGCTGAAGCCATCACTTCCTTGTCCTGGGGCCAAAAGCACAGAGCCTAGAAAAAAACCCAGGGACATTTCTGGGTGCAGAAGAAGAAAATACAAGGCACCATCTTTCCTCCTACTTCACTTTGGCCTGAGGAAATTTTCAGAGTACCTGAAATTAGCTGATACTAATTCCTTCTGTGTTTTCCTTCTACTTCTCAGGACACCTCTTTTCTACACTTAAAAATCTGACAGACTTGGGTTCAAATTTAAACTACCTCTCTTGCTAGCTAGGCGACACTGTACATGTTTCATGACAGTTTCCCCTCAGTAAAATAAAGATAACAAGACCTCACCAGCGCCCTCTAGTGGGGCTACATCCTCTCAATTTAACCTTTCCTCAAAATTCCAAATTACATGCTCTATTTCTGCATTCTAATCAAAACTCATTCTTTTTCAATGTCCGTCTATGTTAGTTTTTGAGAAAACAAGCTCCTTGAATGAATTTAAAATAATGTGAAAATGGCTAATAATAGCCTCTCCCTCCTAGAATTCTATAATTCTGCATCAGAATTGCAGAATGGAGCTAGTGCTTAAAGGTCATCTGGTTCAAATCTCAGATTCTCCAAATGATACAAATAATCCTGAAGCATTAAGTAGGTGGTCCAGTCCTCAAAGTATTTCATAGAAGAGCCCAGACTGGAACACGATAGGTGATCTCTGCCCAGATTCTCTCCAGTATTCCACTCTGCCTCTGGAATTCCCTCTGATTCCTCCCATTGTCCACTTTTAAACCCATTAGTACAATTCTTCTCTCCTCTCCCCTCTTCCTAATTATCATCATCTCTCATGGCACATTGAGATCTCTCAAGACCTCATTCACGTTTTCCAGACTTCAATACTTAGAATTCTTTCAGGAAGGGCTCCAGTCTCCACATTCAAAATACTTAAGAATGGAGTTATTTTGTAAGAGCAAGTAGAAGACATTTCTGGATGTGAATAAACTACATGAGCAAAGGTATGCAGGTGGGGAGTGTTTATATCAATGAATTAAGACAATGCAAACTACATAAATACAAACTGAAAGTAAACAGATCAGATCTAATTTTCACATATGAAAATGACAACTAATAACAGAAGAAGACCAAAATAAAATAATAAGGCTAAGGATTCAGCAGCTGGATCTAGTAAGTCCATTATGAAAGAAAATTGGGCAGCAAGTGAGAAGAAAGAATCTCTGGGGATGTGCAGAGAAGTAAGACTGCTTAGACAACACAACTTTATGAGGCATTGTTCTCACCACTGATCTTTCCTTTCCCATCCCCATTGCCCCAGGGAACTTTATAGAAAATGAAGACTCAGGCCTTCTCTGGCCAGTTAAATCAGAATTTCTGGGAGTGAGGCTGCTATAGACAATGTTTGTGTTCCTGTCCCCTCCAAAATCCATATGCTGAAATCCTAACCCCCATTGTGATTGTATGAGGATCTGGGGCCTTTGGGAAATTATTAGGTCATGAGACCCTTCCCTCACCCTTTCCACCATGTGAGGACACAGAGAGAAGATGGTCATCAATGACCTAGGAAGCGGATTCTCACCAGACACCAAATCTGCCAGCATCTTGATCTTGGACTTCCCAGCCTCCAGAACTGTGAGAAATTAATTTCTATTTTTTAAACCACACAGTCTATGGTATTCTATTATTGCAGGCTGAACAGACAGCAGCCTAGGCATTGGTAATTTTTTTCCACAGCATATTACAAAAATTTTGAAATCTACAGTTTAATTGAAAAAATTTCATACTGAATATGTATATATATCCACCATTTAGATTCCACCATTAACCTTGTTAATTTTATTTTTAAAATTATAACTTCTTTTGGCATATAGGTCTTGAATTTGAGCACGTGTATATATTCATGTAACCACCACCGTAGCCAAGATATAAAACAGTTCCACCACCCAAAAGCTCCTGCATGGTCTCTTTTTATAGTCACACTCTCTCTTCACTTCTAACCTCTGGCAACCTCTGATCTGTTCTCCATATTAACAGTTTGTCTTTTTTGAGAATGGCATATAAATCGAAACACACACTATCTAACCTTTTGAAACTGGTTTCTTTCACTTAGCATAATGCCGTTGAGACTCATCCAAGCTGTTACATATACCAAGAGTTCATTCCCTTTTATTACTGAGTAGTATTACATTGTTTGCATGCTCTATAACTTGTATCTCTATTAACCTGTTTAAGAATATTTGGGTTGTTTCCAGTGTTTGACTATTACAAATAAAATTGCTATAAATATTTGTGTACAAGTTTTCCTGCCTACATTCCTACCTGCAATGAATGGGAGTTCCAGTTGTTGTGCATCCTTGTCAGCACTTGATATTGTCAATATTTTGTTTTTACCTATTCTAACATGTATGCACTGTGGTTCTAATTTTCATTTCCTTAATGGCTAATGATGTTGAATACCTTTTCATGGGCTTTTTACTGTCCATATGTCCTTATTAATGAAATGTTTATTCAAGCTTTTGCCTACTTTAAAATTTTGTTTTTTGTTGTCTTACTGCAGAGTTTTGAGATTTCATATATATATATATATATATATATATATATATATATATATATATATATATATATTCCAGATACGAGTTTTTTTGTCAGATACATGATTTACAAGCGTTTCTCCCATTCTAGAACTTCAGCATCCTTCGCACTTTAACTGGAATGTAGAAATCATACCACTAAATAGGTTTACTTACACATACACCTTTATGTTATAGTGGTCCTTTGTATTAGATCTACATATAATCAATCAATGTTAGAATTTTTTGCTTTTAAATATCAAACACATTTTAAACTCAAGATGAGAATAATAATCTATTGTGCTTACCCAGATATTTATCATTTTTATTCCTCTTCCTTCATTTCTTATATTCCATGTGTCCTTCTGGTATTATTTACCTTTTGTCTAAGACCTTTCTTTAACAATACTTTTAGAGTGAGTCTGCTGGTAGGGAACTTTTATGTGTTTCTTTTGTCTGAGAATGCATTTATTTAATCTTCATTCCGAACTGTCAGTTTTCTGGATACAGAACTCTGGGTTAACAGTTCTTCCAGTAATTTAAAAATATTGTACCATTTCTATCTGGCCTCCATGGTTTCTACTAGAAATTTGAAGATATTTGAATCATTATTTCTCTACAAGTAATGCATCATTTTTCACAGGGTGCTTTCAAGCTTTTTTTCTTTGTCTTTAGTTTTCAGGAATTTGATTATGATGTGTCTGAAGATGGATTTCTCTGGGTTTTTCCTGCTTTGGGGGTTCCTGAGTTTCTTGTATCTGTAGGTTTATATCTTTCATCAAATTTAGGAAGTTTTCAACTATTTCTCTAAATATTTTTGCAAAGCTGCACACTTCCCCCTCCTTCTGAGACACCAATGACATAAATGTTAGATTGCTTGTTTTTGTCCCATGAGTCCCTGAAGCTCTTTTCTTTTTTTTCTTTCTTTATCTCTCTATGTTATTCAGATTGGATGTCTATTGATCTACCTTCAAATTCACTGACTCTTTCCTTTGTCACTGATCCAATCCAGAGTTTTTTTTCAAATTCATTTATTGTATTTTCCAGCTCTAAATTTCAATTTGGCCCCTCTTTATGTCTTCTATTTCTCTGCTAAGAGTTTTTATCGTTCCATTCACTTTAAGAGTGTTCATAATTGTTTGTTGGAATAATTTTATAAAAGCTGCTTTAGAATCTTTGCCAGATAATTCCAACATTTGGGTCATCTCAGCATCTCAGCATTGGCATCTGTTGTTTGTCTTTTCTCTTGTGATAATTTTGGATTATATCCTGTACATTTTGGATATTACCATGTTTCCCTGAAAATAAGACCTAGCCGGACCATCAGCTCTAATGCATCTTTTGGAGCAAAAATTAATATAAGACCCAGTATTATATTATATTATATCATATCATATCATATTAAAGAACTGGCCTTATATTAAAATAAGACAGGTCTTATATTAATTTTTGCTCCAAAAGACACACTAGAGCTGATGGCCTGGCTAGGTCTTATTTTTGGGGAAACACGGTATGTTATGAGACTTTGTATCTTGCTCAAATGCAATGGAGAATTTTTATATTTTTTATAGGCAATCAACCTGGTTAGGTTCTGTTCACAGGTTCCAACCTGCTTTCATGGACTTCCATGTTAATTCTGTTTTCAAAGCCTTTAGTATTATTTGTGTCTGTCCCACATGTGTGGCACTCTGTGACTGAAATCTAGGTAATGATCTATCTGTTAGTTCACTTCTCAATTTCTTTAATATGCTGATTAGGATAAAAAATGCACATGCACAACTAAGAGGTAGGCCCAGGATCTCATAAATAACTACATGGGATTGCCTTCCTGACATATCCCCATTCCATGATTATTCAAGTACTTTCTGGTTTTCTATGGCTTCCCTTTTCAGTTCTCTGTTCAGAAATCTGCTGAATATTTATTTGATAGTCCTTGTATCTGGGAAACACGGCAGAGAACAGAAAGGAAAAAAGCAAGGAAGGTCTTCCTCACTCTCTTAGGACTACAATTCTACCATTCAGAGAGGATGGTTCTACTTTCTCAGAGTTTTGGCTCCTATTGCCACTGCTTCTGATACAAGATTGCTTGGGGGCTGGAGCTCAAGAGACTGGAAATAAGGGACAAAGAGCAGGCAGGTATTTCTGCATTCTCTCTGAATGTTAAAAGTTGCATGCTCCTCAGCACAGAACTAGGAAGTCTCTGGGATTCTCTCTGTCTACAATCCAGTGCCTGCTTCTGTGTTTTGGGCTGTGCTGAGTTCAGGACTAGGGATATAGAAGAAAAAATATTGCTAAAATCACTGCCAGTTCATTGGTACTTCAAATTCTGGTTTTCATGTCTATTTCACCTGTCACTAGTTGCTTTTCAGAGTTCTCAAACATCTGCTCCATTCTTTCTGTCCATGATTTTTAGATGCAGTGGGAGAGGCAGGATGCAATGTGCATACTCCATCTCACACAGAACCAGAACCCATGGCAGTTTTTTAAATGCCAGGTGATATTAATATGCTTTCAGATGAGAAATTACTGGCTTCCACTGTGCCCTTCTTCCCCCCTCCCCCATCTATTTCTGTAAATATCATGCTTATCATTGGAGGTGAAGGTCAAATACCCCTTTTTCCAAGGTGGTTTCTCTGAACTCTCAGCCAGAGCTGATCTCTCTCCCTCCGCTGAACTTGCACAGCACTGACATATGCTTTTTAAAAATCATTTGATTTTAACTATGGACATGTATTACTTTGCTAAATATAGAAAACAATGCAATGTTTCAAAATGTCATTTCAAACAGGGCAGGTAGCTCAAGTGATCTACTATTTGGGGAACCAAAGGAAATACCCTGCTCTATGCTTGGGAAGGCCCGGCCCCATGGCCTTAGACTGATCCAGCTCCAGATGTGAGCAAGTACTCAAGTTCCTACAAAGCCTCTCCTTTGCTTAGAATATTGACCATGCCAGACTTTCAAAACCCTCTGAAGCCCCAACAGAGCCTCCATTCTTCTCTCCTGTAGACCTCCTGCTTTGGCCAGGTTAATAGGCTCTCTCTTTACTGCACACAAATCACCTTCTACCTCCAGTGTATCTAAATAATGCCTCTTTCTGAAATTCCATCCATGACTATAACATTTTCCCTCATACTCTTCTGTTATAGCAGTATTCATAAGCCATTTTACCTAGGTGACTTCTCTGTGTTGTCTCACTTGCCTTATTGCACTTCTCAGAATATTGAGATTTACAGATGCATTGATGTTTCCTTGAAAAGTTTTGCACCTGGAAAAATGCTAGGCAGCTAACTGGCACTTGATAAATATTTGTTGATATTTTTTCAATAAATATTCTTCTCATCTGTCACCTACATTTAGTCTCTCTAACTAGACTGTCAGAGGAGCTCAAGAATAGTCAGTTTTCTCCTGTTGTCCATCATTGTCAGAGTCACCCTGTCTAGATTATTTGGGTATGGTAGTAAGTGAAGAAAAGAAATAATTCTGGGGCCCTCTTGGGGGTGCCTAGTGTGTCTCAGTTTCATGGTTTCTCAAATTATGAGTTATAGAACAATGGTTTCTCCTGAAATATTAGTATATGTCCTTGTGAAAATGAAGGGCATTTTGTAGTAAGCAGCCTCTAAAAAGACCCCAACAATTGCTACCTCTGGTATTCACATTCTATGCAATCTTTGCTAAGCCCCCTCGAGTGTGGGCTTAACTTATTGATTGACATCTAACAAATAGAATATGGAATATGGGATGTCATTTCCAAGATTAGGCCATAAAAATTCTGTCTTAAAAGAAGAACAAAGTCAGGGGACTCATACTTCTTTATTTCAGAAGTTACTATAAAATTATAGGAATCAAAACAGCATGGTATGACCATAAAGACAGACAAATATACCAGCAGAATGGAATAGAGAGCTAAGAAATAAACCTACACATATATGGTCAAATGACGTTTGACAAAGATACCAAGACAATTCAATGGGGGAAAGAACAATTTGTTCAACAAATTGTGCTGGGAAAACTGGATATCCACATGCAAAAGAATAAAGTTGGACTCTTATCTTACACCATATACAAAAATTAACTCAAAATGGATTAAAGACCTAAACATAAAAGCTAAAACTATAAAACACTTAGAAGGAAACAGGGGGAAAGCTTCATCACATTACATTTGACAATGATTTCTTGGATATGACACTAAAAGGACAAACAACAAAAGAAAATATAGATAAATTAGATGTCATCAAAAGTAAGTTTTGGGCATCAAAATACACACTATCAAGAAAGTAAAAATGCAACCCACAGAATGGGAGAAAATATTTGCAAATCATATATCTAGTAAGAGAATAATATTTAGCACTTATAAAGAACTTCTATAACTCATCAACCCAAAATAAAAAACAAAGGACTTAAGTAGACATTAAAGATGCTTAATACCACTAATAATTAGGGAAATGCAAATCAAAACCACAGTGAGCTATCACTTCACACCCATTATGATGACTATTACAAAACAAACAAATTAACAAACAAACAAAACCCCCCGAAAATAACAAGTTTTGATGAGGGTGTGGAGAAACTGGAACTTTTTTTCATTGTTGATGGAAAAATAAAACGGTGCAACCACTATGGAAAACAATATGATATTCCTCAAAAAAAAAAAATTAAATTTATTACATGATTCAGCAATCCACTTCTGGATATATACCGAAAAGAATTTAAAACAGAGACTCAAACAAGTATTTTTACACACATGTTCACAGCAGAATCATAACTAAAGGTGGAAGTAGCCCAAGCGTTCACTGACAGATGAATGGATAAATACAATGTAGTATATACATACAATGGAATAGTATACAATCTTAAAAAGGAAGGAAATCCTGATAAGGTCACAAAACGGTTGAATCTCATAAAAGGTCTGACAATCGGGTTCCCAAACTTGCCACCATTTGCTTACATTGACAGCACTGTACAAACAGCTTGGTAAGGTTTCATAACCTTGGTATATCAGTGTCTCACAGCTGTGTTCATGTCAATGTGTGGCAATGTCTTGCTGAGTGGCATTCATTATTGTTGTTGAGTGTTTTTGTGTGCTGTCACAAGATTGTCTGAACTTGAATTAGAGCAACGAACAAATATTAAATTTCTTGTTAAACTTGGCAACAGTGGATGTGAAATCAGAGACACGTTAGTCCAAGTTTATGGGGATAATGCCATGAAGAAAATGGCAGTGTACAAATGGATTAAATGTTTTTCTGAGGGGAGAGACCACATCACTGATGAAGAGAGGTCAGGGCGGCCAGTAACAAGCAGAACTGATGAAAACACTGAAAAAATTCGTTGAACTGTACATCAAAACCATCAGCTGACTGTGAGAAGCATAACAGACCAAGTAAACATCAATAGAGAAACAGTTAGGAAAATATTAACTGAAAATCTTGGTATGAGAAAGGTGTGTGCAAAAATGATCCCGCAGGAGCTCACCAATTAACAAAAGCAAAGGAGAGTCAAAGTTTGCCAAGACCTTTTGGAGAGGCAAGACGATGTTTTTGGCCATGTTATCACTGGTAATGAAACATGAGTGTACAGATAGGACCCTGAAACAAAGAGTCAAAGTGCACAATGGAAATCAGCCAACTCTTCACAGCCAAAACACTTTCGTTAGTCCAAATCAAGAGTCAAAACAATGTTGCTAACCTCTTTTGATATCAGAGGGATTATGTATTGTGAATTTGTACCCCTGGACAAACAGTTAACCAAGTTTACTATTTGGAAGTGCTGAAAAATCTGCATGAAAAAGTTAAATGACAACGACCTGAACTTTTTGACAACAATTCATGGCTCTTGCATCACGACAATGCACCAGCTCACATGGCACTCTCCGTGAGAGAGTTTTAGCCAGTAAACAAATAACTGTATTGGAACACCCTCCCTACTCACCTGATCTGGCCCCAAATGACTTCTTTCTTTACCCAAAGATAAAGGAAATATTGAAAGGAAGACATTTTGATGACATTCAGGACATCAAGGGTACTACAACAACAGCTGTGATGGCCATGCCAGGAAAAGAGTTCCAAAATTGCTTTGAAGGGTGGATTAGGCGCTGGTATCAATGCATAGCTTCCCAAGGGGGGTACTTAGAAGATGATGTAGTGATATTCAGCAATGAGGTACGTAGCACTTTTTCTAGGATTAGTTCTCAAACTTAATTGTCAGACATGCTAAGTGAAATGAGCCAAACACAAAAAGACAAACACTGTGTATTTGTATTACCATTTATATGAGGTACTAGAGCAGTCAGATTCACAGAGAGAAAAGGTAGTGTTTCCTAGGAGATGGGAGGAGCAGGGAACGGAACTATTCTTTACCAGTGATCGAACCACCTAACTATCCCATGTATAGTGTGAGATTCCTGACCCAAGTATCATGTGAGATAATAAATGTTTGGAGTTTTCAGCTGTTAAGTTTTAGAGTAATGGATTGAACAAAATGCTCCCTAAGATAGCTCTCTGCTCTATAATTCTCTCCTGACTTTTTAAACTACAGGATTCAGTGGACTATTTTAAGCTAGGCCCAAAAACACATATTAGGGCAGAAAAAAATGTTTAGCAAAAAAAAATAAGCATTACCAGATTCACTCAGGCCTCCATACATCTAAAGATATTTATGAAAGAACACGATCTTGGGATCAAGAGGAATGATAAGGACTTGCTATCAGACCCAGATTATAGGGAAAAATTAGGTGGAGACGTGGTGGAAGTGTTACCTAGAAAACTTACACAGAAGAAAGACCTATATGTGTGTTGATAGCAGAAAAATGAATTTACTTGAAAATTATTTTTTAAGCCGATTAGTGTTCTAGTGATGAGTAAAGCAAGACCCCAGGTTGCTCCAGAGTTTTCATGTGACCAAAATGCCCAGCCACCTCTGCTCTCCTATGGGCCCTCCCACTGGCTTCTCTGTTGCCCTCAGTACACAGGGGAAGGAGATGAGAGTCACAATCAAACATTTCCCTCATACCAACCAGCAGCTTCCACAGCACCTGAAATGTATACGCCTCCTGCTGCATGTGAGTGACACACACCATGGAAGGTGGCTTCTCCCATCCTGGAGAAACAAGCCTGTGGGAATGGATATAGTGGAGAGAGCTTGGAACCTGAGCTTTGAGTCACAAGTTCAGTCCGATGGATGGAAGAAGAAAGAGACTTGAGACTTAAAAGAAATGAAAGAACTCTACAAGAACTTTCTGACTCCATCAGAAAGAGCAATATAAGAATAATGGGCATACCAGAAGGAGAAGAAACAGAGAAGGGAACAGAGAGTATATTCAAACAAATAGTCGATGAGAACTTCCCAAACTTGTGGACAGAACTGGATCCTCGAATCCAGGAAGCAAGTAGAACACCTAATTACCACAACCCCAACAGGCTTTCTCCAAGGCACATTGTATTGAAGCTGTCTAAAATCAACGACAAAGAAAGAATCCTCAAGGCAGCCAGGGAAAAGAAGATGGTAATATACAAAGGAAAGCGCATTAGAATATCATCAGATTTTTCAGCAGAAACTCTACAAGCCAGGAGGGAGTAGAACCAAATATTCAAACTATTGAAAGAGAGAAATTATGAGCCAAGAATAATACATCCAGCACAGATATCCTTTAGATATGAAGGAGGAATAAAGACCTTTCCAGACATACAGAAGCTGAGGGAATTTTCTAATACACGACCTGCACTACAAGAAATACTAAAGGAGCTATTCGACCACCAACAGCAGGGACAATTTGTGGCGACCCAAACATAAAAAGGGGGAGAGTAAAGACCAGAACCAGAATATGGGAATGGAGAAAGTAAGCATGCTGAAGAAAATGGAATACTGTAAATATCAAACTTTCATTTATATAAACTTAAGGGTAACCACTCAAAAAAAATCCGAACTAAAATACATACTGTAATAAAAGAAGAAACAGAGGGAAACATCATAGAATACCACCACACAGAAATAATAGACATTTGGTGGTTGCCAGAGGGTAAGGGGGGTGGGGGGTGGGGGGTGGGAGATGAGGGTAAGGGGGATTGAATATATCATGATGGAAGGAGAACTGACTCTGGGTGATGAACACACAATGGGATTTATAGATGATGTAATACAGAATTGTACACCTGAAATCTATGTAATTTTACTAACAATTGTCACCTCAATAAATATAATTTTTAAAAAAAAGAAATAATAGACAACAACAAAAAGGCAAAGAAACAATGGAGACACAGTCTTACCAGAAAACTAAAGATAGAATGACAGGAAATCCTCACATACCAATAATCACCCTAAATGTAAATGGACTGAACTCACCAATAAAAAGGCACAGAGTAGCAGATTGGATCAAAAAACTAAATCCTAATCCTGGTCAAACTGTTCCAAAAAATTAAAGAAGAGACAGTACTACCTAACTCATTTTATGAGGCCAACATTACCCTGATGCCAAACCTGGTAAGCACAACACAAAAAAAGAGAACTACAGACCAATATCTCTGATGAATACAGATGCAAAAATCCTAAACAAAATTCTAGCAAATCGAATACAACAATGCATTAAAAAGATTATTCATCACGACCAGCTGGGGTACATCCCAGGGGCACAAGAATGTTCAACATCCACAAATCCATCAATGTGATCCATCATATAAACAAAATAAAGGACAAAAATCGTACAATTATATCAATTGATGCAGAAAAAGCATTTGACAAGATACAGCATCCATTTATGATTAAAACACTTAATAAAATAGCTATAGAAGGAAAATACCTTAACATAATAAAGGCCATATATGACACCCCTCAGCTAATCTCATAATTAACAGTGAAAAACTGAAGCCATTTGCTCTACGTTCAGGAACACCACAGGGCTGTCTCCTATCACCTCTGCTTTTCAACATAGTGTTGGAAGTCCTCGCCAGAGCAATCAGGCAAGAGAAAGAAATAAAAGGCATCCAAATTGGGAATGAAGAAGTTAAATTGTCACTCTTTGCAGATGACATTATGCTATATATAGAAAACCCTCAAGACTCCACCAAAAAGCTATTAGAAACAATCAACGAATACAGTAAATGTGCCGGCTACAAAATCAACGTACAAAAGTCCATTGCATTCCTATATACTAACAATGAAATCTCAGAAAAAGATGTTAAAAAAAACCCACACAATTCCTTTTGCAATTGCAGCAAAAAGAATAAAATACCTAGGAATAAACTTAACCAAGGATGTGAAAGACCTATATGCTGAAAACTATAAGACATTTTTAAAATAAATTGAAGAAGACACAAAGAAATGGAAAGACACTCCGTGCTCATGGATTGGAAGAATCAACATAGTTAAAATGGCCATATTACCCAAAGCAATATACAGATTTAATGCAATCCCCATTAAAATCCCAATGGCATTTTTTAAACAAATAAAACAAAAGTCATCAGATTTGTTTGGAAACACAAAAGACCCCGAATAGCCAAAGCAATCTTAAGAAAAAAGAACAATGCTGGAGGTATCACACTTCCTGACTTTAGCTTGTACTACAGGGCTACAATAATCAAAACAGCATGGTATTGGCAGAAAAACAGACACATAGACCAATGGAATAGAATTGAGAACCCAGAAATAAAACCACATATATATGGACAGATAATTTTTGACAATGGAGAAAAGACAGCCTCTTCAACAAATGGAGCTGGCAGAATTGGAAAGCCACATGCAAAAGAATAAAACTGGACTGCTGTCACCATGTACCAAAATTAATTCAAAATGGATCAAAGACTTAAGCATAAGACCTGAAGCAATAAACTGCATAGAAGAAAACATAGGTACTAAACTTATGGGCCTTGGGTTCAAAGACCGTTTATGAATTTGACTCCAAAGGCAAAGGGAGTAAAAGCTAAAATAAATGAATGGGACTATATCAAACTTAAAAGCTTCTGCACAGCAAAAGAAACCATTGACAAAATAAGGAGGCAACCAAGTGAATGGGGGAAGATTTTTGCAAACAGTGCCTCCGATAAGGGGCTAATATTGAAAACATACAAGGAACTCACGCAACTCAACAACAAAAAAACAAACAACCCAATTGAAAAATGGCAGAGGACCTGAAGAGACATTTCTCCAAAGAGGACATACAAATGGCAAATAGACATATGAAAAAATGCTCAACATCACTAATCATCAGAGAAATGCAAATCAAAACCACAATGAGATATCACCTCACCCCAGTTAGAATGGCTATCATCAACAAGACATAGAGGAACAAGTGTTGGAGAGGCTGTGGAGAAAAAGGAACCCATAGAATTACCATATGACCCAGCAATCCCTCTCCTGGGTATCTACTCAAAAAATCTGAAAACATTTAGAGATAAAGACACGTGTGCTTCAATATTCATTTCAGCTTTATTTACGGTGGCCAAGACATGGAAATAACCAAAATGTCCTTCGATAGATGAATGGATAAAGAAATGTGGTATATATACACAATGGAATAATATTCGGCGGTAAGAAAAGAGGATATAGGAACATTTGTGACAACATGGATGGATCTTGAGATTATAATACGAAGCAAAATAAGTCAGACAGAAAAAGCAGAGAACCATATGATTTCACTGATATGTGGTACATAAACCAAACACAACAAAAGAACAAGACAAACAAATGAGAAACAAAAACTCACAGACACAGACAATAGTTTAGTGGTTTCCAGAGGGTAAGGGGGTGGGGGGTGGGAGATGAGGGTAAGGGGGATCGAATATATGGTGATGGAAGGAAAACTGACTCTGGGTGGTGAACACACAATGGGATTTATAGATGATGTAATACAGAATTGTACACCTGAAATCTATGTAATTTTACTAACAATTGTCACCCCAATAAATTCAAAAAATAAATTTTAAAAAATAACATTTTATTTTTTGTAGTTTGTTGAATAGATTTTGACTGTATAGTAAGTTCAGTTCAATCTAATCTTTAATACTTCACCATGTGATTTATTTTTATAATTTAAAAAATCTAATGGCATAAGAACTTATCAGAGACTTATGTGTTTTCTAGGGTTGATATAACAAAATACCACAGACTGTGATTGGCTTAAACAATAGAAATTTATTTTCTCAGAGTTCTGGAGACCAGAAGTCCAGGATCAAAGTGTCAGCAGTATTGTTTTCTTCTGAGGCCTGTCTTCTTGTTTTTCAGATGGTCACCTTCTCACTGTGTCCTCACATGGTCTTCCTTCCACACATGCATGTCTGTATCCAAATTTCCTCTTCTTTAAGTATGCCAGCCATATTGGGTTAAGACCTATCCTAATAGCCTCATTTTAACTTAATTACCTGTTGAAAGACCTTATTTCTAAATTTAATATTCTCAGGTCCTGGAAGTGTGGGCTTCAGCATATGAATGTGAGGAGGACACAATTCACCCAAAATAGAGACCCTAAGTCAAATCCTAAGAAACCTTATAGACAGGGCTTTGATCGAATGTTTGACAAATGTTACCTATCACTTTGGCTACCAGGACCCATTTCCAAAGTTTTGGTATCTATGACTCTTAGGCAATCCTGGGATGAGTTAAAAGACCAAGACCTTTTGGTCAGGGGATTTATGAGATTGTGTTGGAAAAATACACCACGGAAATTAGGTAATGTTTCAGTTTCAGGCTAAATTACATAGTAAGTTTTTCAAAAGATTTTACATTAACTCCCCAGCAGCCTCCCCAATCATGCCTTCTACTATTACCATGGAAAGCCAATTAGGTGGATGTCTTAATGACCCACTAATATCATCATATAACAGTTCTTCATTCTTATGGGAATCAGGCAAGATTAACAGACTCTTAACAATTGTTTATTATTCTTAAGTGAAGCACTAGAAGGAACTGTGTATGACTTCCCAGGGGAGAAGCTATAGATTGCAACAAAGGCAGGACATAATATGTTTGCAAATTTCCTGTGAAAAGTCCATCTTTGCCAAGAAATTATATGTATTTGTTTTCTGAAAGCTTTGCTAAAGAATGGAGAAGGAAAATCTCTCAGTATTGAGTGAAATTTTTAAAAAGCAAGTTGGGAGAAGGACATTAACATCAAGGCAGTGTGAGAAAACGTCTTGCTCCTTCCCTTAAAGTTACAATGAACTGGATAACTATAACTCAGCAAAGGATTCCCTGCTCAACACAAAAACATACATTGTGCCATGTGAAGGATGGTGTATTAAAGCAAGCAGATAGTAGGAAGGACAGAGACTAGAGGGACAGACACAGGCCAGTGCTCACCATGGCATCAGTGGATGTGGTAACAGTAGAGAGTTGAGTTGCAACACCCAGTTGGCAGCCCAGAGAGCAGTGGGAGGTCATCACCAGGAAAACAAAACGAAGCTGAAGATGTTCAAATCCACCACACCTCACCCTCCTGTAGCCTGCCCGGCTCTAGCAGACACAACAGCATGTAGGTGTCAGATTACAGCATGCAGTTAGCAGGTCTCAAAGGGGCAGAAACAACATTCCAGCCTGAGAGGCCCATACTCATTGCAGCTCAACAAAGCCCCACATGCTCGAACCTACCTCTCTGTGCCCACTCCTCCCCCACCCAAAGTGAGGACCCTAACAGAGGCAGCTAGGACACCTCAGATAGTACAGCATGACTGGTGACCTCTGGTTGCAGGGTAGAAGCACCAGAAATTAACAGGCTCAGAGCATCGACACCCACCACATCCCTCCATGGGGATAGTGCCCTGACACCAGGGCAACCAAGTCACAGAGGGGTTGCCCATCTCCACAGGGAATATAGAGCATTAGCCATAGCCCAGGCAATACTGCCCCACAGGTATGACTACCTGACGTCCCAGTCATAGAGGGAAGAGAAAACAAAAAGTTGCACTATAGCACCATCTACTGGAAATTAAAGAAAGATCTCGATTTACCAACTTGCTAAATTGTTAAAAGCAACACAGTACTTAGAAAAGATTTCAACCCATCCAAGCAAGGCAGAAAAGTTATCCATCAAGTGCCATGAATAACCAAGGTAACAAGGTAGCTCCGAAAGAAAATGAAAATTCCCCAGAAAATAAACTCATACATATGTAAGACTATGATTTAAATGACAGAGAATTCAAGAGTGCAGTTGTGAAAAAACTTAGTGAGATACAAGCAAACTCAGAAAGGCAGTTCAATGAGCTCAGGAATAACAGCAATGAACAAAGGAGTGCTTTATAAAAGAGATGGAAACTATACAAAAGAACCAAACAGAAATTCTGGAACTGAAGAACTCAATAAATGAGATGAAGAATGAATTAGAAAGCTTAAGAAAGAGAGCAGAGCAGGTAAAAGAAAGAATTGATGATTTTAAAGATAGAAATCTAGAAATGACTCACGTGGAAGAAGAGAGAGAATTGAGAGAAAAAATGAAAAAACTCTGTATAAGGAATATCTGATGCTACTGAAAAGAGCAATATAAGAATAATGAGTATATAAGAAACAGAAGGGAGGGGAAATGGGATGGAAAGCCTATTCAAAGAAATAATTGATTAGAACTTTGGAAACCTACAAGAAGAGCTGGACCCTAAAATGCAAGAAGCTAATAGAACACCTAATTATCTCAATGGAAAAAGACTTTCTCCAAGGACATTATATTAAAGCGGTCAAGAGTTAATGATAAAGATATAATTCTCAAGAAATCCAGGAAAAAGAATACTGTAAACTATAAAGGAAACCCACCCTTAAATTATTGGATTTTTTAGCAGAAAACTTGCAAGCCAGGAGATAGCAGAATCAAATATCAAAAATATTGAAAGAAAGGAATCAGCAGCCAAGAATAATATATACAGCAAAGTTATCATTTGTATATGAAGGATAAATAAAGGCTTTTCCAGACAAACAAAAGCTTAGGGAATTTATCACCACAACATCAGCTTAACCAAGATAGCGCAGTAGGTAAATGCTGTGTTTACCTTCTCTCACAACCACATCAAAATTACAGCTAATCTACAAAACAACCATTATTGAGAATTGCCTAAAATCAAGCTGAACTGAAGTTTTTCAACTGAGGATTTGCAGAAGCTACCTCAAGACCGGTAGGAAGGTCAGAGATGGGGAATGGGCTGGTCCCACACCCATGTGTAACCATTAAAGATCCGGAGGGCTATTTCAGCTGTGCAGGTCTCCCCATCCCCTAAAGGACCGAGATATTCAAGCCCCACCCCCGCCCAGGGTTCCAGTGCCAGGGAGAGAAATCCCCATAATTTTTGGTTGTGAATACCAGCAGAGACTGTGACTGAGTGAGACTAAGTTCGGCTGCACTCATAGGCACGCCTCTTAAAGGGACTGCACGCATACTTACCCACCAACAGAATCACTCACTCTGAGCTGCAGCACTGATGAAGCAGCTGGAAAGATAGCAGTGACAGATGGTAGGGAACTGAGTTGTGTGGCTTGGGACAGGGACTGGAGAGGTAGCTTTCTCCTGGACAGGGAAGCTGGCAGAGGCCATTGTTTCTTTGTTGAGCCCTCCCACTTCCCGGTGTGTGAACACAGGAGACTGACATTTCTGAGTCTCAGCAGTTAACTCCCCATGCCCTAGCTATTTGAGGTCTGGCTCCAGCCAACATTCAGGCACAACCAGGCTGCTTTTAGCAGCTTTTTTGTGCAGACCGCCTGCCTTGACTCAAACTGCAGACTTTCCTAGGGTCTCTCAAAGATTCATGGAACCCAGACAAACAGCATCTGGCTTGAGCGTGTCCTGTACCTCTGGCTGAGCAGACCTAAGCCAGCACTAATGGCAGGTGGCCTTGGCCTCTCAAGGCACTTCCAAGCACAGCACAAGTGACAGCCATCTGCATGTTTCTTTCAGGCTCCCACTGGGTGGCCCCGGGTGGCACATGGCCTGTGGCTAAAGTAGACCTACAGTAAATCCCCTCCAAAGTGGTCCTGGGCCAGTTCCCATGGCACCCCCAGTAGCCAGCTTCAAAATGAGTGGGAGCATCACCCAACCACCTCCAAGTACAACACACACAAGGGCTGGATTAGGCAGGCACCTGAGTCCTGATGAGACAGATCCTGCTCTGTAGGATCAGCCCCTGCACAACAACCCTTCCACTGTAGTCAAGGCAGTCCTCACAACCAGTGAGCCTGATGGTCAGTCCTTCTCACTTATATGCAATTATCAACCAAGGCTCAATTACAAGAGGAGGGCACACACAACCCACACAAGGGACACAACTGGAGCCTGTGTCTCAAGTGACCAGAAAGACTGTGCCACTGAATGCCACAGCATACTTACTACATAAGGTCCCTCTACTAGGACTAGAAGACATAGCAGTTCTACCTAATACATGGAAACAAACACAGGGAGGCAGCCAAAATGGGGAGACAAAGAACTATGTCCCAAATAAAAGAACAAAACAAAGCTCCAGGAAAAGAACTAAGCAAAAGGAGATAAGCAATCTATTAGACGCAGAGTTCCAAACACTGGTTATAAGAATGCTCAATGATCTCAGGGGGAACTTCAACAGAGAGATAGGAAGCATAAAAATGGAGATGGAGGCCATAAAAAAGAACCAGTCAGAAATAAAGAATACAATAATGGAAACGAAGAATACATTACAAGGAATCAACAGTAGATTAGATGAAGCAGAGGATCCAACCAGCAATGTAACAGAAAACACCCAACCAGAACAGCACAAAGAAAAAGGAATCAAAAAAATTGAGGGGAGTTTAAGTGGCCTCCAGGACAATATCAAGCATACCAACATTCACATTATAGGGGTACCAGAAGGAGAAGACAGAGAGCAAGGAGTTGAAAATCTATTTGAAGAAATAATGACAGAAAACTTCCCTAACATGGTGAAGGAAATGGACATACTAGCCCAGGAAACACAGAGAGTCCCAACAAGATAAACCCAAAGAGGCCCACACCAACACACATTATAATTAAAATGCCAAAAGTTAAATACAAAAAGAGAATATTAAAAGCAACAAGAAAAAAAGCAGTTAGTTACCTACAAGGAGCCCCCATAATACTGTCAGCTGATTTATCAACAGAAACTTTGCAGGCAAGAAAGGAGTAGCAGGAAATATTTCAAGTGATGAAAAGCAATGACATACAACCAAGATTGCTCTACCTAGCAAGGCTTTCATTTACAATTGAAGGACAGATAAGGAGCTTCCCAAACAAGAAAAGGCTGGAGTTCATCACCACCAAACTAGTATTACAAGGAATCTTAGAGGGACTTCTTTAAGATTGGAGGGGGGTTAAGGATGAATGAAAGGGGAAGGGATTAAGAAGTACAAATTGGTGTTATATAGTTGTCATGGGGAAGTAGGGTATAGCATAAGGAATATAGTCAATAATACCATAATAACTAGGTATGGTGCCAGATAGATACTAGACCTATCATGGTGATAGATAGGAATGGCTTTTGGGGGCAGGGTGAAAAAGGTAAAGGCATTAAGAAATATAAATTGATAGTTAATACAGCATGGGGAATACAATCAGCAATGTTGTAAAGATAATGTAAGGTGCCAGATGGACATTGGACTTATCAGGGGGATCACATCAATGACTGTGTAGATGCCTGACCAATGTGCTATACATCTGAAGAGCTAAGGTAGAATAATATTGAATGTCAACTCTAACTATATATATATATATATATATATATATATATATATATATATATATAGTCACAGGCTGTGGCATACAACATCGGGAAGATAGTTGATGGTATTGTAACAGCTATATAAGATGCCAGAGGGGTTGTAGCTTGGGGGGGTGCGTTATAATTTTATGAGAGATTTAAATGTCTACCTATTACATTGCTCTGTACACCTGAAACGAAAGAAAGGAAGGAAGAAAGGAAGGAAGGAAGAAATCTGCATTATAAGACATGTTGAAAGATGCTCTTTTACTTGAAACAAAAAGACAAAAGGATGCAATACTGAATAAAATGGCAAACAGACATAAAAAGGAAATTGCAACTCTATTTCAGAATAGGGTATTAAATACTTAAATATAACATAAAGTTTAAAGGGGATAAAAGCAATTTAACAAAAGAGTGTAGCTTCTGCCATTTGGAAACAAATGCACAGGATAAAAAGGGATAATTTGTGACAACGAAAACATAAAGAAGAGGAAGAAAAGGACTGGGCTTACATAGGTGAATGGAAATAAGATTCCAACTGAAGATAAAGGACTATTATATGTATGAAACTCTTTTTTTTTTCATAAATCTAATGATAATCACAGAACAAAACTCTAGAAATGAGACATTTAATATGCAAAGAGGAAAATATCATAGAATACCACCAAACTAAAATAGCAGACAGAAACACAAGAGAAAAAAAACAATGGAGATACTAAGCAATCATCAACACAGATAAAATGGCTGTAGAAAGTCCTCAGATATCAATAATCATCCTAAATGTAAATGGGCTGAATTCACCAATTAAAAGGTACAGAGTAGTGGATGAATTAAAGAAGACAAAACTATATGTTGTTCTCAGGAGACACATCTCAGCTACAACAACAAACATACACTCAAAGTGAAGGGGTAGAGGGTGCTATTCCAAGCAAATGGCATTCAGAGAAAACCAGGTATAGCTGTACTTATATCAGACAACATAGATTTCAAGGTTAAAAAGATAAGAAGAGACAAAGATGGATATTTTATAATGATAAAGGGGACAATACATCAAAAAGGCATAACACTTATCAACATATATGCACCCAACCTGAGAGCAACGAAACATATAAAACAACTAATGGACTAAAGGGAGAAACTGAAAACAATACAATTATAGTAGGGGGACATAAATACTCCATTGACAGCAATGGCTAGATCATCCAAACAGAAAGTCAATAAGGAAATATCATCATTAAATGACACATAAGACCAAAAGGTCATAATCAATATTTACAGAGCTTTCCACACCAAAACAACAAAATGTTTATTCTTCTCGAGAATAGACCATATTCATTCTCAAGAATAGACCATATGTTGGGGAACAAAATTAATCTCGATACAATTAAGAAAATTGAGATATTCTCCAACTACAGCAATATGAAACTAGAAATTAACTGCAAGAAGTAAGTTGAAAAAACCACAAATATGTGGAGATTAAACAATATGCTACTGAACATCTACTGAGTCAAAGAAGAAATAAAAACATGCACAGAAGCAAAATAAAATATCATTACGACATATCAAAATTTGAGAGATGCAGCAAAAGTGGTAATAAGAGGGAAGTTTATAGCATTATAGTCCTATCTCAAGAAACAAGAAAAATCTCAAATAAACAATCTAATATTTCACCTTACAGAACTATAAAAAGAATAACAAACATTGCCTACAGTCAATAGAAGGAAAGAAATAATAAAAATTAGAGCAGAATTAAGTGAAATAGAGAACATAAGGCAATAGAAAAATTAATGAAACAGAGAGCTACTTCTTTGAAAAGATAAATAAAATTCACAAACGTCTGGCTAGACTTACTGAAGGAAAAAGAGAAAACACTCAAATAAAATAAAAAATGAAAGATGAGTTACAAGGGACACCACAGAAATACAAAGGTTTATACAAGAATACTATGAAGGTGATACTGCACAAAATTCAATAACCTCAAAGAAATGGACAAATTCTTAGAAATATAAAACCTTCCTAGACAGAACCATGAAGAATTGAAAAAACCTAAATATATGAATCAACAGTAAGGAAATTGAACTAATAATAAAAAAAAAACTTCTCAAAAAACAAAATTCCAGGACCAGATGGCTTCATGGGTGAGTTCTACCAAACATTCAAAGAAGATTCAATACTTATCCTTCTCAAACTCTTTAAAAAAAATTGAAGTGGAAGGAATACTCCCCAAATCATTTTATGAAGCATAAATTACCCTGATACCAAAACCTGGCAAAGACAACTCAAAAAAAGAATATTACAGGCCAATATCACTGATGAACATAGATGCAAAAATCCTCCATAAAATATTAGCAAATAAAATACAATAATACATTAAAAAGAGATTACATTGTGATCACGTGCAGTTCACTCCAGGGATGCAAGGATGGTTCAACATCTGCAAATCAATCACTGTAATACATCACATTAACAAAATAGAAGATAAAAGTTATGTGATCATATCAATAGATGCAGAAAAGCATTTGAAAAGATACAACACTCATTTATTATTAAAATATTCAATTAAATGGATATAAAAGAAAGTACCTCAACATAATAGTGGCCAAAACTCTCAGCTAATATTATAATCAATGTAAAAAAACACCTGAAGTCTTTTTCTCTAAGATCAGTAACAACACAAGGATGTTCACGCTCACCACTGTTATTCAACATAGTACTGGACATAGTACTGCCATAGCAATAAGGCAGAAGAAATAAATAAAAGGAATCCAAATTAGTAATGAAGAAGTAAAACTGTCATTATTTGCAGAAGACATGAATATATATATATATATATATATATATATATATATCCCTAAAAATGCAATAAAAACCTATTAGAAACAAGAAACAAATGCAGTAAAGGTGCAGGATATAAAATCAGTGTAAAATGCATTGCATACCTATATAGTAACAATGAAATGTTGGAAAAAGAAATGAAGAAAAATAATCCCATTTGCAATTGCAACAAAAAGAATAAAATACCTAGGAATAAACTTCACAGAGAACAGGAAGGACCTAAACACTGAAAACTACAAGACATTGTTGAAAGAAATAGAAGACAAAAAGAGATGTAAAGATATTCCATGTTCATTGATTGGAAGAATCAATATAGTTAAAATGCCATATTTGAGAGAATAGTGCTGAGCGAAATAAGTCAGACAAAAAAAGCAGAGAACCATGTGATTTCACTGATATGTGGTATATAAACCAAAAACAACAAAAGAACAAGACAAACTAATGAGAAACAGAAACTCATAGACACAGACAATAGTTTAGTGGTTGCCAGAGGGTAAAGGGGGTGGGGGGTGGGGGGTGGGAGATGAGGGGAAGGGGGATCGAATATATGGTGATGGAAGGAGAACTGGGTGATGAACACACAATGGGATTTATAGATGATGTAATACAGAATTGTACACCTGAAATCTATGTAATTTTACTAACAATTGTCACCCCAATAAATTTAATAAAATAAAATTTTTTAAAAAATGCCATATTACCTACAAATCTGTACCGATTTAATGCAATCCCCATCAAAATCCCAATGGCATTTTTCAAATAGAAAATATATATGTATGTGTGTGTATATATATATAATTTGTATTAAACCATAAAAGCATAAAAGACCCCACATAGCTAAAGCAATCATGAGAAAAAAGAACAAAGCTAGAGGTATCACACTCCCTGACCTTATACTACAAAATTATAATGTGATAACAGTGTGGTATTGGCAGAAAAATAGACACACAGAACAATAGAACAAAATTGAGAACACAGAAATAAACCCACACATATATGTGCAACTAATTTTTGACAAAGGAGCCAATAACATACAATGGAGAAAGGAAGACTCTTCAATAAGTGGTGTTGGAAAAACTGAAAGCCACACACAAAAGAATGAGACTAGACTGCTATCTGACACCATACACAAAAATTAACTCAAAGTGGATTTAAGACTTGAAGATAAGACCTGAAATAATAAAATACATACAAGAAAACATATATACTAAATTTATGAACCTTGGTCTCAGAGGTGTTTTTGTGAACTTGACCCCAAAGGCAAGGGAACTAAAAACTAAAATAAATGAATTGGACTGTATCAAACCAGAAAGCTTCTGCACATCAAAATAAACCACCAACAGAACAAAAAGGCAACCAACCAAATGGGAGAAAATATTTGCGAACACCTCCAATAAGGGACTAACTACTATCCAAAATGAATAAAGTATCTGATTAGTTCATTCATTTATTCTTTTCTTTAGATTCCACATATAAGTGAGATCATATGGTATTTGTCTTTCTCTGACTTATTTCACTTAACATAATGTTCTCTAGGTCCATCCATATTGTTGCAAACGAAAAGATTTCACTCTTCTTTATGGCTGCATAATACTCCATTGTATAAATGTACCACAATTTCTTAATCCAGTTGTCTACCGATGGGCATTTCAGTTGTCTTGGCTATTGTGTATAGTGCTGCAGTAAACATAGGGGTGCATAAATTTTTTTGAATTAGAGTTTTGGATTTTTCCAGATAGATACCTAGGAGTGTAATTGCTGGGTCATAATGTAGTTCCATTTTCAGATTTTTGAAATACCTCCATACTGTTTTCCATTGTGGCTGCACCAATCTGCAATCCCACCAACAGTACACAAGGGTTCCCTTTTCTCCACATCCTCGCCAGCACTCAGTAATGTTGTAAAGATTTTGTAGGGTATCCAATGGACACTTGTCTCATTAGGGAGACAACCTCAGGGATGATGTAGATGCCTGATCACTGCACTGTACACCTGAAGCTGAAGCTGAACAATAATGAATGTCAACTACAATTTTATATATATATATATATAAAGAAGCGGAGTACAGCATTAGCAATAGAGACAGTGTAAATGTAATGGCTGTGTGTGATGTCAAAGGGGTAGTGGGTGAGGGGAAGGGAGTTGTCACTCTATGAGGGATATAAATGTTAAATGTCTAACTATTACATTGTTTTGCGCACCTGAAACTAATGAAAAAATGTTTTAAAAAATGTATAAAGTACTCATATAGCTCAACAACAAAAAAATGAACACTCCAATTAAAAAATGAGCAGAGTTCATTGACACTTATTCCAAGAAGACACACAAATGGTCAACAGATTTATGAAAAGTTGCTCAATTTCCCTATGGCTATTATCAATAAGACAAGAAAGAACAAGCGTTGCAGAGGATATGGAGAAACGGGAACCCTCATACACAGCTGGTGGTAATGTAAGTTGGTGCAGCCACTATAGAAAACAATATGGAGGTTCCCAAAAAATGAATACTGGAACTACCATATGACCCAGCAATTCCACTTTAGGTACCAACCCAAAAAATTTGGAAACACTTATTCTTAAAGATATATGTACCCTTATGTTCATTGCAGCATTGTTTACAATAGCTAAGACATGGAAACAACCTGAGTGTCCTTCAATGGATGATTGGATAATGAAGATGTGATACATATATAAAATGAAACACTATCCAGCCATAAAAGGAATGAAATATTGCCATTTGTGACAACATGGATGCATCTTGAGTGCATCATGGTAAGTGAAGTAAGTCAAATGAAAATGGACAAGAACCACATAATTTTATACATATGTAGGATATAAAACAGAATGCAACAAGTGAACAAGCAAAACAAACAAACTCATAGACACAGGCCACAGCATGGTGACAACCTGGGGAACGGGGTGGAGGGGAGGCTGAAGGGGGTGAAAGGAGTAAAATATAAGGTAACAGAAGGAGACTAGACTCTGGGTGGTGAACACACAAATGAATACACAACAAAAAATGGCGGCGTGAGGTGAGCCTCTGTAAAGCTCTCCTGGAATTTACAACGAATCGAACAACAAAAACTCCACAAAGGACTCCCTGCACAGCACACAGGCAACACGAAGAGGCCCACTACCGACTGAAATCACCTACAGGTGGGAGATTCGCGCGAGTGGGGGGAGGAGGAAAGGGAGAAGTGCGCGGAGACGGAGCCGCGCGGGCGGAGGACGCAGACCTAGCTCACTGCGCCGAGCTCGCTGCTTCCCGGAACTACCACAGCTGCGGGAGAGGGAAGAACTCGGACTGCTAGGGCTCCGCCAGGGCTCCACAGGGCTGAGGGGGCAGCATATAACACGGCTGAACCCAATGCTCACGGCAGAGACCTCGGAGAAAAGACTGAGGGAAAAAGGCTGAAAACGGTGGTTTAAGCCCGCACTGCCGAGCAGAGAACGGAGCCTTAGGCACTGAGACTAGCCGCCCCCTCCCTCCCCTCCCAGAGCTTGCCCCGCCCCCACCTGCCCAGTGCTAAAAGCGAAACAGTAGCAGTGTCAGATCAAAACAACAGAAAATTTGCTGTTTTGAGAACTGTGGACTGCAAACACAATTTCACAGCCCAACTAGTTCCAGCAAAGGGGAGAGAGCTGTGGAAGCAGGACCGGCTGTGGTGGTGGTTGCCGCCATTGCTCTCGGCCACCTCTCACAACTCACCCCGCCTCTGACCCCACCTATCTGGGCGGATCCCTGCAGGAGTAAACAGAACTGCTGAAATATACGGGCTCTGAATCAGGAGCTGGAAGAGCTTTGGAACATCAAAAGCTCTCCGCATACCCACCGGGACACTGCGCCCTGTGACCTAGACGAACTATTAACAGAGGAGAAGCCCGTCTCCCAGGGAATCCCCCCATTGCGTGAGAAGTTGGAATAGTGCAGAGAAAACATAGCACTACTATGTGGGAGAAGGAAAATAAGTTGCAGTTGGAGAAATAATAAAACATTCTACCAACAAGTACTGGCAAACAAATGAAAGACCGCTTTCTATCAACCTGTTGCAGAAGCCACTCCTGTAGATGTCTAGGAAGAGAAATAGTAAACCAGTAATTGCCATGAATAACCAAGGCAACAAGATAGCTCAGAAAGAAAGTGAAAAATCTCCAGAGAAGGCACTTAAAGATACAGAAATATGTGACTTAAATGACAGAGAATTCAAGATTGCAGTTCTGAAAAACTCAACGAGATACAAGAAAACACAGATAGGCAGTTAAAGGAACTCAGAAACTCAATCAAAGAACAGCATGAGCATTTTACGAAAGAGATTGAAATCTTAAAAAGAACCAAATAGAATTTCTGGAGATTAAGAACTCAATAGAAGAAATTAAGAATGAAATAACCAGCTTAGGTAGTAGAGTTGACCAGATGGAGAAAGAATCAGTGACATCGAAGATAGAAACCTGGAAATGACACAAATAGAAGAAGAAAGAGACTTGAGACTTAAAAGAAATGAAAGAACTCTACAAGAACTTTCTGACTCCATCAGAAAGAGCAATATAAGAATAATGGGCATACCAGAAGGAGAAGAAAGAGAGAAGGAACAGAGAATATATTCAAACAAATTGTCGATGAGAACTTCCCAAATTTGTGGACAGAACTGGACCCTCGAATCCAAGAAGCAAATAGAACACCTAGTTACCTCAATCCCAACAGGCCTTCTCCAAGGCACATTGTATTGAAGCTGTCTAAAATCAACGACAAAGAAAGAATCCTCAAGGCAGCCAGGGAAAAGAAGACGGTAACTTACAAAGGAAAGCCCATTAGATTATCATCAGATTTTTCAGCAGAAACTCTACAAGCCAGGAGGAGTGGAACCAAATATTCAAACTATTGAAAGAGAGAAACCATGAGCCAAGAATAATATATCCAGCAAAGATATCCTTTAGATATGAAGGAGGAATAAAGACCTTTCCAGACATACAGAAGCTGAGGGAATTTTCTAATACACGACCTGCACTACAAGAAATACTAAAGGAGGCTATTCGACCACCATCAACAGGGACAATTTGTGGCAACCACAACTCAAAAAGGGGAGAGTAAAGGCCTGAACGGAATATGGGAATGGAGAAAGTAAGCGTGCTGAAGAAAATGGAATACTCTAAATATCAAACTTTCTTTTACATAAACTTAAGGGTAACCACTCAAAATAAATCCAGAATTGAAATATATACTGAAATAAAAAAGAAACAGAGGAAACATCATAGAATACCACCACACAGAAATAATAGACAACAACAAAAGGCAAAGAAACAATGGAGACACAGCCTTACCAGAAAACTAAAGATAGAATGACAGGAAATCCTCACATATCAATAATCACCCTAAATGTAAATGGACTGAACTCACCAATAAAAAGGCACAGAGTAGCAGATTGGATCAAAAACTAAACCCAACCATATGCTGTCTCCAAGAGACACATCTCAGCTACAAGGACAAGCATAGACTCAAAGTGAAAGGGTGGAAATTGACACTCCAAGCAAATGGTACCCAGAGAAAATCAGGTGTAGCCATAATGATATCAGATGAAACAGACTTCAAGGTGAAAAAGATAACAAGAGACAAAGATGGACATTTCATAATGGTGAAGGGGACTGTACAACAAGAAGACATAACAGTCATCAATATTTATGCCCCCAATCAGGGAGCACCGAAATACACCAGCAACTACTAACAGAACTAAAGGGAGAAATTGACCAAAACACAATTATACTAGGGGACTTAAATACATCATTGACAGCTATGGATAGATCATCCAAACAGAAAATAAATAACGAAATAGTAGCCCTAAATGACACATTAGATGAAATGGACATAATTGACATTTATAGAGCACTTCATCCTAAAACATCAGACTATACATTCTTTTCTAGTGTACATGGAACATTCTCAAGGATAGACCATATATTGGGACATAAAATCAGTCTCAACAAATTTAAGAAGATTGAAATCATACCATGCATATTCTCTGATCACAAGGCTTTGAAATTGGATATCAACTGTAAAAAGAAAGCGGAAAAACACAAATACATGGAGATTAAACAACATACTTTTAAAGAAGGACTGGGTCAAAGAAGAAATTAGAGGAGAGATCAAAAGATACATAGAAACAAATGACAATGAAAATACATCCTACCAAAATTTTTGGGATGCAGCGAAAGCAGTTTTAAGAGGGAAATTTATCTCATTACAGGCCTATCTCAAGAAACAAGAAAACTCCCAAATAAATAACCTCATGTTACACCTTAAAGAACTAGAAAAAGAAGAACAAGTAAAACCCAAGGTCAGCAGAAGAAAGGAAATAACAAAAATTAGAGCAGAACTAAATGAAATAGAGAACAAAAAGACAATAGAAAAAATTAATATGACAAAGAGCTGGTTCTTTGAAAAGATTAACAAAATTGACAAACCCTTGGCTAGACTTACTAAGATAAAAGAGAGAAGACACTGATTAACAAAATCAGAAACGTAAAAGGGGAAGTTATCACGGACACCACAGAAATACAAAGGATCATCCAAGAATACTATGAAGGACTATATGCCACCAAATTCAACAACCTAGAAGAAATGGACAAGTTCTTAGAAACATATAGCCTTCCAAGGCTGAACCATGAAGAACTGGAAAATCTAAACAGACCGATCACCAGTAACGAAATTGAATCAGTCATCCAAAACCTTCCCAAAAGCAAAAGTCCGGGACCAGATGGCTTCACTAGTGAATTCTACCAAACCTTCAAAGAGGATCTAATACCAATTCTGCACAAACTCTTCCAAAAATTGAAGAAGAGACAGTACTCCCTAACTCATTTTATGAGGCCAACATTACCCTGATACCAAAACCTGGTAAGGACAGCACAAAAAAGAAAACTACAGACCAATATCTCTAATGAATACCGATGCAAAAATCCTAAATAAAATTCTAGCAAATCGAATACAACAATGCATTAAAAAGATTATTCATCACGACCAAGTGGGGTTCATCCCGGGGCACAAGGATGGTTCAACATCGAATCCATCAATGTGATACATCACATAAACAAAATAAAGGACAAAAATCATATGATTATATCAATTGATGCAGAAAAAGCATTTGACAAGATACAACATCCATTTATGATTAAAACACTTAATAAAATGGGTATAGAAGGAAAATACCTTAACATAATAAAGGCCATATATGACAAGCCCTCTGCTAATCTCATAATTAATGGAGAAAACTGAAGCCCTTTGCTCTACGTTCAGGAACACGACAGGGATGTCCCCTATCACCTCTGCTTTTCAACATAGTGTTGGAAGTCCTTGCCAGAGCAATCAGGCAAGAGAAAGAAATAAAAGGCATCCAAATTGGGAATGAAGAAGTTAAATTATCACTCTTTGCAGATGACATGATGCTATATATAGAAAACCCTAAAGACTCCACCAAAAAGCTATTAGAAACAATCAACGAATACAGTAAAGTTGCGGCTACAAAATCAACGCACAAAAGTCCATTGCCTTCCTATATACTAACAATGAAATCTCAGAAAAAGAAATACAAAAACAATTCCTTTTGCAATTGCAGCAAAAAGAATAAAATACCTAGGAATAAACTTAACCAAGGATGTGAAAGACCTATATGCTGAAAACTATAAGACATTTTTGAAAGAAATTGAAGAAGACACAAAGAAATGGAAAGACATTCCGTGCTCATGGATTGGAGAATCAACATAGTTAAAATGGCCATATTACCCAAAGCAATATACAGATTCAATGCAATCCCCATCAAAATCCCAATGGCATATTTTAAAGAAATAGAACAAAAAATCATCAGATTCGTTTGGAACCACAAAAGACCCCGAATAGCCAAAGCAATCTTAAGAAAAAAGAACAATAATGGAGGTATCACACTTCCTGACTTTGGCTTGTACTACAGGGCTACAATAATCAAAACAGCATGGTATTGGCAGAAAAACAGACACATAGACCAATGGAATAGAATTGAGAACCCAGAAATAAAACCACATAAATATGGACAGATAATTTTTGACAAAGAAGCTAAAAACATACAATGGAGCAAAGACAGCCTCTTCAATAAATGGTGCTGGGAGAATTGGATAGCCACGTGCAAAAGAATGAAACTGGACTGCTATTTGTCACCATGTACCAAAGTTAATTCAAAATGGATCAAAGACTTAAGCATAAGACCTGACACAATAAACTGCATAGAAGAAAACATAGGTACTAAACTTATGGACCTTGGGTTCAAAGAGCATTTTATGAACTTGACTCCAAAGGCAATGGAAGTAAAAGCTAAAATAAACGAATGGGACTATATGAAACTTAAAAGCTTCTGCACAGCAAAAGAAACCATTGACAAAATAAAGAGGCCACCAACTGAATGGGAGAAGATTTTTGCAAACAGTGCCTCCGGGGCTAGTATCCAGAATATACAAGGAACTCATGCAACTCAACAACAAAAAACAAACAACCCAATTGAAAAATGGGCAGAGGACTTGAAGAGACATTTCTCCAAAGAGGACATACAAATGGCAAATAGACATATGAAAAATGCTCAACATCACTAATCATCAGAGAAATGCAAATCAAAACCACAATGAGATATCACCTCACCCCAGTCAGAATGGCTATCATCAACAAGACAAATAGTAACAAATGTTGGAGAGGCTGTGGAGAAAAAGGAACCCTCATACACTGTTGGTGGGAATGCAGACTGGTGCAGCCGTTATGGAAGGCAGTGTGGAGGTTCCTCAAAGAATTACGAATAGAATTGCCATATGACCCAGCAATCCCTCTCCTGGGTATCTACCCAAAAATCTGAAAACATTTAGAGATAAAGACACGTGTGCTCCAATGTTCATTGCAGCTTTGTTTACGGTGGCCAAGACATGGAAACAACCAAAATGTCCTTCGATAGATGAATGGATAAAGAAGTTGTGGTATATATACACAATGGAATACTATTCGGCTGTAAGAAAAGATGATATAGGAACATTTGTGACAACATGGATGGATCTTGAGAGAGTAATGCTGAGCAAAACAAGTCAGACAGAAAAAGCAGAGAACCATGTGATTTCACTGATATGTGGTATATAAACCAAAAACAACAAAAGAACAAGACAAACAAATGAGAAACAGAAACTCATAGACACAGACAATAGTTTAGTGGTTGCCAGAGGGTAGGGGGGGGGGGGGGGTGGGAGATGAGGGTAAGGGGGATCGAATATATGGTGATGGAAGGAGAACTGACTCTGGGTGATGAACACACAATGGGATTTATAGATGATGTAATACAGAATTGTACACCTGAAATCTATGTAATTTTACTAACAATTGTCACCCCAATAAATTTAATTAAAAAAAAAAAAAAAAAAAAAAAAAACAAACAAATTGTTCAGTCTTTTGTAAAAAGCCAGTCCCTCTATGTTATTATAGGTGAAGCTGTTTATTTTCAAGGAGATGACACTGAAGGGGAAAAAATGATTATATATAAGGACAATAAAATGTATAAGAACCAACAGAAAGTTTATAATGCAAATGTTTAGCCATCCATCTCCTTCTCACTGGTGGAACTCAGTAGCCAATGGGGTCTGAGCAAGTTGTGAATGTTTTCTGTTTTGATGAATTATCAGAACTCTTCATTAATTGTCAAATCTCTTATGGTTTTTATTATTGTTCAACGCTAATACAAAGGGTAATCAGAACCACAGAATGTTGGAACGACAAAGACTCTCATAGTCCAGTTTTTTCTAACTTTATTTAGCTACAAAAGTTATAATTTTTAAGGAAGGAAGGGAGGGAGGAAGTGAGAGAGGGGAAGAGAAAGAGAAGGAAGGAAAAGGTAATCACTACTCAATACATAAAGCAAAGTTTTTGCCTGAAGATTCATGTTCTTATTTATAAATTTTGATAAAAACACATAAATAAAAGTTTAAAATAAAATAAAAAATAATAAAGGCCTCTGAAATTTAAAACATCTTAGTCTTTTTGTAAACAAAAATTTGAAAATCACTAATTCAAAGCCAGAGCTAGAATGCAGATCTGATTGAAAAAGGAATTTCCTTTACTAACAATTGTCACTCCAATAAATTTAATAAAATAAAATTTTTAAAAAAAGGAATTTCCTTCCTTCCAACAGCTGGGATGGAAAGAGGAACCCGAAAGATGCCTGCCCTGAATGATGCATTTCCTGATAGAAAACATGAGATTAAACCAAACCCTAGGAACAATCAGGAAACTGATCTTCATAGCAATATAATGAGCATGAGAAAATTTGGTTAGAATGTTTGTTATTTGACCCATGTTCTGCAGCCACAAAAGTTCCAGAACAAAAGGGCAATGGCCCAACAGCTGGCCTCACGTGTAAATATATGTTATGATGTCCTCAAACAAGTCTGACACAGCCCTGCATTAACATAGAAAAGTTTTCTAAGTTTGTTCTTTTGGAGGAAAAGTATTAGCACATAAAACTTAAATCTGAATTAGCACCTAAAGAACATAAAGCATTTGAACAGTGTTAGCGCATAAAAACATCATGAAGAACATGGCCGATTACTGGCCTTCTGTGCCATGTTTTTATATTTGGGAAACTCACAATTATACATCAAGCTTATATGAAATGTGTCCACTGTAATTCATTTTAAAACGAAAATATTTGGAAGCCCAGCTGAAACAGCTGAAATATTTAGAACTTCAATAGTGATCACATTCTAAAGGTCAGATAATTTATTCATTATTTGTAAGGAGATACTGACTCTGGGCAAACTTCTATCATTCCCTTTTACAGCTCCTCTTCATGAAGGCAACAGTGGAATCTACATTGTAAAACTGGTAAACCTGAAGCTCAGGAAGATGAAATCATTGTGCTAGGGTCAACAGTCCACTTATACTAGTCCCAGAACTGCAAGAACTCAGGTGTCCTAGAAAAATGCTTGGGCGACTTAAAAATGCCATCCAAATTCTACTAACATTATTATCAGTATCTTCTTGATAACTCATTACTACCACTAATATTTACAGTAATATATACATTTGGCTGCAGCACTGCCCATAGACAAGAAAACAAAGATGATTTCTGGATGGCCCCTCACCATAGAGGAATTCTTGTATAAACCTTCTCCATCTGTACCTTGATCTCTAGAGTACCTGATTAGATTTCCTAATGATGACAGCACAAGATTTTCACTGAAAAGTGGCACATTAGTCTGAGTGACTGAGTGGTCCTGACAACAGGCACAGAGGCAGCCAAGGTCATTTGTTTTTTAGCACAGTCTGCTACCCAGAGGGAAGAAACCTTCTGCCGAGTTTTCCTAAGTACTTAAAGAGTGACTGACAACCTGGTGTAAAGGAAAACACACTGGTCCAGAGCCTGAGACACAAATCCCAGCCCTAGCTCTCCAGTAACAAGCTGTGTGGTCTTGGCTAGCACAACAGCTCCTCATCTAGAAAATGAAGGGCTTGGGTGAGAGAATTTCAAAGGACACATCCAGCTCTCAGACTCACCAATTCCATGATCTGATTCATGGAATAGCCTTTCAGAGCCAGGCCGACTAGGAATTTGCAACTCCCTGGATTTCCATAACCTTAACTGAATAAGTTTCTTGGACTAGACTTGGGAGCTGTGGGAACTGAGTGCCTCATCTGATGACAGGGAAACTTATGTGTGAACAGATAAGTAGCATAATTGCAGAAAAATAAAAAATTCAGATTTTCCAAGGCATTCCATATTTTAATTGTTCTGTCCCATCATCCCCATAAGCACATCTAATTTGCCAGTTCCTCATAGTTGGATAAGAAAGATCTATTGGTATAAATCTTTTAGACCTGTACAGGACACCCAGACTCTGCTACTCACCCTTGCCATTTATGATTTTAGGGATTGTCTTCTTTGTCCATCAACCTTTCGAGATAAGTTATCCTGTTTTACAGATTGTAACATTGAGGCCCAGGAAGGTTAACTATTTTACTAGTAAATGTTAGAGTCTCTACTGACTCAACTCTTGTATTTCAACTTCATTTCCTGTTCATTTTTAATTTAAAACAATAGCAGTTTCTACCCTTAAGAAACTTAGCTACCACCTGATTTGGGATATCGGATTTGTCAGATATAAAACAAACTTACTAGAAGGAGACATGCATCAAATACTGGTTCATGGTCACAGTCAGTGACTATAGACTACTCAGTGAACAGGCTCAATGCACAAATAAACTCTGAGCCAATTGATACCGGTACTTATGATCATCTAACATTGTATTATTCTACCGTGTTTCCCCAAAAATAAGGCCAGGTCTTACATTAATTTTTGCTCCATTAGGGCTTATTTTCAGGGGATATCTTATTTTTTCATGTACAAAAATCTATTATTCAAATACAGTCATGTCATCTTCTTCTGGAACATTGTCATAATGTAATAAATGCATCCACCTGGCTGAGACCTTAACTGGGGCTTATTTTCAGGGTAGGTCTTATTTTCCGGGAAACACGGTAAGTATAGCAACAGGTAATAGAAGCAGTTGCCATGTTGAAGCAGCAGTCTTTCAGACTGACTCAAAATGGAATTGGTCTATCTTCTTGCTACTCAAGTATGGTCCAGCAGCATGGGCCTCACCGGGGAGCTGGTTAAAATTTAGAATCTCTACTGCACCCCACATGTATTGAATCAGAATCTACATTTTCACAAGGGCCTCCAGTTGTTCATTGGATTCTCTGCTTGAGAAGCACGTCTCTGAAGTTCTCCATCCTTCAGGTTCTATAGGCAATGATTTTACGAGTGCAACTTCTTGTTAAGCACCCTTTAGTCAGCATGGTATCAAGTTGGGGAGCTAGTGCAAATCTACCACTGGCATCCTGGACACATATGTGGGTCAACCAAAACAAGTACGATAACTGTAGTGCATCTAGCACTATGTGAGACGCATGGAAAATACTTAGGAAGTTGTTTGTTAGTCCACTTTATTGGAGGAGTAGTGAGATTATCAGATGTTACCATTTTCCTCAGTTTAAACTTGAGAAGGTGTGAAGTGAGATTTCAAAAGCTGTGTCATTGAGCTTTCCTCTCACTGCCTGATACAGACTAGGAATCTGGTTTACTCCCTGTCCTCCAATTGTCATTTCTCTGTTTCTCATTCAGACAGTATCCTCATATGGTTCAGGTACTAAATGACCATCAACTGTGATTGGATGGTTATAACCAGCTTTACTGATATAATTCAAGTGGATCAGCCTAATATAGTGATATGACTTCTGAACACATACACACACACAAACATCCCTTTTCAAAGTTAAAGAAATGTGAAGATCATTTCTTCTGATTAGGGCCAAGGAGAGAAGCTTCTGCAAATATAATTGCATTAATTACCACATTAATTTCTTGTCCCAAAAGAAAACACCTGCCAAACGTTGTAGAGAAACCCACTAATGGCTTCTGTGCAGGTATTCAGCATAATAGGGTGTTAATTGGATTATAGTTGGAAAAAGAGAAGGTGGAGTGAGGAGCAGAGTGAATACAGCACGAGCTGATTGCCATAACCTAATTTTTTTTCCCCATTTTATTTATTTTTTTTCCCTGATTTTTTTTAATTAAATTTATTAGGGTGACAATTGTTAGTAAAATTACATAGATTTCAGGTGTACAATTCTGTATTACATCATCTATAATTCCCATTGTGTGTTCAACACCCAGAGTCAGTTCCCCTTCCATCACCATATATCGGATCCCACTTACCCTCATCTCCCACCCCCCACCCCCCGCCCCCCTTACCCTCTGGCAACCACTAAACTATTGTCTGTGTCTATGAGTTTCTGTTTCTCATTTGTTTGTCTTGTTCTTTTGTTGTTTTTGGTTTATATACCACATATCATTGAAATCACATGGTTCTCTGCTTTTTTCTGTCTGACTTATTTCGCTCAGCATTACACTCTCAAGATCTGTCCATGTTGTCACAAATGTAACTATATCATCTTTTCTTACTGCCGAATAGTATTCCATTGTGTATATATACTACAACTTCTTTATCCATTCATCTGTCGAAGAATATTTTGGTTGTTTCCATGTCTTGGCCACCGTAAACAAAGCTGCAATGAACATTGGAACACACGTGTCTTTATCTCTAAATGTTTTCAGATTTTTTGGGTAGATACCCAGGAGAGGGATTGCTGGGTCATATGGCAATTTTATTCAGAATTTTTTGAGGAACCTACACACTGCCTTCCATAATGCCTGCACCAGTCTGCATTCCCACCAACAGTGTATGAGGGTTCCTTTTTCCACAGCCTCTCCAACATTTGTTACTATTTGTCTTGTTGATGATAGCCATTCTGACTGGGGTGAGGTGATATCTCATTGTGGTTTTGATTTGCATTTCTCTGATGATTAGTGATGTTGAGCATTTTTCATATGTCTATTTGCCATTTGTATGTCCTCTTTGGAGAAATGTCTCTTCAAGTCCTCTGCCCATTTTTCAATTGGGTTGTTTGTTTTTTGTTGTTGAGTTGCATGAGTTCCTTGTATATTCTGGATACTAGCCCCTTATCGGAGGCACTGTTTGCAAAAATCTTCTCCCATTCAGTTGGTGGCCTCTTTATTTTGTCAATGGTTTCTTTTGCTGTGCAGAAGCTTTTAAGTTTCATATAGTCCCATTCGTTTATTTTAGCTTTTACTTCCATTGCCTTTGGAGTCAAGTTCATAAAATGCTCTTTGAACCCAAGGTCCATAAGTTTAGTACCTATGTTTTCTTCTATGCAGTTTATTGTGTCAGGTCTTATGCTTAAGTCTTTGATCCATTTTGAATTAACTTTGGTACATGGTGACAAATAGCAGTCCAGTTTCATTCTTTTGCACGTGGCTATCCAATTCTCCCAGCACCATTTATTGAAGAGGCTGTCTTTGCTCCATTGTATGTTTTAGCTTCTTTGTCAAAAATTATCTGTCCATATTTATGTGGTTTTATTTCTGGGTTCTCAATTCTATTCCATTGGTCTAAGTGTCTGTTTTTCTGCCAATACCATGCTGTTTTGATTATTGTAGCCCTGTAGTACAAGCCAAAGTCAGGAAGTGTGATACCTCCATTATTGTTCTTTTTCTTAAGATTGCTTTGGCTATTCGGGGTCTTTTGTGGTTCCAAACAAATCTGATGATTTTTGTTCTATTTCTTTAAAATATGCCATTGGGATTTTGATGGGGATTGCATTGAATCTGTATATTGCTTTGGGTAATATGGCCATTTTAACTATGTTGATTCTTCCAATCCATGAGCACGGAATGTCTTTCCATTTCTTTGTGTCTTCTTCAATTTCTTTCAAAAATGTCTTATAGTTTTCAGCATATAGGTCTTTCACATCCTTGGTTAAGTTTATTCCTAGGTATTTTATTCTTTTGCTGCAATTGCAAAAGGAATTGTTTTTGTATTTCTTTTCTGAGATTTCATTGTTAGTATATAGGAAGGCAATGGACTTTTGTGCGTTGATTTTGTAGCCGGCAACTTTACTGTATTCATTGATTGTTTCTAATAGCTTTTTGGTGGAGTCTTTAGGGTTTTCTATATATAGCATCATGTCATCTGCAAAGAGTGATAATTTAACTTCTTCATTCCCAATTTGATGCCTTTTATTTCTTTCTCTTGCCTGATTGCTCTGGCAAGGACTTCCAACACTATGTTGAAAAGCAGAGGTGATAGGGGACATCCCTGTCGTGTTCCTGAACGTAGAGCAAAGGGCTTCAGTTTTTCTCCATTAATTATGAGATTAGCAGAGGGCTTGTCATATATGGCCTTTATTATGTTAAGGTATTTTCCTTCTATACCCATTTTATTAAGTGTTTTAATCATAAATGGATGTTGTATCTTGTCAAATGCTTTTTCTGCATCAATTGATATAATCATATGATTTTTGTCCTTTATTTTGTTTATGTGATGTATCACATTGATGGATTTGCATATGTTGAACCATCCTTGTGCCCCGGGGATGAACCCCACTTGGTCGTGATGAATAATCTTTTTAATGCATTGTTGTATTCGATTTGCTAGAATTTTATTTAGGATTTTTGCATCGGTATTCATTAGAGATATTGGTCTGTAGTTTTCTTTTTTTGTGCTGTCCTTACCAGGTTTTGGTATCAGGGTAATTGTTGGCCTCATAAAATGAGTTAAGAGAGTACTGTCTCTTCTTCAATTTTTGGAAGAGTTTGAGCAGGATTGGTATTAGATCCTCTTTGAAGGTTTGGTAGAATTCACTAGTGAAGCCATCTGGTCCTGGACTTTTGCTTTTGGGAAGGTTTTGGATGACTGATTCAATTTCGTTACTGGTGATTGGTCTGTTTAGATTTTCAAGTTCTTCATGGTTCAGCCTTGGAAGGCTATATGTTTCTAAGAACTTGTCCATTTCTTCTAGGTTGTTGAATTTGGTGGCATATAGTCCTTCATAGTATTCTTGGATGATCCTTTGTATTTCTGTGGTGTCCATGATAACTTCCCTTTTACGTTTCTGATTTTGTTAATCAGTGTCTTCTCTCTTTTATCTTAGTAAGTCTAGCCAAGGGTTTGTCAATTTTGTTAATCTTTTCAAAGAACCAGCTCTTTGTCACATTAATTTTTCTATTGTCTTTTTGTTCTCTATTTCATTTAGTTCTGCTCTAATTTTTGTTATTTCCTTTCTTCTGCTGACCTTGGGTTTTACTTGTTCTTCTTTTTCTAGTTCTTTAAGGTGTAACATGAGGTTATTTATTTGGGAGTTTTCTTGTTTCTTGAGATAGGCCTGTAATGAGATAAATTTCCCTCTTAAAACTGCTTTTGCTGCATCCCAAAAATTTTGGTAGGATGTATTTTCATTGTCATTTGTTTCTATGTATCTTTTGATCTCTCCTCTAATTTCTTCTTTGACCCAGTCCTTCTTTAAAAGTATGTTGTTTAATCTCCATGTATTTGTGTTTTTTCCTGCTTTCTTTTTACAGTTGATATCCAATTTCAAAGCCTTGTGATCAGAGAATATGCATGGTATGATTTCAATCTTCTTAAATTTGTTGAGACTGATTTTATGTCCCAATATATGGTCTATCCTTGAGAATGTTCCATGTACACTAGAAAAGAATGTATAGTCTGATGTTTTAGGATGAAGTGCTCTATAAATGTCAATTATGTCCATTTCATCTAATGTGTCATTTAGGGCTACTATTTCGTTATTTATTTTCTGTTTGGATGATCTATCCATAGCTGTCAATGATATATTTAAGTCCCCTAGTATAATTGTGTTTTGGTCAATTTCTCCCTTTAGTTCTGTTAGTAGTTGCTTGGTGTATTTCGGTGCTCCCTGATTGGGGGCATAAATATTGATGACTGTTATGTCTTCTTGTTGTACAGTCCCCTCTACCATTATGAAATGTCCATCTTTGTCTCTTGTTATCTTTTTCACCTTGAAGTCTGTTTCATCTGATATCATTATGGCTACACCTGATTTTCTCTGGGTACCATTTGCTTGGAGTGTCAATTTCCACCCTTTCACTTTGAGTCTATGCTTGTCCTTGTAGCTGAGATGTGTCTCTTGGAGACAGCATATGGTTGGGTTTAGTTTTTTGATCCAATCTGCTACTCTGTGCCTTTTTATTGGTGAGTTCAGTCCATTTACATTTAGGGTGATTATTGATATGTGAGGATTTCCTGTCATTCTATCTTTAGTTTTCTGGTAAGGCTGTGTCTCCATTGTTTCTTTGCCTTTTTGTTGTTGTCTATTATTTCTGTGTGGTGGTATTCTATGATGTTTCCCTCTGTTTCTTCTTTTATTTCAGTATATATTTCAGTTCTGGATTTTTTTGAGTGGTTACCCTTAAGTTTATGTAAAAGAAAGTTTGATATTTAGAGTATTCCATTTTCTTCAGCACGCTTACTTTCTCCATTCCCATATTCCGTTCAGGCCTTTACTCTCCCCTTTTTGAGTTTTGGTTGCCACAAATTGTCCCTGTTGATGGTGGTCGAATAGCCTCCTTTAGTATTTCTTGTAGTGCAGGTCGTGTATTAGAAAATTCCCTCAGCTTCTGTATGTCTGGAAAGGTCTTTATTCCTCCTTCATATCTAAAGGATATCTTTGCTGGATATATTATTCTTGGCTCATGGTTTCTCTCTTTCAATAGTTTGAATATTTGGTTCCACCTTGTAGAGTTTCTGCTGAAAAATCTGATGATAATCTAATGGGCTTTCCTTTGTAAGTTACCGTCTTCTTTTCCCTGGCTGCCTTGAGGATTCTTTCTTTGTCGTTGATTTTAGACAGCTTCAATACAATGTGCCTTGGAGAAGGCCTGTTGGGATTGAGGTAACTAGGTGTTCTATTTGCTTCTTGGATTCGAGGGTCCAGTTCTGTCCACAAATTTGGGAAGTTCTCATCGACAATTTGTTTGAATATATTCTCTGTTCCCTTCTCTCTTTCTTCTCCTTCTGGTATGCCCATTATTCTTATATTGCTCTTTCTGATGGAGTCAGAAAGTTCTTGTAGAGTTCTTTCATTTCTTTTAAGTCTCAAGTCTCTTTCTTCTTCTATTTGTGTCATTTCCAGGTTTCTATCTTCGATGTCACTGATTCTTTGCTCCATCTGGTCAACTCTACTACCTAAGCTGGTTATTTCATTCTTAATTTCTTCTATTGAGTTCCTAATCTCCAGAAATTCTATTTGGTTCTTTTTTAAGATTTCAATCTCGTTCGTGAAATGCTCATGCTGTTCTTTGATTGAGTTTCTGAGTTCCTTTAACTGCCTATCTGTGTTTTCTTGTATCTCGTTGAGTTTTTTCAGAACTGCAATCTTGAATTCTCTGTCATTTAAGTCACATATTTCTGTATCTTTAATTGCCTTCTCTGGAGATTTTCAGTTTCTTTCTGAGCTATCTTGTTTCCTTGGTTATTCATGGCGATTACTGGTTTACTATTTCTCTTCCTAGACAGTACTTGTTGGTAGAATGTTTTATTATTTCTCCAACTGCAACTTATTTTTCTTCTCCCACACGGTAGTGCTATGTTTTCTCTGCACTATTCCAACTTCTCACACAATGGGGGGATTCCCTGGGAGACGGGCTTCTCCTCTGTTAATAGTTCGTCTAGGTCACAGGGCGCAGTGTCCCGGTGGGTATGTGGAGAGCTTTTGATTTTCCAAAGCTCTTCCAGCTCCTGATTCAGAGCCCGTATATTTCAGCAGTTCTGTTTACTCCTGTAGGCATCCGCCCAGATAGGTGGGGTCAGGGGCGGGGTGAGTTGTGAGAGGTGGCCCAGAGCAATGGCGGCGACCACCACCACAGCCGGTCCTGCTTCCACAGCTCTCTCCCCTTTGCTGGAACTAGTTGGGCTGTGAATTTGTGTTTGCGGTCCACAGTTCTCAAAACAGCAAATTTTCTGTTGTTTTGATCTGACACTGCTACTGTTTCGCTTCTAGCACCGGGCAGGTGGGGGCGGGGCGAGCTCTGGGAGGGGAGGGAGGGGGCGGCTAGTCTCAGTGCCTAAGGCTCCGTTCTCTGCTCGGCAGTGCGGGCTTAAACCACCGTTTTCAGCCTTTTTCCCTCAGTCTTTTCTCCGAGGTCTCTGCCGTGAGCGTTGGGTTCAGCCGTGTTATATGCTGTCCCCTCAGCCCTGTGGAGCCCTGGCGGAGCCCTAGCAGTCCAAGTTCTTCCCTCTCCCGCTGCTGCGGTAGTTCCGGGAAGCAGCGAGCTCACTGAGCTAGGTCTCCTGCGCCAGCTCTTCTCCCTTTCCTCCTCCCTCCACTCGCGCGAATCTCCCACCTGTAGGTGATTTCAGTCGGTAGTGGGCCTCTTCGTCTTGCCTGTCTGCTGTGCAGGGAGTCCTTTGTGGAGTTTTTGTTATTCGATTCTTTGTAAATTCCAGGGGAGCTTTACAGAGGCTCACCTCACGCCGCCATTTTTCCGGAAGTCCCCCAGTTGCTATTTTCAATCTTTAGTTGCAGGGGTCACAGCCCACCATCCCATGCGGAAATTGAACCCGAAAGCTTGTCATAGAGAGCTTGCACTCTAACCAATTGAGCCATGTGGCTGCCCAGCAATTGTTACTTCTTAACCCCTTTCACCATTTTTACCCCCACAAACTCCTCCCATCTAGCAAACATCAATTTGTTCTTTGTATCTATGAATTTGTTTCTGTTTTGTTTGTTTATTTTGTTTTTCAGATTCTACATATAAGTGAAATCATATGGTATTTGTCTTTCTCTGACTGACATATTTCACTTAGCATAATACCTTCTAGGTCCATCCATTTTGATGCAAATGACAAAATTTTATTCTTTTTACGGCTGAGTAATATTCCATTGTACATATATACCACGTTTTTAATCTGTTAATCTATTTATGGCCACTTAGGTTGCTTCAATATCTTGGCTACAGTGAATAATGATACAATGACATAGCAGTGCAAATGTTTTTTGAATTAGTATTTTGGATTTCTTCAGATTATACCCAGAAGTGGATTTGCTGGGTTGTATGTCAGTTCTATTATTAATTTTTTGAGGAAATGCCATACTGTTTTCTACAGTGGCTGCACGAATTTGAAATCCCACCAACAGTATGTGAGGGTTCCCTTTTCTCCACATCCTTGCCAACACGTGTTTCTTAATTTTTGGGTGATAGTCATTCTGACTATCAGGTATAAAGTGATATTTCATTGTGGTTTTAATTTACATGTCACTGATGATTAATGATGCTGACCATCTTTTCATATGTCTAGTGGCCATTTGTATGTCCTCTTTGGGCAAATGTCTATTCAATCCTCTTCCCATTTTGTAATTGTTTGTTTTTTTAGTGGTAAGTTGTGTAAGCTCTTTGTATTTTTTGGATATTAACCTAGTATCAGAATTTATCATTGGTGATTATCTTCTTCCATTCCATAGGTTGTCTTTGTGTTTTGTTGATGGTTTTCTTCACTGCACAAACTTTTTAGTTTGATGTAGTCCCATTTGTTTATTTCTTCTTATTTTTCCCTTGTCCAAGAAGACATACCTAAAAAAAAAAAATATTGCTCAGAGTAATGTCAAAGATTTTACTCCTTATGTTTTCTTATAGGAGTCTTATACTTTCAGGTCTTACATTTAAGTGTTTAATCGATTTTGATTTTATTTTTGTATATAATATAACAAGGTGGTCTATTTTCTTTTTTTTTTTTTTTTTGTATGTGTCTATTCAGCTTTTTCAACACTATTCATTGAATTGACTGTCTTTACCCCTTTGTATATTCTTCCCTCCTGTGTCGTAGATTAAATTACCATATAGGTTTATTTGGGGGCTCTCTATTCTGTTCCACTGATCTACGTGTCTGATTTTATGGCAGTACCATGCTATTTTGATTACTATAGCCTTGTGTTACAGTTTGATATCAGGAAGCATGATACTTCCAACTTTGTTCTCCTTTCTCAAGATTGCTGTGGCTATTCAGGGTCTTTCGTGGTTCCACATAAGTTTTAGAATTATTTGTTGTAGTTCTGTGAAAAAATGCCATTGGTATTTTGATACAGATTGCATTGACTCTGTAGATTGCTTTGGGTACTATGGACATTTTAAGAATGTTAATTCTTCCTATCCATAAGCACAATATATGCTTCCATTTATTTGTGTCTTCTATTTATTTCTTTAGTGTTGTATAATTTTCTGAGTACCAGTCTTTCACCTCCTTATTAAATCTATTCTTTAGGTATTTTTTTTTTATGCAGTTGTAAATGGGATTGTTTTCTTAATTTCTCTTTCTGAGAGTTCATTATTTCTGTATAAAATGCAACCAATTCCTGAATGTTAGTTTTGTAGCCTGCTACTTTACTGAATTCCTTTATCAGTTATAATAGTTTTTTTGAAGAAATCTTTAGGGTTCTCTCTATATAGTGCCACGTCAACTATACATATTTCTTTCCAATTTGGATACTTTTTATTTTTCTTGTCTGATTGCTGCAGCTAGGACTTCCAATACTTTGTTGAATAGAAGTGGCGAAAGTGGACATTCTTGTCTTGTTTGATCTTAAAGAAAAAACTTTCAGAGTTTCACCATTGAGTATGTTAGGTGTGGTTTGTCACATATGGCCTTTATTATGTTGAGGTATGTTTCCTCTCTTCCCACTTTGATGAGAGTTTTTATCATCAATGGATACTGGATTTTGTCAAATGCTTTTACTGCATCTATTGATATGATCATATGAGTTTTATCTTTCAATTTATTTATGTGGTGTATCACACTAATTGATTTTTAGATACTAAGCTGAACATGCATCTTGAAAATAAACCCCACTTGAATATGGTGTATGATCTTTTTAATGTATTGCTGAATTTGGTTTGCTAATATTCCATTGATTCGGGTTATTAGTCTATAACTTTTTCTTCTTTGTAGTGTCTATGTCTGGTTTTGGTATCAGAGTAGTGCTGGCCTTGTAAAGTGAGTTTTGCAGCCTTTCCTCCTCTTCAATTTTTTTTGGAATAGTTTTAAAAGGATAAGTGTTAATTCTTCTTTGAAGGTTTATAAAGTTTGCCTGTGAAGCCATCAGGTCCAGGACTTTTCTTTATTGGGAGTATTTTTCTTTTATTACTGATTTGATTTCCTTAGTAGTTACTGGTCTGTTCAGATTTTCTCTTTCTTCCTGATTGAGTCATGGAAGATTATATGTTTCTAGGAGTCTATCCATGTCTCCTAGGTTGTCCAATTTGTCAGCATATTATTGTCCATAGTATTTTCTGATAATCCTTTGTATTTCTGTGGTGTCAGCTGTCATTTCTCTTTCATTTCTGAGAACTCATTTGGGACTTATATCTTTTTTTTTTCTTGATTAGTCTGGCTAAAGGTTTGTCAACTTTGTTGTTTTCAAAGAACTAGCTCTTGGTTTCATTAATCTTTTTATGTATATATTTTTAGACTCTAATACATTTATTTTCATTCTGATCTTTATTATTCCTTTCCTTTTACTCATTTTAGGTTTTGTTTATTATTCTTTTTCTAGTTCCTTTCAGTGTAAAGTTAAATTGTTTATTTGAGATTTTTCTTGTTTTTTGAGGTAGGCCTGTATTGCTATGAATTTCCCTCTTAGGATTGCTTTCACTGCATCTCATATATTTTGGGTCATCATGTTTTCATTTTCATTTGTCTCAAGGTATCTTTTGATTTCTTCCTTGATCTCATTGTTGACTCTTTCATTATTTAGTAGCATGTTACTCAGTCTCCATGTGTTTTTGTGTTTTTCAGTTTTTTCTTGTAACCAATTTCTAATTTTATATAGCACTGTGGCCAGTGCTTGATATAATTTCAATCTTCTTAAATTTATTGAGACTTGTTTTTTAGCCTAGCATGTGATCTATCTTGGAAAATGTTCCATGTGCACTTCAAAAAAATGTATATTCTTCTGCTTTGGGGTGAAGTGTTCTAAAAAATATCAATTAAATCCATCTGGTCTAATGTGTCATTTAAGGCCACTGTTTCTCTGTTAATTTTCTCTCTGGAGGATCTGTCCATTGGTGTCAATGGGGTGTTGAAGTCCCCTAATATGATTGTGTTCCGTTTTTTTAAGGAACTTTTTAAACTTTCATTTATTTAAGTGTGCTTTTCCAGGACTCATCAGCTCCAAGTCAAGTAGTTGTTTTAATCTAGTTGCGGAGAGCACAGCTCACAGTGGACCATGAGGGGATTGAACTGGAAACCTTATTAAGAGCACCACACTCTAACCAACTGAGCTAACCAGCCAACCTTGATTGTTTTACTTTTGATCTCTGTGTTTATGTCGGTCAATATTTGTTTTATATATTTAGGTGCTCCTATGTTGGATGCATAGATGTTTACTAGGGTTATATTCTCTTGTTAAATTGATCCCTTTATTATTATGTAGTGCCTTTCTTTGCTTTTATTATAGTCTTCATTTTAAAGTGTACTTTGTCCAATATAAGTATTGTTACCCTAGATTTTCTCTTATTTACATTTGCGTGAAATATCTTATTCCATCCTTTCACTTTCAGTCTGTGTGTGTCTTTTCATCTGAGATGGGTCTCTTGTAGACAGCATATGCATGGGTTTTGTTTTCTTATCCACTCAGCCACCCTATGTCTTTTGATTGGAGCATTTAATCCATTTACATTTTAAGTGATTATTGATAGATACACAGTTATTGCCATTTTGTTATTCATATTACTGGTCTTTGTTAGTCAGTTTGTTTTCTCCTTTCTTCTGCTTAAAGAAGTCCTTTTAACATTTCTTGTAATACTAGCTTGATGGTAATGAATTCCTTTAGCCTCTCCTTTTCTGGGAAGCTCTTTATCTCTCCAATTTTAAATAACAGCTGTGCTGGGTAAAGCAGTCTTGGTTGGAGCCCTTGCTTTTCATCACTTCGAATATATCTTGCCACTCCCTCTGGCCTGGAAAGTTTCTGTAGAAAAGCCAGCTGATAGTCTTATGGAAGCTCCCTTGTAGAAAACTACTTGTCTTTCTCTTGCTGCTTTTATAATTCTCTATTTGATTTTAACCCTTAGCATTTTAATTATGAGATGTTTTCTTGTGTGCCTGTTTGAGATTCTGCACTTCCTGAGCTTATATGTCTATTTCATACACCAAGTTAGAGAAGTTTTCAGTCATTATTTCTTCAAATAGATCTTCGATCCCTTGCTCCCTCTCTTCTCCTTCTGGTACTTCTATGATGCGAATGTTGTTGCACTTGATGCTATCCCACAGGTATTTAGTAGTATAAAAGACTGCACAAAAAACTATTAGAACTGATAAATGAATTTAATAAAGTAGCAGGACACAAAATTAATATTCAGAAATCAGTTGCATTTGTATATACCAATAATAAAGTATCTGAAAGAGAAATTAAGAAAACAATCCCATTTACAATTGCTTCAAAGAATATAAAATGCCTGGGAATAAATTTAACCAAAGAAGTAAAAGATCTGTACTGAGAAAATTATAAGACACTGAAGAGAGAAACTAAAGAAGCTACAAATAGGTGGAAACACATATCATGATCATGGATAAGAAAAATTAACATAGTTAAAATATCCATACTGCCTAAGGCAATATACAAATTCAACGCAATTCTCATCTAACTACCATGGACATTTTTCACAGAAATAGAACATATAATCCTAAAATTTATATGGAACCATAAAAGACCCCAGATAGCCTTGGCAATCTTGAGAAATAAGAACAAAGTGGGAAGTATCACGATACCGGACATTAAATTATACTACAAAGCTACATTAATCAAAACAGCATGGTACTAGCATAAAAACAGACACATAGATCAATGGAAGAGAATAGAGAGCCCAGAAATAAATTCATGCCTATATGGTCATTTAATCTACGACAATTGAAGCAAGACTTTACAGTGGGGTAAAGACAGTCTATTCAATAAATGGTGCTGGGAAACCTGGACAGACACATGCAAAAATATGAAGCTGGATCATCTCCTTACACCATATACAAGAATAAATTCAAAATGGGTCAAAGGCTTAAATGTAACATCTAAAACCATAAAACTCCTAGAAGAAAATACAGGAAGAAAGTTTACAGAAATTACTTGGAGTAAGATTTTTACTGATATATCCCCTCAGGCAAGGGAAGTAGGAGAAAAAATAAATATGTGGAATTACATCAAACTAAAAAGTTTTTCACAGCAAAGGAAACCATCAATAAAACAAAAAAGCATCCTACTGAATTTGCCAATGATCTATCCGATAAGCGGTTAATATCCAAAATTTATAAAAACTCACTCAATTCAACTCCAAAAAAACAAACAACCCAATTAAAAAATGGGCAGAGGACATGAAGAGACATTTTTTTAAAAAGGACATACAGATGGTAAACAGACATATGAAAAAAATGCTCAACTTCACGAATCATTAGAGAAATACAAATAAAAACCACAATGAGATACCACCTCACCCCAGTCAAAATGGCTATCATCGATAAATCAACCAACAACAAGTACTGGCTAGGATGTGGAGAAAAGGGAACCCTTGTGTACAGTTGGTGGGAATGCAGATTGGTGCAGCTACTATGGAAAACAGTATGGAGGTATCTCAAAAATCTGAAAATGGAACTACCTTATGACCCAGTAATTCCACTCTTAGGTATATATCCGGAGAAGTCCAAAACTCTAATTCGAAAAAATTTATGCATCGCTGTGTTTATTACAGCACTATACACAATAGCCAAGACATGGAAACAACCGAAATGCCCATCAGTAGATGATGACTGGATTAAGAAACTGTGGTACATTTATACAATGGAGTATTACGCAGCCATGAAGAACCAGGAAATCTTACCATTTGCAACAATATGGATGGACCTAGAGAACATTATGCTAAGTGAAATAAGTCAGACAGATAAAGACAAATACCATATGATCTCACTTATATGTGGAATCTAAAGAAAAGAATAAATGAATGAACTAATCAGAAACAGTCTCAGAGCCATAGAGGAAAAAACTGAGGGTTGCTAGATGGGAGGGGGGTGGGGATAAGGGGGAAGGTGAGGGGATTAGAAAGCAGTCAGTAACCACAAGATGGCCACGGGGATACGAAAGTCAATTTGGGGAGTGCAATCAATAATGTAAAGATTTGGTAGGGTATCCGATGGATACTTGTCTCGTTAGGGAGACCACCTCAGGGATGACGTAGATGCCTGATCACTGCACTGTACACCTGAAGCTGAAGCTGAATAACAATGAATGTCAACTACAATTTTATATATATATATATATATATATATATATATATATATATATATATATATATATATGTATATTTACAAGAAGTGGAGTACAGCATTAGGAATAGAGACAGTGGAAATGTAATGACTGTATGCAATGTCAGAGGGGTAGTAGATGGGGGAGGGGAGTTATCACTGTGTGAGGGATATAAATGATAAATGTCTAGCTATTATATTGTTTTGTATACCTGAAACTAAAAAAAAACAACAACAACAACAAAAAAGAAGAATTTGGCTAATGCTCCAAAAAACAAAAAGATGAAATAAATAAAAGACTGCACAAAGTTATATAAACTATAATACAGCAATATGAAGAAACGCTATATAGCTCTTTAAAAGAATAAAGTGATGCTATAGTATGGCCAAAAAAGATTTTGAAGATGTAATATTAAGAAAAAATACAGAAAAAGACTGTGATACCATTTATGTAAAAATAAAAACTGGGATACCAGCATGCACTCTTGTATATTCATGAAAAGTATTTCTGAAAGGATAAAAAAGAAAAGGTTAACAGTGGTTGACTCCAAGAAGTGGTGGGCCAGAAATCAATGAGGGAAGACTGACCTATAGACAGTCATATGCACTTTTGTTACTTATGGGAAAGAAATGCGGGGAAGGAAGGGGGAGCTTCCTACAGTGTAGAATAGTTTTAAGAGGTCTTCTGGAGGAGGTGAATTCAAACTTCATTCAGAAGGATGAGAGAACTGGGAGAAACATAGATGAATTTGAGTTGCACAGTCTGGGACACAGGCACCAGCTAACAAGCATTATCTGACTTCAAAATGGAGAAAAGCAGCCCAGTCCCAGGGAGTGCCCTGTGCATGCTCAACGCTGAGCCTTCCAGGTTCTGAGAGCTGGGCGCATTGTCACTGTTCCTGGGTGAACAGCAAGTAGGACAACAGAAAGGCTGCTACACAGAGGACACAGAACAAAGGAAGGGGAAAGGAGAGCTTCCTCTACTGAAGGTCATGTACTAACAGTGAGAGCCTGATCAGACATATTCATTCATTCAATCCCTCTTTAGTCTTTTATTTCTTTCCATGCATTTCAATAAATATTGAGTGGCTGCTATATTCCAGGGTCTGTAAAAACAATGATAAATAGAAAAAGAGAGATCTTGCCTTTATGCAGATTAAAGTTTAAGAAGAAAAGTCAATATTGAACAAATAACTATAAAGTGTATTACAAAAAAAGATGTTATACATGAATAGTCAAGTAATAAATATGACTCTTAGCACACATATTCAAGAGTACAAGAAATGATAGATTTCCTTATTTATCCTATAGCTTTTAACTGCCTGAGGTCAACCGTGCCAGTACTTTTTATCTTCTGCTAAAGTACAAATTAGCTCTTCAATCAGATGGCTAATGCAGTCTTATGTTCTTCTTTTCCAAAATAACTGTCTAACTGTGGTTGGAATACCCTAGCAGCTGTTATGGAAAGTGGAAGGCATGTAGAGGAAAGCTGTATAAGCAGGCTCTGTCCGTCAGCAAACGCTGTGATTTTCCTTTCGGTGCAGCAGTGTGCTGAGCTATATGTTTTGCATAGACATATTCCCTTGCCAAACAGACTGTTCTTTTTGATGTATGCCTCCAACAGACTGGTGGCATCATGCACTGGAAGGGAGAGGGGCTGGTTCTCTTTCTCAGAGAGAACTGTTCTCTGGGTTATTCTCAGAGGCGCTGTTCTCTGAGAATGAGAACCAGCCCCTAGGGATGCAAAGCCCAGGGAAAACCACAAGGGAAAACTTTTGTGCATGGGTGAAATCTGGGGAGGAGACAAAACACCACTGACAGTAGTTGAGTGGGGTGCAGGCTTCTTCAGCTCCTTCTCTGACTATTGTTATAGCTTTTGTTTTAAAGTCTATTTATGTCTGATATAAGTGTTGCCAGCTCAGCATTTTTGTTTGTTTTCATTTTCATGAAATATCTTTTTCTATTCCTTTACTTTCAGTCTCTGTGTATTTTTAGTCCGAAGTGAATATCTTGTAGGCACCATACAATGTGTGATCAAAAACTATGGTGAATGTTTAAATTAAAAAATACACATATTACAGTAAAGGACATATTGTCATTAGTACCTCTCAAAATATTCCCACTCACTTCAAACACACTTATCCCATCATTCTTGCCACTTTCTGAAGCAGTTCTGGAAGTCCTCTTTCATGAGTGCCTTTAGTTGTGCTGTCATGGCTGCTTCAATGTCCTGAATCAATTCAAAACATTTACCTTTCATGGTCATTTTGACTTTGGGGAAAAACCAGAAGTCACACCATGCAGATCTGTTAAGTAAGGTGGATGAGGACACACCATAATGTTTTTACTGGACAGAAATTGCCGTGCCAGAAACGATGTGTGACACAGAGCCTTTCCATTGTGACCACAGAATATGGTGAATGCTGCTGCTGAGTGCCATCCAATGAAAAGGCAAGGATCTTCAATACAGGAAGTGGCACATCAAACCTTAGTAACAGTGTGTGACAAGTTTCAACTTGTTCAGTGGAGTCAGGCAAATGTGAGCTATGGTTGAGAGAAGGTGTGTTTTAATCATCCTCCATCATGACAACACTCCATGTCACACATCACTTCTGGTATATGGCAATTACAGTCAAATAAAAACATTATGAAAAAACAAAACAAAAAACATCATGGTGTGTCCTCATCCACCTTATTCACTGGATCTGGCACCATGAGATTTCTCGCTCTTCCCCAATTTCAAAATGATTCAGGACATCGAGGCAGCCATTACAGCACAACTAACGACACTCACAAAGGGGACTTCCAGAACTGCTTCAGAAAGTGGCAAGAATAATGGGATAAGTGTGTTTGAAGCAAGGGTGAGTATTTTGAGGGACATTAATGGCAATGTGTCTTTTACTGTAATAATTTTCTTTTATTCAAACATTCACCATGTTGTCTCATCACACGTCATATGTAAGGCTCTTGTTTTCTTCTCCATTCAGCCACCCTGTCTTTTGATTGGAACATTTAATCCATTTATATTTAAAGTAATTATTGATAGATATGTAGATATTGCCATTTTACTATTCATATTTTTAAACATTTTTTTCTTCTTCTTAGAGAACTCCCTTTAACATTTCTCATAATACTTGTTTGATAGTGATCAACTCCTTTAACTTTTTCTTGTTTGGGAAGCCCTTTGTCTCTCCTTCTATTCTAAATGATAGCTTTGCTGGATAGAGTAATCTTGGTAGTAGGTCTTAACTTTTCATCACTTTGAATATTTCAGGACACTCTTTTCTGGACTGTAATGTTTCTGTTGAGAAATCAGCCAATAATTTTATGGAAACTCCTTTGTAGTTAACTACCTGGTTTTTTCTTACAGCTTTTAAGATTCTCTCTTTGTCTTTAACGTTCAATATTTTAATTATGATGTGTCTTGGTGTGCATTTCTTTGGGTTCATCTTGTTTGGGATTCTGTATGCTCCCTGGGCTTGTATGTCTATTTACTTCACCAGGTTAAGGAAGTTTTCCATCGTTATTACTTCAACTAGGTTTTCAATCTCTCTCTCTCTCTCTCTCTCTCTCTCTCTCTCTCTCTCTCTCTCTGTACTCCTATGATGCCAATGTTAGTGTGCTTGATGTTGTCTCAGAGACCCCTCAAACCTCTTTTTTTTTTTTTTGGATTCTTCATTCATTTTGCTGTCCTGATTGGGTGTTTTCTGGTACCTTGTCTTCCAAATGTTGATTTGATCCTCTGCTGCATCAAATCTACTGTTGATTCCCTCTAATGTATTCTTTTTTTTTAAGTTTTATAAAATTTATTTGAACCAAAAAAAGATACACCTGGAAGCAAGATCTCAACAAGCTGCTATAAATGCTTCCAAGATTTCTTCTTTTTTAAAAAACTTAAAGTTTATGGGTGTGACAATTGTTTGTAAAGTTACATAGGTTTCAGGTATACTTTATTTCAGTTATTTTATTCTTCATTTCTGACTTGTTCTTTTTTTTTTTTAGTTTCAAATGTACAGAGCAATGTAATAGACATTTATACCCTTCACAAAGTGACAAGCCCCCCAATCCACTACCCATCTGACATCGTATATAGCTGTTACAATTCCACTGACTATATTCCCTATGCTGTACTCCACATCCTGTGACCATATATATATATATATATATATATATATATATATATATATATATATTTTTTTTTTTTTTTTTTTTTTTTCCACATTCAGTATTATTCAACTTCAGCTTCAAGTGTATAGAGCAGTGGTCAGGCATCTACACAGTCTATAAAGTGGTCTCCCTAATTAGTCCACTGCCCATCTGGCACCCTACATAATCCTTACAGCATTATTGATTATATTGTTCAAACTGTTTTTCATATTCCTGTGACAATATTGTGACTACCAATTTGTGCTTTCTAATCTCTTTAACTTCTCCCCCATCCCTACCCCTTCCCACTAGCAATCCTCAGTCCCCACCCCCTGTATTTCTGAGTCTATTCCAGTTTTGTTTGTTCATTTATTCTGTTCTTTAGATTTCACATTTAAGTGAGCTCATATGGTATTTGTCTTTCTTCATCTGACTTATTTCACTTAGCATAATATTCTCTAGGTCCACCCACGTTGTTGCAAATGGTAAGACTTCATTCTTTTTTATGGCCAAGTAATACTCCATTGTATAAATGTATCACCGTTTCTTTATCCAATCGTCTATTGATGGATATTTTGGTTTTATCCATGTCTTGGCTATTATGAATAGCGCTGCAATAAACAGTGGTGAATATGCCTTTTTATAACACCAAACTAGTGTTTTGGTTTTCTTTGGATAGAAATCAGGAGTGGAATTGCTGGGTCATAAAGTAGTTCCATTTTCAATTTTTTGAGGTACCTCCAGTGGCTGCACCAACATGCAATCCCACCAACAGTGCAAAAGTGTTTCCTTTTCTCCACATCCTCACCAACACTGTTGTTCATTGATTTATTGATGGTAGCCATTCTGACCTAAGTGAGGTGGTATTTCATTGTGGTTTTTATTTGCATTTCTCTACTGATTAGTGGTGTTGAGCATTTTCTCATATGTGTGTTGGCCATATGTGTGTACTCTTTAGAGAAATGTCTCTTCATGTCCTCAGCCTTTTTTTAATTGGATTTTTAATTTAATTTTTGTGTGTGTGTGTTGAGTTGTATGACTTTTTTTTTTATAAATTTTGGATATTCACTCCTCATCAAATGTATCATTGGCAAATATCTTCTCCTATTCAGTAATTTGCCTTTTGTTTTATTGATGGTTTCCTTTGCTGTGAAAAAATGTTTTAGTTTGATGTAATCCTATATGTTTATCTTTTCTTTTGCTTCCCTTGCCCAGGTGGCTATATCAGTAAAAACATTACTAAGGGTAATGTCTGCAAATTTACTTCTTATATTTTCATCTAGGAGTTTTATACTTTCAGATCTTACATTTAAGTCTTTCATCTCTTTTGAATTTATTTTTGTATATGGTGTAAGAAGGTGGTCCAGCTTCATTTTTTGCATGTGTCTGTCCAGTTTTTCCAGCACTATTTGTTAAATAGACTGTCTTTACCCCAGCGTAAATTCTTTCTTCCATTGTCATAAATTAAATGACAATATAGGCATGGATTTATTTCTGGGCTCTCTGTTCTGTTCCATTGATCTACGTGTCTGTTCTTATGACAATACCATATTGTTCTGATTACTATAGCCTTGTAGTATGATTTGATGTCAGATAGCATGATACCTCCCACTTTGTTCGTATTTCTCAAGATTGCTTTGGCTATTTGGGGTCATTTAGGGTTCCATATACATTTTAGGGTTACATGTTCTAGTTCTGTGAAAAATGTCATTGGTAATTTGATAGGGATTCCATTGAACCTATGTATTGCCTTAAATAGTATGGACATTTTAACTACATTAATTCTTCTTATCCATGAACATGGTATATATTTCCATTGATTTGTGTCTTTTTTAATTTCTCTCTTCAATGTCATATAATTTTCTGAGTACAGATCTTTTACTTCTTTGGTTAAATTTATTCCTAAGTATTTTATTGTTTCTCAGGCAATTGTAAATGGGATAGTTTTCTTAATTTCTCCTTCTGATAGTTTGTTATTGATGTATACAAATGCAACTGATTTCTGAATATTAATTTTGTATCCTGCTACTTTACTAAATTCATTTATCAGTTCTGATAGCTTTTTGATAGAGTCTTTAGGGTTCTCTATATATGGTATCATGTTATCTGCATATCATGACAATTTTACTTCCTCCTTACCGATTTGGATGCCTTTTATTTCTCTTTCTTGTCTGATGGCTGTGGCTAGAACTTCCAGCACTATGTTGAATAAAAGTGATAAAAGTGGACAACCTTGTGTTGTTCCTGATCTTAAGAGGAATGCTTTTAGTTTTTCCCCATTGAGTGTGATGTTAGCTGTGGGTTTATCATATATGGCCTTTATTATGTTGGGATATGATCCCTGTAATCCAACTTTGCTGAGAGTTTTTATCATAAATGGATGCTGAATTTTGTCAAATGCTTTTTATGCATCTATTGGTACGATCCTATGATTTTTATTTTTCATTTTGTTAATGTGGTGTATCACGTTAATTGATTTATGGATGTTGAACCAACGTTGCATACCAGGAATGAATCCCACTTGATCACAGTGCATGATCTTTTTAATGTATTGCTGAATTCGGTTTGCTATTATTTTGTTGAGGATTTTTCATCTATATTCATTAGGGATATTAACCTATAGTTTTCTTTTTTTGTAATTTTTTTTCTGGTTTGGGGTTCAGGGTGATGGTGTCCTCATAAAATGAACTTGGGAACCTTCCCTCCTGGATTTTTCAGAATAGTTTGAGGAGAATAGGTGATAATTCTTTTTTGAAAGGTTGGTCAAATTCACCTGTGAAGGCATCTGGCCCAGGGTTTTTATTTGTTGGGAGCTTGTTTATTACTGATTCAATTTTATTGGAAAAACTATTCAGTTTTTCTGTTTTTCTTGATTCAGCCTTGGAAGATTGTATGCTTCTAGAAATGTATCTATTTCTTCCAGATTATCTAATTTGTTGGTATATAGTTGCTCGTAATATTACCTTAAATTTTTTTATATTTCTATGGTGTCTGTTGTTACTTCTCTTGTTTCATTTCTGATTTTATTAATTTAGGTCCTCTCTCTCTTTTTCTTGATGAATCTTGCTAAAGGTTTGTCAATTTTGTTTATCTTTCAAAGGAAAAACCAGCTCTTGGCTTCATTGTTTTTGTTCGTTTGTTTATTCGTTTGTTTGTTTGTTTGTTTGTTTGTTTTTGTCTCTATTTCATTTATTTCCACTCTGATCTTCATTATTTCCTTCCTTATACTACCTTTGGACTTATTTTGCTGTTCTTTTTCCAGTTTCCTTAGGTGTAAAGATAGACTGTTGATTTGAGAATTTTCTGTTTCTTTAGGTAGGCCTGAAATGCTATGAATTTCCCTCTTAGGACTGCTTTTGCTGCATCCCTTAGATTCTGGGTCATTGTGTTTTCATTTTCATTTGTCTCAAGGTATCTTTTCATGTCTTCCTTGATCTCATTTTTGACCTATTCATCATTTAGTAACATGTTATTCCGCCTCCATATGTTTTCCAGTTTTCTTCATGTAATTGATTTCTAGTTTCATAGCACTGTGGTCAGAGAAGATGCTTGTTATGATTCAATCTTCTTAAATTTATTGAGATTTGTTTTTGGCCTAGCATGTGGTCTATCTTGGAAAATGTTCCATGTGTCCTTGAGAAGAATGTATATTGCTGTTTTGGGGTGAAATGCCCCAAAAACATCAATTAAATCCAACTGGTCTAATGTGTCATTTAAGGCCACTGTTTCCATGTTAATTTTCTGTCTGGAGGATCCATTGGTGTCAGTGGGGTGTGGAAGTCCCCTACTATGATAGTTTTATGACTGGTTCTTATTTATGTTTTCTATCTCCATTTTTTTGTTTTCTATCTCTTTGTTGAAGTTCTCCCTGAGATCACTGAGTATCCTTATAACCAATGTTTTGAACTCTGAATCTGGTAGATTGCTTGTCTCCATTTTGTTTAGTTCTTTTTCTGGGGCTTTGTTCTGATATTTTATTTGGAACATGTTTCTTTGTCTCCCCATTTTAGTTACCTCCCTGTGTTTGTTTCTATGTATTTGGTGGAGCTACTATGTCTCCAGGTCTTGGTAGAGTGACCTTATATAGTAGGTGTCCTGTAGGGCCCAGTGGCGCAGTCTCCTTTGTCTCTTGAGCTATGTGCTCCAGATGTGTCCCTTGTGTTTGTTGTGTATGCCCTCTTGGTGTAGTTGAGACTTGATTGCTATTGGCACATCAATGGAACGGATAAACCCTGAGTCTGACTGCTTGTGAGGACTGGCCATGAATACAAAGGAGGAGCTGTTGTGCCAGGGCTGACCTTATAGAGCAGGATTCAGTTTAGCAGGGCTCTGGTGCTTCCCCAGTCTGCCCTTTGGCTGTGTCATTTGTGGAGGTAGTTGGGTGGTGCTCTGGTGTGGTATGAAGCTGGTCTCTGGGTGTGTTCTGGAGCCTCTTGTTGGGGGGTAGCCTCTGGTGCAGGCCAAGGTCAGCTGTTTTTTGTGCCCTGCCTGGAGCCACTTGCTATCAGCCACTAAGTGATCTATGGATTGTAACCACTTGCCTGGGCTTGGAGGTTACTGAGAAAGGCTAAGCTGTGGACTGACGCCAGCTGCTGCTAGTACTGGGCTTGGGTCTGCTTAGCAAGAGGTATGGGGCATGCTGAGGCCAGAAGCTACTTGTTTGGGTTTGTGAACATTTGAGAGGTTTTAGGAAAGTACACAGCATAAGTCAAGACAGGCCATTTGCATGGGAAAACCCCTGGAAGCAGCTTGGGTAGGTGTAGTGGGATCTCAGGGAATCACCAGGGCAGAGCTAACAGTGTTAGCCAAGTTGACGGACACTCAGATATGGCTCCCGCTCACAAGTGCAGGTTGAGTGGTGGGAGGACTCAACAAAGGAAAAATGGTTTCTGCCAGCACTTCTATCTGGGAAGAAACTGCCCCTGCAGACCTTGTCCTGAAGCCAGACAATTCAGTTCTTTCTCATCTGTCACTGGCACCTTTCAAGGTACTGTTCCAGCACTGGAACTCAGAATGAACGAGTCTGTCAGCAAGAAAGTCTGTGTATGGGTCCTTTTAGAGGAATGCCTGGGACTACAGCAGCCCTCCATCTCACTCAGCCACAATCCATGATGGTTTTCACAGTCAGAAGTTATGGGGACTTGTTTTCTTAGCGTTGGAGCCATGGGCTGGGAGCCTGGTGTGGGGCTGGGACCCCTCAATCCTCAGGGTGGACCTCTGCAGTTGTGATACTTCCTTATTTTTAACCACCACACTAGGTATAGAACCAGCCCATTCTGCATTTTTCCCCTTCCTACCAGTCTTGAAGTGGCTTTTTCTGTATATCCTTAGTTATAGCACTTCTGTTCAGCTAGACTTCAGGCCATTCTCAATGATGGTTACTCTGTAGTTTAGTTATAATTTTGATATGATTGTGAGAGGAGGGAAACACAGCATTTACCTACTCTGCCATCTTGACTGGAAGTCAGAGATTTGCTATATTCTGTTCAAAGTGTGTGCCCATCTTATTCCAGAGGACGTTAAACCATAAACTCCTTTAAGAGAAAAACTAGGTTTTATTCACATTTTCTTCCCTTGCAGTAAAATGTCCTCAAAGGTGGCCACCAGCACTTCTTGCCAGCCCATCAATTGGTGGAGCCTATTTCTCATTCCCTTGAACCTGGATTGGTCTTATGTTTGCTGTGAACAGTGGAAGATGGTGGAAATGACATGGTACTATTTTCAGTCCTACACATACTGAAGACTGGCAGTTTTCTCTTTCACACTCTTGGATGCTAGCCACTGTGTAAAGAAGTTTGGCTACCTTGCTGGAGAAATAGGCCATGTGGAGAGAGCAGAGTGCTCGGAGATGAAAGAGAGAGAAAGGCTCAGCCAGGCCCCACCAATTTCAGCCTCCCCAGCTAAGGCACCAGACGTGTAAGTGAGGCCATCTTGGATCTTCCTGCCTTAGTTTAACTGCCCCAGCCAATACCACAGGAGCAAAGAAAAGCCAAGCCCTACAGAATCAGGAGCAAACAAATAGTTGTCGTTTCCACCCACTGAGTTTTGGGAGTGGTTTATTACATAACAATAGATAGCTGAATAAACCCCTTTCCATCTGCCCCCAGCACAATGCCAGTCACATACATAGTGATAGCACAAAAGTAGGTTGAACTCAGATATTACTTCCTCCAAGAAGCCTCCTTTAATCTTTCCAGATTTCAATGCTCATTGTTTATAATACACTAATATCCTGTACATTTCTCTATCATGACTTACCACATTGTATTACAATGACAGAGATAAATGTACTATGTGCCTGTGTCTCCCCCTATCCACTTGACTCAAGGACAGGAAGCATGTTGTATTCATATTTGCACCCCCAATGCCTTTAATATTTATTGAAGTAATAACTCAGTGAATAAATAAATGAAAAGTGAGATACAGATCAACGTGTAGACACCCTCCTGGAAGAACAATCTTATAAAAGTTTAACTTTGTAAACCAAGAACACAATTTAAAAAATCAAAATCCATGGGCAATCCAAGCCAACAGTGCCATTCTTCATTCCAAAGGAATTTGATGGGAGCTCCTAATCAAGGGAGACTTGAGTTTCTGCCTCCTCTCTCAAATTCCCTCCAGGGAGGCTGCTAACAAGCTGGGAGATGGCCAAGGTGCAGCTGTCAAGAGAGGAGTGGCTGGTGGGCCATGAGTCATGCAGACAGTGGGTAGTCAGTGCCGGTGACTTGTAGGCCAGGCTGGACCCAGGCAGGGAGAGCTTATAACTGGGTGACAGCCAAGAGCTATTGGAATCACTAGTGTTTGATAGTCCAGTTGATATCATTAGAATATACCTCCCCATGGGAACTAACAATGGGAAAGGTTTCCAGCTCACCAGCTCACTTCCTGATGTGAACCAGCCCTCAGGAGAATGATATTTCGTCTGAATCAGTTTCTCAGACTCCCCACCCCCAACACACACACACACACACACACACACACACACACACACACGCACCCATACTCAAACCCTAGTGACTATCAAACACTAGTGATTCCAACAGCTCTTGGCTGTGACCCAGTTATCAGCTCTCCCTGCCTGGGTCTAGCCTGGCCTACAAGTCACAGGAGCTGACTACCCACTGTCTACATGACTCATGGCCCACCAGCCAATCTGAGTAGTCTGGATACCACATGCACTGAAAACCTCACTTTCTCAACCAGAACAGTGAAGAGCAGTGATCTCAAGCCTCAAGCCTCCCTGAGGCAATGGGGATGGTTTCTACACAGTGAACATGGGAACAGAGACAAAGGTTGGAATGTAGTACCAGGCATCCAGGGCTTTGGAACTTGCTGGATGGTGCTGAATCTCTCACCTTTCATTCTTTTGTCTGATATAAGCTGACTGAGGGTTTGTTTGTTTTATGGTGACTTAGACAATTGAGAACCTGGTGTTGTCATTTAGATATCCTGATACCCAAATGTTTCACAACAAAAGAGAAGGGCATTGGATCTACTCCATCCTTTTTGAAACAATTATTGTAGAGGGCCTGAGAAGCACTGGGATTCTGACATGTTGAAATAATCATCTCTAAGAAGTTCTTAAGATATTGTGGTGATTTTGTATTGTGTCAACTTAACTAACCTATAGCTACGTTTTCCAGAATCCCCTTCCCTGTGTGGCTCTCGGTTAGGTTGGCTTCAATGGGAATTTCTGTTACATTTGGAAGATCCAAGGGAAGTGGCAGTGATCACACTAGGAAGGTGGGGTATAAACTCTCAGTTGATGCACGCTGTGCGTGCATTATTGTTTATTTGCTGGCTTATCTCATCAGTATGAGGCAGGAATGGGGACAGAGATCTTCCAAGTTCCAATGGCTTTTCTTCTTCAGCTCCTTTGAGTCCTCCACCAAGCATGTGTGCAGTTCTATGGAAAGGGCACCAGCTTCTTCCTATACTATCAGAGTTAGACGTGGGTGGATGAATATGGGTTCTACTTCTTGCAGGTAGGCTCCCGTTTGTCTTGATGGATTCCAGTTTATTCCTATGGGATCCTGCTAGTCCTTTCCCCCATTTCCCAACCAGCTTTTCTTCTCAACTGTCTATCCTGCTGACCTCCAAAAATGTGGAGCCCACCACCAAGGGCAGAGTGTACCATAGACATCTTCACCTGTTGTGTAATGTCCAACCTCTATAATAAATCCCTTATTCCATGTCAGTCTTAGTGGCTCTTCTTGTTTGAGGGAACCCTGACTGTTAATACTTATGTCAGGATTTTTCAGAAAATGTGGTTCTGTGGGTAAATGTATAAGCAAAAAGTGGTACATACATACAATAGAATGCTAGTCTGCCTTTAAAAGGAAGGGCATCCTGACACAGGCTACAACATGGATGAAACTTGAAGACATTTTGCTAAATGAAATAAGCTGGTTACAAAAGGACAAATATTATATGATTCCACTCGTAGGAGGTACTGAGAATGTCAAATTCACAGCGACAGAAAGTGGACTGGTGGTTACCAGGGATTGGCAGGCAGGACAGAACGGGGAGTTATGGATTAATGTGAACAGAAGTTCAGTTTGGGAAGATGAAAACAATCTAGAGACGAGGAGGTAGTGATGGTCGCACAACAATGTGACTATATTTCATGTCATTGAACTGTACACTTTAAAATAGTTTAAAAGTCTCGTGAATTTTTATGTTACGTATATTTCACTACAATAAAAATTATGGTACTTACTTGATAATTTCATGAATTAGAAAATCTCTCTTTCCATCGCCCTCACTCCTCCCCTTCTCTCTGCTGTTTTCCTATACCTTGTTTCAAATTCTCCATTAAATTTGCATATTTGCCATGTTGATGTCATCTAGAACACTAGATGTAGGTTAAAGATGTCACTATTTTAAAAAGCAAGAAAAAGAGAAGCTTATTAAATCCCAGTGTTTGTGAGGTGGAAACCCAACAAGAAACTTTATAACCACTATACTTCCCACTACAGAGGGCAGAATTTAGGCTACACAGTGACACGCGTGTACTATTCCTGCCAAATGAATCAGTTGGTTGAACATATTAATTATTTGAGTAGGCATTTCAGAATAGCTCTGGAGGGGAAAAAAGTCTATGATTAAACCCAGGTTAAAAAAACAACACAAAAAAACACTGGTTCCCCAATTTCTATTCAGACTTGCCCAGTGCCTTTAGATGATCAAGTCTGACTCTGAGCCTCCATCTCTGCCCTAGAAATAGGAGGTTCTGTTACGTTTTCTTGGTTTATAGTCTCTTTCCTGAACCTCTCATCCTGACCCACTGTATATTCCGTTCCCGATCTTTCTGAACTCAAACCTTAAGTCTTATTTTCTCTCCTCATGCTGGGACAATGACACTTGGTATCACATAACACTTTGGCACTGCTTTGGTTTGGTTTTTGCCTCTTTAATCACAATGTAGTTCCACCCCCCCACCCCACCCCCAGCATTTAGCCACCAACACTTGGAATTTGCGTATCTGCCAAGGAAATCATGAGCAGTGTCCCAGTGGATTCCCCCAACCTTGCAGACACCTTCTCACTTCCTTTATTTATTTGGCCATGTTGCCGAGGTAACTGGAAGATCAGCCCAACCAATCTTAGGTACATGAAAACATAATATGTAGACATGTTTCTGCCTAATATACAAGGTGGCAATGACTGTAACAGGTAATGTGCTGGGACATGACTTTGATAAGCTACATGGTCACCATGCAATCCTGAAAACAAAATTTTTTAAGCTGAAGAACAAAAAGGAAATGACCTTATACTAGAAAAACCAGGAAGGATATCTAGAGGGGGGAAAAAATTAATCAATATTAGGAGGCAAGTAGATTTCTTGAACTACAAAAATGAGAGAGGAAATGGGGAAAATAGGCCAAAGAAGTTCAGTCCAAATGAAAAATGAACTAAGGCTGAGCAGACCAATCCAATTTAACTTGGGAAGGCAGTGTTGTACAGTAGATGTGGGCATGGGTCTGGGAATCAGACATTTCTGGATTCCAGTCTGCTGTTCACTGTTCAGGCAAGTTACTTGTCCTCACTAAGCCTCAGTTTGCTCACACGTGGTAATAATACCTACCGCACAAGTTTAGGAGAATTAAACAAGTTTCTTAAACATTTCATCATAATGTATGGTACAGAGTAAATTCTCAATTAGAAATGATGATAACTAATTCCAAGTGAAGCACCGAGTGAAAAATCAGAGAGACCTGGATGGCAAAAAAATTAAAATTATGTCATGTAACGCACTGAAGTTTTATTGTGGAAAAATATATTCAAAAACTATCTTTAGTTTGGACTGTGATGGACTGTCATGTGAAAAGTGGGTTTTAAAGTGTTTTGTATTTCGTCAATTGATAGATTTTTAAATGGAAGATGAAAGCTAAAGGAAGACAAAAGGAAGATTTTCTTCTGAAATGGCCGCCTTGGTAAGTGGTACATTCCTGGGACTAGAGTTGCCCTGGCAAAGGGGGAATGGCCTTTGGCAGGACTGTTGTCACAAAATTCAGGCCTGGACTTGGTGCTTGTGAAGGTTCCTTACAGCGTCAGAATTAGACGCTGTTCTATTGCTTACTGTAAATATTATCAAATATTTATTGATAATTTCTTGAACATCATGATGAGGTAAGAGGAGAGGAAAGGGGTTACAAAGAAGTAGAGAATAAAGTTTCTGTCTTTGAAATATTTCCAGTATCCTTGTGAGACAGGATACTTAGCATGTCCCTAGGTAGACAGGGAGGTCCCTGGTGGAAAAAAACAAAGACAACCATATCCTAAAACTCCAGGTTTTGAAATCACTCCTTTGCTCCAGGACAAAATGTAACAAGGTCTTGAGGTTAATCATAACATTCCTTTTGGCCTGACAAGCGGAGCTGATCTGATAGATAAGAGTGGGTTACTTTGCTAATTCCTTCAGGATGGGCAAGCAGAACAAACCTGGTAGACAAACTTCATTAGAAGGCACCAGTTCCCTTCAAACAGCAGCCCTTCCCCAAACAGGCAAGGGAAGGTATAAAAGTAAGAGCTTTTGCCTCAGTCAGGGGCCACCCCCATTCGGGACCCCCTCCCGCTCAGGAGCTCTGACTCTTTGCTTTCAATAAACCATCCTCTTTTTAAAACTCTTTGCCTCTCCTGGGTCCGTGTTTCTATTCTTCCGTCTCACGAGACCCGATCCCGGCCCACACCCAGAAACTGCCGACAGATCCAACATCATCTACATCATTTGGGGACTCACCGGAAAAATATTCCTCCATCACTTGGGCAAACAAGATACACAATTCAATTTAATTCAATAAATATTTATTAAAGCTGACTTTGTGGTTAAAATGATGCTTGTCAGTAGGAATTCAAAGAGGAATTGAGACAGCCCCAAGGACCCTCGCGATGCACACATTAGAACAAGTAGTAGAAAATAACAAGATGGTGTGTGCTAAGAGCTAAATGAGTTTTTTTGCATAACCTATACATGAATTTAGAGGAATGAGAAATCCTTTATTTTGAACAGAAGTATACCATGTTTCCCCGAAAATAATATGTAGCTAGACCATCAGCTCTAATGCGTCTTTTGGAGCAAAAATTAATATAGGACCCGGTATAATAATATATTATATTATACCTAGTATTATAGTATATTATATTATGTTATATTATATTATATATTATATTATATTACTATACTATACTATATTATATTATATTATACCTGGTCTTATATTATAGTAAAATAAGACCGGGTCTTACATTAATACTTTGTACATACAAGTCTCCTAACTAATCTCAAGAAAATGTACTTTTTTAAGAGAAACAAAAATTTTTTTTAATTGGGGAATACTGGGGAACAGTGTGTTTCTCCAGGGCCAATTAGCTCCGAGTCGTTGTCCTTCAATCTAGTTGTGGAGGGCGCAGCTCAGCTCCAAGTCCAGTCGCTGTTTTCAGTCTTAGTTGCAGGGGTGCAGCTCACTGGCCCATGTGAGAACTGAACCCATAAATAACCCTGTTGTTCAGAGCTCGTGCTCTAACCAACTGAGCCATCCAGCTTCCCCCATGTATTTTAATCTGAGGACTTGCTGTGAGCAGGGTTATAGCACAGAAGAAACAGGCACTTGGCAGAGGTCAACAACTGAAAAAAAAGTTAGGTCTTTCTGCCTTTCCAAGTAGTGACAGCAAAGGCAGGGAGTTGGGAAAACAAGAAGTGGGCAAAGGGTGACCTTCTGGGCAAAATGATCAGAAAAAAAAATCACTGACTAATTTTTCATTTTGTTAATTTGGTTACCTTGTTATTATGTAGGTAGCTTAAAGATTACTCAATCCTTTGATAAGTTCCCAGCATATCCAATTTGCCTCAGTGATATCTTAACTCTTTCTTTGCAAGAGCTTCTGTCTTCCTTAGAGAAAGGAGAAATGAATGGGAAAGGGAGTAATGTTTTTTGAGCCTTGACATCAGATACTTTCCATACTTTATCCTGTTCTCTCCTGGAAACAACTATGTATCATTATCACCTCTACCTAATCAATGCAGAAACTGACATACAAAGGAGTAAGTCACCCAAGGTAACACAGTGGAGAGGAAAGAATTCAAACTCAGACTTGTCTGCTTCCAAAGCAGAACTACCCTCCACTGTTTTTCCATGATACTGATGTTGATGGGAATGATGGGGATGGTGGTGATGATGAGGATATTGATTGAAATAAGCGAATGGACTCAACTGTGGAATTATGGTTCTCATGGTGCTAGGCACAGAAGCAAGACAATATTAACAACCAACACCAGAGGGACCTGTAACACCAGACTCCAGGAAAATAGACAGCTGAAGAAAGTCGGCCCTCTCCTGAGTCCTTGGAGAGGGGCAGCCTGGCAACACAGTTGCTGCTTTCGGTTTATCCAGTTCAATATTTCATTTTTATTCTTAACTGATTTAAAGTCAACTATTATTCTATGGTTAAATTTAATGAGCCTGTTAACAAAACATTAAGATGGAGTTTGTGCATTGCCTTCAACAAAACTGCATTTGACTTAATCAGACATGATTTTATTTTTTTTACTACTTTATTTAGATTAAATAGACAAACTTCATTTTCATTAAAAAATATTTTAAGTAAATAATCCAAGATACTTATTTTGAATGGGAATAAGGAATTCTCTGATTTAATCCCAATTATAAGCCCAACATTCTCATTAAAAAGAACATAGTCAAATAAGGTCACTATGCTCCAGCTGAACTGAGTGTCCTTAGTGTTGGGGGAGAGGGAAGGGAAAAATACAAGAAATCCAGAAAAGAGAGGGAAATAGAACGAGAAACAGATGGTCTCTGATTTCCAAACCGGAAACTTTTTTTTTCTTTTGGTTGTTTACCGTTTGTAATCTGAACCAAAAACAGGAGGCAGATACAACTGCCTTCAAATGACAACTCACAAAATTGGTGGTTGAAAGTCACACCAGCAGCTCCGTCTGGTGTGGAGCAATGGGGAGGGGGGAGTCCTGGGCCCTTGGCCCCACCCCTGACACATGGTCAGGAACTCAGGGTCCTGCTGGCCATGGCACCTTCCAGTTCAGGGATTGGCTGGGGCTAACTGAATCTCTGGTCCTGGGGAACCGGCCTTGTGTTGAGCTCAACCAAATCCTATGCAGTGTGACCAATGCATAGGCCCTGGGTCCCAAGTGTAATGGGATGAGTGATATGTCTTCTGGTTCTGAAGAAGAAAAAATTAGTATCTTTCAAAGTTCCAGTTCATCTTTCCCAGCTTGCTGTAGACCTTTAAAAAAAATGCATGTCTAAAAAAATTTTTTTCAACCCCCCCTTTCCTCCCCCCAAATAAGTTTCTCTTCTTAAGTACACAATATCCGAGACTAGTATTTTCTTAGTCCTTTAGACTCAAATATTTTTTATTCACCTCCTATATCTAAGTCATTTCCAATCTTCTAGAAGGGGTAGATTCACAAGTACCTCCAAAATGTCTCTTTAATCTAATTTTTTGTTTTCCGCTGCACTGCCAATATCCTATTCAAACAATTTTCTCACCTGGGTTTTTGTAACATCATAACAGTCTCCCTGAAAAAATTGTTGACTTTATACCGATGGAGGGGACAAAAATCTTATGGTCCTTCAATGTTGATGTAATTAATTTTTATTATATTATTTAAATATGTGCAAAGATAAAATTAATTAAGAACACCTTTTACCTCCAGTTCTTACACTATATAACTAAAGCATTTACATTAAATTAAATAGGCATGCAAAACTAATGAAATTAAAATACATTAATTTAAATTGACAGTATACTTTTTACTAGTATTAAAAAAGGTGAATTTTTTTTTATTATTATTAAATTTATTGGGGTGACAATTGTTAGTAAAATTACATAGATTTCAGGTGTACAATTCTGTATTACATCATCTATAAATCCCATTGTGTGTTCATCATCCAGAGTCAGTTCTTCCATCACCATATATTCGATCCCCCTTACCCTCATCTCCCACCCCCCACCCCCCTCCCCCCTTACCCTCTGGCAACCACTAAACTATTGTCTGTGTCTATGAGTTTCTGTTTCTCATTTGTTTGTCTTGTTCTTTTGTTGTTTCTTGAGAGAGTAATGCTGAGCGAAACAAGTCAGACAGAAAAAGCAGAGAACCATGTGATTTCACTGATATGTGGTATATAAACCAGTGAATTTTTATTTTGTGTTTCACTTGCTATTAGCTGAATTCTTTTGATTTTGAATGTGGTGGACCACTTTTTGAGTTACTGTCACATTGTTTATTTAATAATAAACACTTTTGAACTATAGCTGAATGGTTTTGAACAGGGTGCCCCATAATTCAAAAGAAAATTGTAATGCTTTCTTATTGACTTGTTAATGAACAGTCGTAGGTTAAAATGTACAGAGGCAGGGTGCTCAGGAAACAAGCACAGCTTTGGAACTGGGGCTCTGGAATCCAGGATGCCTATAATTCCACGTGCCAGGTAAGGTCTCCATTTCTTCATTCATTCTTACTGAACCTGCTTCACAACCTCTGTACTTTTGTGGTATCATGACACCATATTGCCTTAACTTGGTGTCAATGCCATCGTAAACACAGATTCAAACACTAGAAAGTAAACTCCATAAAGGCAGGGTTTCTTTTCTTTTCTTTCTTTTTCTTTTTTTGCATGAAAAATATTAAGCACACACAAAATTAAGGAGAATGGCACAATGAATCTTTTTGCTCCCTTTTGCCCAGCTGCAACAACCATTGATTCCTGGACAGTCTTATTTCATCTATATCTTCATCCACTTTCCTCCACCCCTGATCCACACTGGACAATTTTGAAGCAAATTCTAGATACCATGTAAATTCATACACACATATTTCAGTATGTATCTCTAAAAGGTAAGAACTCCTTTTAAAACATAACCACATACCATTATGCCTAAAAAATAATAATAATTCCTTAATATTGAGAAATAGCCAGTTAGTATTCAAATTGGCAGTGAGAGACTTTTGTCTGTTTTGTCTACTGCTCTATGCCTCGTGCTTAGAACAATGCCTGGCACATAGTAGATGCTCAATTACTATTTTGAGTGAAAGAATGGATATTGAACTTGAGTGGCAGAATTCTCTTACATAATGCAGTCATTCAGAATATTATATTTTAAGACTTTCATTAGGATAAAAACACGTAATTTGAAAATTATTGTAGAATTCTCAGAGCACTGAGAATACATCCACACATCCCAGTTGAGTGACACTAGTATATAGACACCTCTGCCAATTAATTAATTTGCCAATTAATCTTAAAATCTTTTTCATGATTCTTAAAAACCTCTGCTGCTCTCCATTACTTGCTGAATTTAATCCAAGTTCCTTGGTCTGGCATTTGGGGTTCTTGGTACTCTGGCTTCAACCTACCAGGCTTATCTCTCACTATATCCTCCCTGCTGTAAGGAAATAGTCTAAGTGAGCTATTCCCTGCTCTCCTGCTTTCTCCTGCTGACTCCTGACCTTCAGTCAGCCTAGACCCTTGCACTCCCATCTTTATCACTGACATTCTTCCTATTCTTCCACACAACCTCAAACAGTATCTTCCCTGTGAGGCTTGCTTTCTTTCTTTCTTTCTTTCTTTCTTTCTTTCTTTCTTTCTTTCTTTCTTTCTTTCTTTCTAAACACTTTTTAAAAAATTTTTATTTGGTAACAGTGTGGATTTTTTCCAGGACCCATCAGCTCCAAGTCTAGCCGTGGTCCTTCAATATAGTTGTGGAGGGCGCAGCTCAGCTCCAATTCCAGTCGCCCTTTTCAATATGAAAACGGAATCAAACTAGCAGCTTTGTTAAGAGCATGCAATCTAACCAACTGAGCCAGCCGGCCTCCCTATGAGCTCTTTCTTGAATTCAGCTAACATTTGACTGCACCTCAATTATCACAGTTGTAATATTCTGCCTGATTTTGGTTTGTCTTTGTTTTTCTTTTTCATTTTTATCTCATCCCTCTTTCTAGATTGTGAGATTCATAGGGAAAAGTTTTTTCTGTGTATTCCCTACTAAGTTTGACATGAAGCTGTGTGTGGTTTTCTTTCAACAAATGTTTATTGACTGAACAAAGCTAGCAGACGTCACTTTTTCTCTCCCTCTCTCTCCTCAATTCCGTGTTCTTCTCAGTTTAAGCTTAAAACCCTTTATGGGTGCCCCATAGCCTGCAGAGTACGGTCTAAACTCCTGGGCAGGCCTTAGAAAGCCTTAGCGTGACCTGGCTCCTGCTTACCTCCAGCTTCATCTCTTACTATCCCACCAGCCATTCCTTCCCCTTTGGTTTCTGAACACATGTCTTTGTTCGCCTCCTGCATTTACACATTCCATTCTGTTTTGCTTGAAACACTCTCTCTCCTATTCCTCTTGATCTGTTATTATCTGGCTTTTAGCGTAGTTATCACTCCCTTTGGGCAGTCTTCACTGATCTCTTAAATCTGGCCCAGTTTTCTTCCAATGAGCTCCCGTGAAACCCAGAATTTCATAATTATATCAGTGATCCCACTGAACTGTAATTCCCTGTTTACCTGCCTGTATGCCTTCAAGAACACCAGCATACATCTTGAACGCAAGGATGTTGTTCCACTTATGTTCAATTTCACTCTGAAATGCATCATAGATTACGTGTGTCACCATTGGTGACAGAGACAAGAGAGGTGGTAATAGTTGCATGACATGAAGTCATTGAGGAAAACAGAGGCTACAGTAAGGAGGGCCTTGAATTACCACATCAAGGAATTTGACTTTATCCTGAAGGCAGTGGCGAAGACTTTTACAGGGTCTTTAGCTTGGGAAATCCATAACTACATTTCCTCATCTGATTTTAGAAAGAGTATGTGGGGACAGAGCCCCAAAGAGCAGTTTCCAGGCTCTTGGCCTCAAATGGAGGGGTGCTGGCTCGGGTGGTAGATGGCCGTCAGCTGTAACCATTGAGCCATTGGGCACTAATATAACTGCTGCGGCTACGGAGGAGAGTCGAGGAGAATAGAGGAGCAGAGTCGAGGAGAGTGGAGGAGAGTCGTCGGTCGGCTGGCAGAAAAGTGGACAGCAGGTCGCATGTCCGGTGAACCCAGCCTCCAGGGAGACCATAGTGGTATGACGTCCCTACCTATGGCTCCATGGGTGTTCCTTTTTGGCCTCACCATATCCTTCATTCTTGTGAGAGGAGTGGGACCAGAGACACCGCCTGACACCCCGCACAACACATGGCACAGTGAGCAGGGTATGGTGTGGGCTGAAACTCTCCGGAATATACTGGAGCAGTTTACACGTATGAAAGCTCAGTTTCATAAGCAGGGTACGGTGCTGGCCAAAACCTACCAAAGCATGGTGGAACGGTTTGTGCATGTGGGAGCCCAGCTTCGGAAGGCCCATGAGGAGCGACACCGGGAACGGGAGGCACGGTCTGCCTGGGAAACTCAAGTCTCCAGCTGGCACATCAGTGTGGGGACAGAGCTCCAGAAAGCAGTTTCCAGGCTCTCGGCCTCACATAGAAAGCTGCTGGCTCAGGTAGTAAATGGCCATCAATGTGATTGCATGGCCATCAGCTGTAACCTGTGAGCCATTGGCCACTAATATAACTGCTGTGGCTACGCTAGCAGGAAAGATGGGGGCTAGCAAGAAGATGGTGGTTGAGCCTGCAAGTGGCGCAGTGAGGGTTGCGAATTGTGTGGCTCCTGTTTCCTGTTTCTCCAACCCAGCCGCCAGCGAGAATATAGTAGTATGACTCCCCTACCTATGGCTCCATGGGTGTTCCTTTTTGGCCTCACCATATCCTGCATTCTCTTGTGGGGAGCAGGAGCAGAGACCTCGCATGACTCCCTGCATGACAAATGGCACAGCGAGCAGGGTCTCCTGCACGACACATGGCGTAGTCGGCAGGATATGGTGCCGGCCAAGGCTCTCTGAAGAGTGGTGGAGCAGTTTGTGTGTATGAACACTCAGTCTCTGGAAGACCAGGAGGAGCAGCTGCCGGAGAGCTGGACCCCCGTGGAGGGGTGGGAGGATGTGGACGGTTCTCCAACCAGCACAGGAAAAGCCATGCTGCTGCTGGAGAGATGGAGCCCCGTGGAGAGGTGGGAAGACGTAGATGGCTCCCCAACCAGCACAGGCCAGAGAAAGCAAAGGTTGTTGTGGCCCTGTGGGCTGGGAAGTTCCTGCTCAGGCAGCCCGGATGTAGGACTTGTCCCAGGAGGAAACGCTTGCTGAGTCCTCTGTGGGAGATGAGGGTGAGGTCAAGGTCGTCCCTCACCCCCAGGACAGCCCTGGCGAATGACTATGGACTATGGGGAATGGACTCCATCCCTAATTTAATGGACCGATTGACTGTTTGCTTGGAACTTACCACCATGTAGTGGAACTGGTGGATGTTTGCTTTTGTGTCTTAACCGGCCACCATCGAGAATATTAAGCACCTTGACTGTGAGTTGCTGTTGTTCCAGCAGGGTACCCTGAGAGGCCCAGAGAGAGTGGCAGTGCCCTGAAAGCCCTGGCTGTGTTTGGGGAGACTGGTGGTACCCTAAGAAGCCCAGGAAGTCTGGCCGTGCCCTGAAGTACTGGTGGTGCCCTGAGAAACCCTGGCTGTGTCCAGAGAGCCTGGCTGTGTCCAGGATATTGCATTCACTTCCAGACTCCTCGCACAGGGCCCCTCGCGGAAGAGACTTGTCGCGTAGCTTGTGAGGCGAGAGCCTGTAGGGGTGGAGTGTGGGGACAGAGTCCCAGAAAGCAGTTTCGAGGCTCTCGGCCTCACATAGAAAGCTGCTGGCTTAGGTAGTAAATGGCCATCAACTGTGATTGGATGGCCATCAGCTGTAACCAGTGAGCCATTGGCCACTAATATAACTGCTGTGGCTACGCTAGCAAAAAATGGGGGGCTAGCAAGAAGATGGTGGTTGAGCCTGCAAGTGGCACAGTGAGGGTTGCGAATTGTGTGGCTCCTGTTTCCTGTTTCTCCAACCCAGTCGCCAGCTAGAGTATAGTGGTAACTCCCCCATCTATGGCTCCGTGGGTGTTCCGTTTTGGCCTTACCATATCCTGCGTTCTCTTGTGGGGAGTGGAAGCAGAGACCCCGCATGACTCCCTGCACGACAAATGGCGCAGCGAGCAGGGTCTCCCGCACAACAATCACCCTCTTGGCCATGGACAGCATTGCCTTCATTTTGTTGATCTGCTGAGGCCTTAAGCTCCGAGAGTTGTGGACATCTGCCGCGGAGGCCACCACCCACTCAGACACCTGGTGTGGTGAGCAGGATTCCGACCAGGTAGGAATGGAGTCTAACTCTAGGCAGGAGGACGTGTGGCCCCCACAGAGTGTATGGTGTTCGGTGGCCACTGTTCTCAGGAGTTGGACCCCCAAGGAGGGGTGGGAGGACATGGACGGCTCTCCGGCCAGTGTGGAGAGGGCCCTGCAGGCTCTGGCTGAGCGGTTGCCAGAGGAGGAGAAGGCTACAGCCAGCCGCGTGGGCTGGATGTTCCTCACGGCCTTGAGTCTCAACACAGAAAGTGGGCTTAATGAAATGGCCAAGGTGCTGGACCTGATGTCCCGGTTGGAAGCGCTGGAAGCTCGGGTCTGCCTGTTAGAACAGGGGCCCCGAGGTGGAGACTCTGAGGCAGAGGCAGACGAAGCAAGTGGAGACAATGTAGCTCCCAACCCCCAAGCCCGGCCAATCTTGAAGCAAAGGGTAAAACGTGAACAACCTTTGGGCCCCGGGAGCATTGCTGCCGGCAACCCAGCTGTGACTGAGTTTACAACCTACACCCCTTACATTCCCACTGAGTTGCTGGAGCTGGGGAGGCGGTACAGACAGTGCCCTGGAGAGCCAGTCTCGGCTTGGCTATTACGTTTATGGGATGAGGGAGCAGACAGCATTCTCTGCTCCCCAGGCGAGATGAAAAAGCTAGCCTTCATGACAGTGCATCCGTCCCTGCGACAAAGGTTACAAAACTGCCATAGGTTGGCCAACAACCAGGGAAACCATTCTCTAATGCAGTGGCTCACGGCTGCGGTACGCACAGTATGGGGACAGGCTGGCGAGCTGCCAGACACTGTGAGTCAATGGCAGTCATATACAGAACTTACGCAAATCATCCGTGAAATGGGTATGAGACATGCTATTTTTAACCTTAACATGCAGGGCCCAGATGACGAGCTTTTTACAGCCAGCATGAGAGATCTGGTTTTGGATACTGCACCTGCGAGTGCTTTTGGATCCTTGGTTGCCGTTCTTATGCCCTATGTGGGGCGACGGATCCATGAAGTTACAACTGCCATGGCCACCCTAGGGGATGTTGAAAGCCGGAGGCGAAGGAAGTTAAGACAGGAGGTGCGCACAATGGAGACCTGGAAGCCCAAACCAAAGGTAAAGGGGCGAGGTCGCGGGCCTCAGAGAGTAACACTCGCACAGATGTGGCATGATCTCATGACAGCAGGGGTCGATAGGAAGAAAATAGACCAACAACCCAATGCACTCCTGCTGGAAATTTGGAAACAGTTGCGTCCGGAACAACAATTCCGGAGAAACATAAAGGAGGAGTCTGGGAAAGCGCGACCCGTGTCCCTCCAGGACTTCACGCGGCCGGTTGAGGCCGACTCCTTTCAGCTTGATTAGGGGTGGGGCCAAGGTACCGGGTCAGAGGGGACAAGCAGTGACCGGGGGCCCCACGTGGAACTGTCCATACATTGGTCCCCTTCAAATGTGCAGAGGGTTTTGGCTCTAGTTGATACTGGCGCAGACTGCAGTCTTGTTTATGGGAACCCAGAACTGTTCCCTGGACCAGCAATCTGCATTGATGGCTACAGGGAAAAGACTGTGACTGTAAAAGCTGTTTCCTTACCACTGGGTATATGAAGGCTCCCTCCTCGTACCTACAAGGTTTATGTCTCCCCCGTTCTGGAGTATATTCTAGGGGTGGACGTGCCACATGGCCTCAGCTTACAGACGTCAGTAGGAGAGTTCCGTCTCCGAATCCGGGTGGTGAAAGCGGTGACACGCGGGCATGCTCACCACCCTCCTCAAATGTTGCCACAGCCCTGGTGCATGGTTACAGTGAGACAGTACCGCCTGCCAGGAGGACAGGAGGAGATTGGTCGTGCAATATTGGAATTGGAGAAGGCACATACTGTGAGGCCAACACACAGTCCCTTTAACTCCCCAGTATGGCCTGTCAAGAAGCCAGATGGGACCTGGCGAATGACTGTGGACTATAGGGAGTTAAATAAGGTGACACCACCCTTGCACGCTGCAGTGCCTTCAATTCATGATTTAATGGATCGTCTGACTGTCCGCCTAGGGACATATCACTATGTAGCGGACTTGGCCCTGGCAGGTCAAAAGCCCCCACTGTCAATGGTTGGGCCTGATAGCCCCATGGGGGGCCGGTTTGACTCATGATTTGCAAGTGACGCCAGGGGTGGTGGCTGAGTGGCCACTGTAAGTGACTGTAGTATACGGAGGTCCCCATACCGGGATGATTTTGCGATGAAACTATGTGCTCTCACTATGGCCTATTATGGGGTCCCCTATTCTGTTACATGTTGAAACTCTGCAAGGGACCCCAAGCACTGCCATAAAGGTCTGGTACTACAAACCGGGAAAGGTGCCAGTGGCAGCGACCCTCCTTTCCCAGGACAAAAAGCTAGCATGTATCCTCCCAGATGGAAGGGATTTGCCATTGTTGGTTCCTAAGACTACCGTTTCTTTTTGTCTGTAGGTGTCAGTAGGCTAATATGGCACAGAGACCCTCACGGAAGACGCTTGTCGCGTAGATTATGAGGCGAGACCCTGTAGGGGTGGAGTGTGGGGACAGAGCCCCAAAGAGCAGTTTCCAGGCTCTCAGCCTCATATGGAGGGGTGCTGGCTCGGGTGGTAGATGGCCGTCAGCTGTGGCTGGTTGGCCGTCAGCTGTAACCATTGAGTCATTGGGTACTAATATAACTGCTGCGGCTACGGAGGAGAGTCGAGGAGAATAGAGGAGCAGAGAGAGTCGAGGAGAGTGGAGGAGAGTCGTCGGTCGGTTGGCAGAAAAGTGGACAGCAGATCGCATGTCCAGTGAACCCAGCCTCCAGTGAGACCATAGTGGTATGACTTCCCTACCTATGGCTCCGTGGGTGTTCCTTTTTGGCCTCACCATATCCTGCGTTCTTATGAGGGAACGGGACCAGAGACCCCGCAGGCCACCCCGCACGACACCTGTGTTCTTGTGCAGGGAGCGGGAGCAGTGACCCTGCCTGATACCCTGCACGACAGAGTACTTTACCTACCATGTGGAGGATGAATGACAGTGAAGACTAACTCCCTCCCTAAATCCACCTTCAGCACCCTCATCAGGCTTGTCCTGCTCTTGGGCATTTCGCATTCTAGATCTCTCCTGATTCCTGACCCCTTGCAAAAATGGACTGTTCTTGGGTTCTGAGGTTCTTGTTTTGTAACAGCGGTTACATAATTTATCTGCTAATCTGCTCATAGGAGCCATAGATTAGTCCTTCCAGATAAGAAAGTATGATGCAAAGGACATCGTCTGGAGTCAGGACCCCTCAAACTCATTTTTCATTTCAGTTATAGCCAGCCATGGGAACTTGGGTGAGACACTTGTGGCTGTAACCTCCACACAAGGTTTCTGTGAGGATCAAAATCAAAGTGACTTTGGGTTTTAGAGAAGAGAAACATTTTTTTTTTTTTCTAGCAAGGGGAGAAGGGGAATTCAGAAGATTTCATAACGTAGGTAGTAGCATTTGAGCTGGCAAAAGCCTAGAGAGAAGAAACCAGGATCTTTCTAAGGTTTTATTCTCAGAGAACAGAAAAATGTTATCTCAGGGATAGATTTAGAGATTGCTAGAGACTGAATGTTTGTCCTCCCCCAAAATTCATATGTTGAAACAAACCTAATCCCCAATGTGATGGTCTTTGAGGGTAGGGACTTTGGGAAGTTATTAGGTCATAAAAATGGAGCCTTCTTAAATGAGATTAGTGCCTTTATAAGAAAGACCCCAGAGAGCTCCTGTGCCTCTTCTGCCATGTGAAGACACAGTGAGAAAACAATCATTTATTAACCAAGAAGTGGGCTCTCATCAGACACTGAATATGTTGGCATCTTGATCTTGGACTTTCTAGCCTCCAGAACTGTGAGAAATAAATTCTTGTTGTTTAAACCACACAGTCTATGGTATTTTGCTATAGCAGTCCAAACAGACTAAGACAGAGATCCAGGCACCCAAGATTTGATCTCAAAGTATTTGTCCTAGAGATTAGGATATCCTGTCCTCCAGACAGGGCCCAGGTAATGCTAATTTTTACTGTTTTGGCTCCCTTTTTCTTACAACCTCAGAAGACCACCTTGTATTAATACAATATTATCTACAAGTCTATTCCTAATTTAATTGATAACATAACCCTTTGAACATTAATAATGCTCTAGGCTCTTGCTTGGCTTCAGGTCATATACTGATTGTCTTAGTACAGGTGTAAAGTAACCTATTTTAAGTGGACTAATGTATGGATAGTTGAATTTATGTTTGTTCTATTGAACTCTAAATCACATGGTGACATTTTCCAATTCTGTCCATCTGGGCTAAGGGAAGGCACTAGCATACTCAGGACCTGTGGGCCTCTGTACACCTCACACTCTTGATGGGGCCAAGTATGAAAGCCAGACACCTTCATTCACTTCACAAATAGTTTTTAAGCACCTCTTTAAGTGCCCAAAGCACTGAGGAATGTTTATGATTTTGTCAACAGTGTGATTCTGGATTCTTTGGAAAAACTAAAGACAATGTTTGGGTCTGGTAGCATTAGTAGAGGGTAGTTTATATAGGAATATTCCCATTATTTTGTGAATAATTCTTATTTCAATTCTGTTAGGGTGCAGATTTCATCAGATAATTATCCCCTCCCCCACAAACACTTTCACCAGTTTATCCTGAAACAGACATTGAGGAGAGGGGAAAAGTCAAGATTTGGAGTTAGGATGCCTAGGCTGAGCCCCAGAGCCAGCAGTTACAAGCTGTGAAGGTGGATCAATCTGTTCACACCACTGAACCTCAGCATTCCACCTGTGAAATTGGGTAACAATAGCAGGAACCTTTCTGGGGGTTCACATGATGTCATAAATATGGGGTAAATGTAACTACAGTGTGGTGTTCAAATGCCCATGAAGTTGCCATGACGTCTTCCTTTTTCCTTGTTCCCCGTTTGCACAGCTCAAGTGCAAGTGAGTCGAGAGGAGCTGAGGAACATGAAGGACGCGGAGCCCTGTGGCAATGCCTGACCACACGATGTGCTGGGTCGGTAGAGTAGCGGCTCAGCCAAAGTAACTAAGAAGACAACCAGCCCTCCTTCCAATGGCCGTCCCTTCCTCCTCCTGCCCTCCTTCTCCCTCGTGTAACCTCATTTGAAGAAAGTGATCAAGTATAGACACTGTCCCTTCCTCCCAGTGCCTTTGCAGTCAGGTGGGGAGAGGATGTGAGACGACAGCTTCCAGGGGTGAGTGGAGGTGTGAAGGGCTCTCTGACTCAGCTGGCAATGTCCATAGAGTGGGACGTGGTTAAAAACGCAGGTGTGCTGAGGGACTGGGAATGATGTGGACTTACTGGGTGTATGACACCAGAATGCTGCCCTTCCAGAGCCCTCTCCCACCATCATGGTTTCTAGGCATTTCTAGAAAACCCCAAGGATAGCTTACATGTGTGTTTCAATTTACAAGGCATTTCCTTTATTTTCAATAAGTTTATGCTCTAAGTAGCATGATCTCCATTTTATAAGTGAAGAATCTGAAGCCCAGTTGTAAGTGACTCACCCAAGGTCACCCTACATGAAAGCAGTAGAACCCAAACCAAATGTTAAATCCAGTGACTAAACCCAGTGATTGTAGCAGGACACCAGATTTTAAGCACTGATCTGAAACCGTTGAGCTTGCAAATGCAGAGCGAGTAAGCGGGCCTGATGAGAGGGGAAAATACTCTTATTTATCCCACCACCCCCTCAGCTCTGCCCCTCCCTCCCTCCTCCTGTCCTCTGCTATCTCTCTCCAGTATCCATCCATCATCCCTCCCCAGCCCCCACCAGCTGCAGTTCTTATGACTACAAAACATTGCTCACTTCACATCCTGCCACAGACCTAGAAGTGCAAAAGCCACCACAACAGAAAGAAGTAGTTAAAGGAGCCAATGCCTGTCTCTCCTTCCTTTCTTCTCTCCTCTCTCATCCTACTCCTCCCCAAGCCCCTCCTTCACGGCTGCCTTCTGAATACAGTAAGGCTTTTATACCTCTTCAGGCCAACAGTGAGGGACGACTATTAGGGGTCTTCTGGAACTGGGTTCTGCCCCCTTTGATGGGCCCAGGAGATTTGAAGTTGCCAGAGATTTCAAGAATTCTTTTTATTTCTTATAGACAATTCCTGCTAAACCAACTCCAGCTCTCAATTTGAGCTTGCTACCCCAGGGAGACTAGTAATATACAAAGAGCCGTCCTCTCCAGGCTTTAATGAATATGAGCAAGAAAACTCAGGAATTTGGAGGTAGATGGGCCTGGACTCTGTTTTCACCTGTACCTGTTTTATTTCCCCTTTTCCTATCTTCCCTTGCGTTCTAATCCCAGTATTACTGACGTCAGCAAGCCGGCCAGACCCAAGTCCATTGTAAAGGACGGTTCCTTTCTACAGAAACTCTATGTCAACCCTATGCCATTAGGGATGGTCTGACTCTAAATATTGGGTCTCATTATCATGTCATGTGAGCTGATGCTGGGTTTGGAAAATACAGTCACTTCGTTTATATGTGGTCACATACCGTCCCCTGGAACCTAGTGAGGTTTGTTTCCCACCATATGTTTCTTGAGGAGGAAAGCCAGCTTGGCTGTGTCCATCTTGTCTTCATTTTTGCAGTGTGTACTTAGCAGCCCCTGTGAGTCTGTAGGGACATTAGCAATGAGGAAATAGCTCTCATCTCTGTGGTGCTGTACAGTTAAGAAGATGAAAGATGCCTCAATGAGTATCCACAGTCCAAGTCCTTATTCATGACATCCTTGCCCTCAAAAGCAACTGGCAGTGGAAACAGGCAGTTTCCTCAAGTGTGAGCACTTCATTTTAGGGTGTTGTTGAAGGTGATTCTCAATTTCATCTGTCTAACGGTCATAATACTGCAAACTTCCCAGTACTATTGTGAGATAATTAATGTGATAACTGTACAGCACCAGAGATGAGAGCTAAGCCAATGCCCATCCAGTTCGAGGCTCTTAGAGGACTACATCAATCCTACAGAATGAATGAGAAAATAAAGGAATGTCAGAATGAGTGAGTGAATCAATGAATATAATAGCTTATAAGCAGAGTAATGTGCTATCTCACGTTTTGCCAGATTTTGCAGTCTGCAGTGCACATTTGTATGCTTCCTTATTTTAGTCTTCACATCCCTTCAAGTAGCTCTTTTTTTCTTTTTTTTTCCCAGACCAGGAATATGAAATGCAGACTTGCCTACCGTGAACAAGGTCAGAAGAAGCAGAATGCAAACTTAGACTCAGGTCTTCTCTACCTAAGCCCAGCGCCTCTGCCATTTCTCTCTGGTATGTCTGCCTCCCACTACATACTCAGGTCTGAGCTTCAAGATCACCTGCTCAATGCAGCCTTCACTGTCCACCTGGTTAAAGTGCCTTCTTCTCTTTCATTCTCTTTCCCATTCACCTGCGTTATTTTGTTCACCTCATTTATCACTTCTGCTGTTTCACATCATCTTATTTGCTGCTGTTTTTAAGTCGGTTAACTATTCTATGTGCCATGCTCTGTCTGAATTTGACCTCCATTCTTTAGTAAAATAATTATAACAGCCTTCTGAAGTTAATGTTACTTTTTTCTCTATTTCACCCATGCAAAAACTGAAGTGTACAGAGTTTCAAATGTAAACAGTAGTAGCAGAGTTACTCTAACTCTGAACTAGAGTTCAGGTATTTGACTGCAATGGCCACACTTTTAAATTCTGTGCTAATGTCTCCTAAAAGTGCTATATGATTATTTTTTAGATTGGGGTGTTTGTTATTATTGCTATTTTTGTTTTATGAATTAATGTAGAACTTCCACAACATCTCCTAAGAAAACTGGTGGTATCCCAGGAGGACTGAGAATTATTGAAATCAATGATATAATTTGTGTGTATAAAAATAGAATGATTCAAGTATAGTTTTCAGACTAATGGAGACAAGTAGCAGTATGGTCGTCATTAATATCTGACTCGAAAAAGCATGTTCTTACACTTGGCTACAGATTTTACTGAAGATCATTTCACCCAGAGTGTACCCTGACTGGTCATGAAGGGGAGATAGCCCAGATGAGTATTTGGAGGGGAAAAGAAATTAACAATTTAATATCACCTGTCAATCAAATATGCATTATTGGTGATAGTAGACAGAGCATGGATTTCAGTTTATGATACTTCTAACAGTGTGTTTGGGATAAGGATCTTAACTCTCTGAGTCTTGCTTTTCTCATCTGTTAAATGAAGATAAGAAAACCTTATTTACAGAGATGTCATAAGGATTAAATAAAACAATTCATGTAAACTATTTGGGGTACAATTGGTGATAAGTAAATTTTAGTCTCCTTCCGCTATCTCTTGTTCAGAATGATTTACTACTTCATAATTGAGATGTGATTATAAAATAAAAGACAAGATTGATATTGCAAGTAAGTATACTGGAATGCAAACATCTAAATGAATGCTGCCCCCGCAGAGCACTTCATCTGGGGAAGCTGCCCACTTTGCCGAACTATGCTGTATTGGCTCAAAATATTTTTGGAATACTTCTCTCTACCAGTCAAACCTCTACGCAGAAGACTTTCACAGGAAATGAAATCGGCAATTCTTTTTTCGTTCATCATGGGTTGTTACTTATCCTGAGCAAATGAATGAGTGATTATTTTCAAAATACCAGCACATTAGAAGCAAGACACAACCCTAGCCCCACTTTACAGAGTGGCCATTCAGCTATCCAACCAAGTATCACTCAGCTTCCCAGAACTTTTTCCAGATATGCTCAGAGAAGAGCTTGTTGGCAACTTCACCAGTAGCCACTTTCTAAATGGGGAAGTGGACTGACTCCAAGGGACAGTGTGTATTAGTCATAGGAGGTGAGGCATGGTGACATTCTAAAAAACAAAGGAGACCAGAAATAGAATTACAAAATATCTAGAGCATTCTTTTCTCTAGAGAAACGTTCAAAAACACTAGCTTTAATGAAAGAGAGTAGGGTGGTGCATAACAAGGCTAAGGTGGGAATGAAGCAAACACATTTCAGGGAACAACACTTCCCTGGAGATGGTCTTGAGAGCCCTTATTTTACAGAAAAATTTACTTTGACTGTGAGCATTTTGAAGAACCGCTTCACTTAGGTTTCAAAGGCCAACCATGTTGATACTCGTAACTAGTCATTACAAGGTAGGTCTGTGGATGTGTGAGAAGCCTGTATGGTGGTGTGAAAGAGGCGAAGTCCGTGGACAAGGAACCAAGCAGCCAGGGTGGCGCTGGGGTCTTGGGGCTCTTGTCGCCTATGCTAGGGCTCTTTGTAGGAGTAAGACATGTATCTCCAACTTCGTCTCTAGCTGAGCTAACTCTGCTCTAAGGCCATAGACTAGCCCCTGTTCAAGTCTGCCATCTTTCCTGCAGCTGCATCCCTACTACTGAGAGAAATACAAAGTCTTTTGTAATTTGAAAGGCTGAGGTGAAATCATTTTTTTTTTTTAATTTGAGTATTTTCAAATCCACAAGAAAGTTGAAGGAATAATGCAACAGCACCTCCAAAAACTGCCTTGACATTCTCAGACTAGCTTGGGGTATTTAAGGAAAGATCATCCCCCTGTCTCACCCAGTTCCCTGTTTTAGAAAATTACCCTAAAATTTAGGATTAATAACCTTCGGTTTATTGATCACAATCTCTATGGTCTAGCATCCTTTCCAGGCCAATCCCATCATTGTTCCTGGGTTGCTGATGCCACTGGAGAATCACGTTGCCAGAGGGAAGACTCCAGTCAGACCCCCGAAAAACCATATACTGGTAGTAGCCTCTGGAGGAACGCCCAGATTTTTCCTTAAATACCCCAGCCAGTACGAGAATGTTAAGGCAGTTTTTGGAGGTGTTAACCTGCTGCCTTCTCAGACCACTAAATGCTTATTCTAAATAGCACAACTCCTGTGTGGGTCTATTGGCTGAGCAGCGTAGGCAGCATGAGCCCCAGACTTAGATCGCCCTCTGGTTTCAATATCATGACCTTTCACCACTAAAATTTTAAGTTTGCATTTCTCAAGGACAAGAACATTCTCTTACCTAGTCACAACACCATTATTATTACACCTAAGTCAACACTAATACAATAACAACATCTAATACTGAGTTAGTTGAGATTCAGAATTAGCCATCCCAAGGTGTTCTTCAGTGGTATGTGGGTTATTTTGAGCTAAACGCAAACTTCTGTCTCCCTCTCACCTTAACTATCTAGAGGAACTTGAATGAGGAGCCTTGCCCATAATAAGAGATTATCAGAGATAACTTTTTTGACCTACCTATTTGGCAGGGCAAACTACTAATTCCTGAACATGTGATCTCCCTGCAATGACCTTCTGAAGCCCCAAGGTGCATTACCTCATTCCTAGCTTATATACGCATTTTACCCTTCTTTCTCTGAACCTCTCATGTATGTGGAATCTCTGACTTTCATGTATGTGGGGTTCCGGTGAACACAAAATTAAATTTGATTTTCTCTTGTCAATCTGTCTCTTGTTAATTTGATTATTTAGCCAGCCAAAAGAACCAGAGAAGGGAAAATGTAATTTTTCCTCTTCCCCACAAGTCTGTAGATAAATTTCCCAAACTGGCTTACAAATGTCCTTTATAGTGGATTTTTAAAAATTCAGGATCCAATCAAGGTCTATGCATTATAAATATGCCACCATCTCATTTTGATGTTTATGGTACTGGGTTCTTTAATAAGCCTAGACTACTAGGCTTGCAGAACGTCCCACATTCTGGATGAATGAGTGTTTCCTTGGGATTAGATTTAGGTGACATTTCTGACAAGAGCATCACATAGGCTGTAATGTGTACTTTCCATTGCATCTCATCTTAGGAATCCCAAGTCAGGCCACCCCACAATTGGCAATGCCAAGTTCGAGCACGTGGCTAAGGTGGAGACCACCAGATCTCTCCACTGTAATGGCATGTTTTCCTTTATAATTAATAAATAATCAGTGGGGTGATACTTTCATCATTTGGAGGAGGGAGAGGGATATGTTCAAATTGATTTGGCTGTGGGAGTTCTTTCAAGCTGATTCCTATATCCTTTTCATGTAAGCTCAGGAATCTTGGGGCAATTCCCTACTTTGTGGCACAAAATATTCTAGGCCATCCTTGCGCTTTCCCTGCCTCTGACCTGGAATCCACATCCCTCCGTGGAGCTCTGACCTTTACAGGAGAAAGCGATCTTAGAAATTAAAATCTATGTGCTAGGAGTGCTCTCAAGTGCAATTTCAAAACGCAATTTTAAATCAATACATTTCTAAGCCTCGTGTGTCCAGTCCTGGGATTACTGAGCCGTTATGTGGATTAATAGCACTCTAGCTTTAATGCACTTGCCATTCCCTCATAAGAGTACCAAGTCGTAAGACATTTGGGGACCTAGCCCAAGAAGAGAGAAGAACATTACTAGAATAGCTTTCATTTCTGAAAAGCCTGGGTTTAAACACTGGTTTACTTTCCTGCATCACTGTAATACCATGGGTATATCACATAATTTTTCTAAGTCTTTTTTTGTCCATAATAAAAATATGTTTAATGTAACTTCTTCATATTGTTTTGTTTTCTTAGAGAGATAATAATTAAACAAAGTATTATTCCTGCCACTGCTTTAAAATTGTAAGAGCTATGTAAGCACTATTATTAAATAGAATAAGAGTGTAACATTTTAGGTGGGCAGCAGGGCATATATAATTGAATTTCAAGAGAAATCTCAGTCCCTGTTTCTTTAATTAAAGTCTGTAACTAAGAGGCTGATTCTTGACTTGCATTTGTACTCTCTTAGCTTCTCTTTATAGGAGTTTCTAACTAATGAGCAGAGAACAGGCTATGAGGAAAATTTGAGGCTCCCTGTAGGCTCCCTCCAAACTCACACTGGACACTCAGCCCAAGGAACACCCATACTTAGCCTGGTGGGAGGGAAATGATTCATGTAAAACTCAGGGCCTGAAAGAACAGTCACTTTTCACTTAGAGACATGTATTTCCCAAACCACCCCTCTCACTGAACACTGGAGATTTGCTTCTTTTTTATCACTTCTCTTCCTGGTTCAGGTGAGCCTATTCAAGGTGGGCCATTTTCCTTCTATGATTTCCACCGGCTTTCAGTCACAGGTGTTCCAGTCCTGGTGTGAACCCTTTAGACAACCTTAAACACAGACTGCTTTAGGGGACTGACTTGGGGTTATTCACAGTATTCTCTGCATCAGAGTTACAAACTGTAGATGAAGGCTGTGTCATCACCCAGGAAACTGAGGGAGGGGAAGGATGTGGCTCTGAGCCAGTTCAGCCAGTGGGGTGGGAGAGTCTTTTAGCCTTGGTTTCAAAATCAGGGAAGTGAGGACATGCAAGTGCACATGTGCTTTCAGTGCACCTCTCATCTCAGCTGGAATGCAATTCAAATCAGTTCAGCAGACATTTATTAAGCACCGACGGAGGGCACAGCGATCAGTAAGGCACATGGAGCCTTAATGGAGCTCACATTCTCCTCTGGAGGTTAAGCGTTAAGTACATGAAATGTCTTTCACTGTGTTTAGTGCTACGATAAAGGGATTCACAGAGCACAAGGGGGTTATAGATTTCATCCATGCAGGACGGGCAAGGAAGTCAGGCGAGGTCAGGCAAATTCCTTAGAGGAGGTCAGGAGAAGGCAGAGCTCCAGACAGAGGGAACAGCATAAATTGAGGAGAGTGGCCTTTTCCTAAAGGATTAGGAAAGTACTTACTCATTTTAGGATATACTTACTCATTTCTTGTCCCTCCCCATAATCTGTCTCCTCCCCTTAACCCAAATCATGAGGTTGAAAAAGCTTCTCGTGAACGTGAACCGTGAAGTCCATCCAGCTTCAAAATTAACTGCTCTGAGGAATACTAATTAGTTGAGTAAATAATGGCCACCAAGGATATCAGGTCCTAATCTCTGGAAACTGTAAATGTTTCCTTATAAGGAAAACAGGGCTTTTGCAGATGTAATAAAATTAACAATTTTGAGATGGAGAGATTATCCTGGATTTTCTGGGTGGGTCCTAAATGCAATCACAAGGGAGAGGCAAAAAAAAAAGAAGGAAAGAAGGAAAGAAGGAAAGAAGGAAAGAAGGAAAGAAAGAAAGAAAGAAAGAAAGAAAGAAAGAAAGAAAGAAAGAAAGAAAGAAAGAAAGAAAGGGAAATTTCAGACAGATACACACAGAGGAGAAGGTGATGCTAAAATAGACCAGAGATTGAAGATATTATCTTAAGAATTAGAGTGATATGGTGGCAAGTCAAAGAATGCCAGCAGATGGGGCAGCCGGATGGCTCACTTGGTTAGAGTGTGAGCTCTGAACAACAGGGTTGCTGGTTTGATTTCCACATGGGCCAGTGAGCTGCGCCCTCCCTAACTAGACTGAAGGACAATGACTTGGAGCTGATGGTCCCTGGAGAAATACACTGTTCCCCAAATTTGAAGAAAAAAAAAAAAACACACCATCAGACACCAAGAAGGAGCTAGAAGAGTCTGGAACTTACTGAGGGAGCACAGCCCTGCTGTTGCCTTCATTACCGCCCAGTGACACTGATTTAGGGCTTCTGGGCTCTAGAACTGTGAGATAATACATTTCTGTTATTTTAAGCCACCCAGTTTGTGGTAATTTGTTACAGCTGCCACAGGAAACTTACAGTATTTCTCCAAAAATAAGACCTAACTGGAAAATAAGTCCTAGCATGATGTTTCAGGATGCTCGTAATATAAGCCATACCCCAAAATAAGCCCCAGTTAAGATCGTCAGTCAGGCGGACGCATTTAGTACATCCATTGCAACACATGGCGGACGTATTGAATTATAAAATAATAATATACAATTAAATATAAGAAATTAATTAATATTGGCATTAATATTTACAATAAATGATAGCATATATGATAATTGAGTATTTGTAAATACTCAGGCGGGCGCCTTTGGAGGAGAGGTAAACGCCTACATAAACAGATAAACTAGACACTTATCGACAAATGACCAATCGAGTACAAACACAATGCACGAATAACTTGCACACTTGATAACGAACAGACATGGTTGTGTCTAATATGAATCTTCATGATTCAATATGTCATGTGTCGTAATGGACGTATAAATGCACTCATGTGAAATGAAGAAACATTTTCTGCATTTTGGTGCCTGCAATTTTTCATCACTTTTGTTTGGACCATCATTCTTAACTGCCATCATTTTTGTTGCTACTCCTGTCTCATAAGTCTTCAATTAACACTTTATATAATGGTTGATTTAAAGAGAATAATATTTTGACCCCCAGATAAGATGAGTGCAAAAAGAAAGAGCTATTCCATTGAGTACAAGAAAGGAATTGTGGAGGACTCCCGGGGCAAGAATCTTACTGCTTTCTGCAAAGAGAAGAAGTTGGATCTCCAAATGGTCCAAAAATGGAGAGCAGAGTACTATGACCTCAGTCAACAGGTGGATGAGGGAAATGCTAAAAAGTGCAAGTATGGATCAGGTTGGCGACCATTATTTCCTGAGCTGGAAGATATCATCTGTGAATGGATTACTGACGGGAGGGGGAACGTAAGGCTCATAATACCAGCATGGGCCAGGGAGCTGTGTCCTACACGACTAGACTGAGAAACAATGGCTTGAACTGGAGTGGGTGTGGGGCGGAGATGGAAGAAGGGGGGAAAAAAAGAAATTCAAGCCAGAATTCGGGGTTTGGAGAGTTATGACGATGTTCCATAAGAAGATGGCATGACTGTATTTGAATAAATGTAGATTTTTGTACATAAGTAAATGAATAAATGTAGATTGTTGTATGTGAAAAAAATAAGACATCATCTGAAAATAAGCCCTAATGCGTCTTTGGAGCAAAAATTAATGTAAGACCGGGTCTTATTTTCAGGGAAATACGGTATAACAATAAAAATTCTCCAGAGATCAAGTATCTATTTTGCCTAGGGGACTTTTGGAAGGAAGGGGGGAAGAGGATGATCTGTTCCTTGCTTTATTAATTTTGTTTTTATTTTTCAGGTAGTAGTCTGACCACCTGCCCCCAGAGATGTTTCCAGCTTCCTCATGGGATATTGGCCAACACTGGTGGTCTCTACTCTAGAGAGCCATACAAGTGAAGACTTGTCCTAGATTTCTGAAGATGACAAGCCTGACTATGTCATCTTCTATTCTGTCTTTTGCATAGCATTACTCACTCAGGGCATACATTTTCAAGCAAAATCCTCATTAACACACTCTTCAGTCATATGCCATGGTCCTAACTAGCTGGGAGTTCATAATCCATTGAGTATTGTCTTAATCAATGACAGACGTTTAAGGGGTCCATGTGGGAGGTAAAAAAGATATAGTGATAGTGCACAAGCTCCACTCTCAGGTAGTTTAGAATTAATTTGACTAGGACAGAGCAGTGATCATCAATTTCACTAAAAACAATGGAAGAAAATGCACTAAGATGTTACCATTGATCACTTCTATTTAAAGTGATTGTTTTTCCTTCTTTAGCTTTTTACATTAATTCTATGATAAAAATGTCTTACTATATTGCTTCTATAATTTTTTAAAGAAGCATTTGCACTTAAAAGAGATAATAAAAAAGTAAAGGAAAAATAAAAGGCAACATATTGTAAATTATGCATGAGATGTTAGGATTTAAAAAGTGCTCTGAGAGTTCTTAGTAGCTGGGGTCCTGGGAAGACTTCTTGGAAATTTCATGACTTTAGTTGAGCCTGGAAGAATAAGATGTATTTTGAGATTTATTAATAACTGATTTGCCCTTGTGTCTTAGTCCATTTGGGCTGCTCTAACAAAATACCACAGACTAAGTGACTTATAAACAGCAGAAATTTACCTTTCACCATTCTGGAAGCTGGAAGTATGAGATCAGGGTACCAGCATAGTGAGGTGAGTGGCCTTCTTCTGGGTTGCAGACTCCTCACTGGGTCCTCAACTGGTAGAAGGGGTGAGGAAGCTCCCTGGGCCTCTTTTGTAACAGCACTAAGCCCATTCAAGAGGGCTGCACCCTCATGACCTAATCACCTCCCAAAGGCCCCACCTCCTAACACCATCACATCGGGGGTTAGGATTTCAACATCTGAATTTGGAAAGACATAAACATTCAGTCCATAGAATCTTGGATTCCAAGTGATTTGGCATTGCTAAACCAGTCATTGGGTAGTGATGGATTTCTCAGTAGTGTGTCAAAGTTGGGCAGACATCAGCTAGGGGAATCTTACCTAGAAAGAAGACTGGTTCTGCAATAACCTAAATTCTCCAACCCTGCTCCAGTTAATTAACTGCCTCCATTCCCCCCAAACCCTGTGCTTCTGCCACACAGGTCTTCAGAGACCTGATCTCTCCCATGTCTGTCTACCGCACAAGGTATTTCCTCTGCCTGGAACAACCTTCCTTTCTTCCCTACTCTTTATACCCAGCCTCATCCCACCCCTACTATCTCATTCCTCATCTAATTAACTTCTATAGCTTCCAATGTCCTGCTCAAATGTCACCTTCTCTGGGGAACATCCTGTGTGCCTCTCCCCCACCCCCCGCCCCCTGCCCATTTTGCCCCTGTAGCAACTTAGGCCAACTTCTATGTCTCTCAATCCTGTGTTGTCATTGTCTGATCATTCCTGTCATTCCCTCTAGACTTCGCACTTCTTGAAACCACCCCTATCTTTGAGCCCAATGTCCAGATATACTAAATATCCCATTACAATAGAAGGGAAGAAAGAGGGAGGAAGAAAGAATTTTGTTTGTCTTTTGCTTGTGAGTCACCTGATGATCTGATGAATTTAGTAAAAGTTAACTTCAACACCAGATTTGCTGCAAGCCCTGTTATTCACATATCCTCAAACACTCTTGACCTATGTGTTTAAGCAACCATGTGGTTCATTTAATAGCATATCCAAATAAACTATACACTGAAATGAGTTGCCTATTAAAATATTTAATGTATATTAATTAATTAAGGTTAACTGTAATGTGCCCTGAAGATAAATTCAGATGTCTTAGTTTTCAATACCGTTTCCAGCACTTAGCTATATGACCTTGGGCAGGTTACATAAACTCTCTGAACCGCAATAGGTTTATCAGTAAATTGTCCATATAGATATCCACCTGACAGTATTGCTCATGGTATGAAATAACAATATGTGATAGACCTAACCAATAGGGACCACTCAACATACATTTGTGTTTTTTTTCCTCCAAGGATCCTCATGAACACATTGTTGGAGGGTAGGGAAGATGGGGAAGGAGTATGAAAATTAGCAGGTGCAGGCCAGTACTCTTTAGTTATTGAGCATTCATTATGGTATGTGCCCTGCTTTATGTGAACTAACTTATTTAATTCTGACAGCAATCCTTTAGGATTAGGTTCTGAGAGGTTAAGTAATTCTGTCTCATTTAAAAAATTTTATCTGTTCAGTAATGTATGACCCTCCCCTCATCCCCTCCTCCCACCCCAAATTAACACATATACCTCTCAGTGCAGGGGGGAGGGCCTGAGGAAGAATTTGCCAATTTTTATCATGTAAATACTCCCACCATGGTTGGTTTCCAGCTATTAATGATATAACAACTGACTCCAGGTAGTCCTGAAAATTTAACAATGAATTCTCACCAGCTATTGAACTGGCTCTGGCACACCTCACTACCTGTCTTAAATCTCCCCTCACTCATTGTGGTTCAGCTTCACTGGCCTTTTCGTTCCTCTGAGTATTCCCAGCTGTGCCCTCTGCCTAAAACTGTCTTCCTCCACATCTTCATTTGGCTGCCTCCTTCTTATCATTCAAATCTAAGCTCTGATGTCCCCTCTACACAGATAGCCTTCCCTACCCACTTTTGCTAAAGGAGCTCCCTACCCTTAGTCACTCTTTAGGACATCACTCTGTTTCCCTTTCTTTGTAACACTTATTATATGGAACTTATTTATGGAACTTATTATATGGACTCACTTACTGCTTGTCTCTCCCTACTAGAATGTAGGCTCCTTGGGAACAGCGACTTATTCTTCTTAATTTCTGAAGAACACCTACCTTCAGCACATAGCACATGCTCAGTGAATAATTGTTGAATGAATGTATTTGTTCAAGGTCACATGGCTAATAAGGAAGAAAGCAGAAGTCAAACATAGAGCCCATACTCTTGAACTCAACTATGTTACCCCAAGTTATCCTCATGTGACTTGTAGAATAATCTGGAATACAGAGTAATTATGTAGCCACAGGCAACTACAAGGCAAAGTGATCCCTTGTGTGTTGCTGGTGGGAATATAATTGGTGTAACTACTTTGGGAAATATTTCTGCACTACCTTCTAAATTGAAGATGACCCAGCAATTCTACCCCTACGATATACCCAAGTGTTATTCTTGCCCACATACAGCTTGTAAAGAATGCTCATAGCAGTGGAGTCATAAGAGCAAAAACTTGGAACTATTCTAAACGTGAATTAACAGGAGAGTAGACTATTATACAGCAACCAAACCAATGAATTACCCAATATTCAACAGTATAGATATACCTTAGCCATATACAATTGAGCAATAAAGGTAAATCCCAAAGATTACAAACAGCGTTATACTCTTTCATAACATTAAAAATGACTTTTAAAAATTTAAGTATACTTTTTAGGACTACTTATAGATACAATAAAATTATATGAAAAGGAAGACAAGGGAATGATGAACATAGGATATGGGATGAAGTTACCTGGGGTGTGGGGAGGCAGAAGATGGGTTTATTGGACAGGGAGTAGTCATCTGGTGAGATATAGGTTATTGTCAGGTCCTACCTTTTGTTTTAGGTGAAGAGTTTGTGTGTGCGTATTGTATTATTAAAAAATGAACTGATTGGGGGCAGCCGGATGACTCAGTTGGTTAGAGCACGAGCTCTTAACAACATGGTTGCCAGTTCAATTCCCACATGGGATGGTGGGCTGCACCCTTACAACTAAGATTGAAAACAGCGACTGAACTTGGAGCTGAGCTGCGCCCTCCACAACTAGATTGAGAGACAACTTGACTTGGATCTGATGGGTCCTCCTGGAAAAACACACTGTTCTCCAATATTCCCCCATAAGAAAATGAAAAAAAATGAACTGATTAAATAACTAGTTAAATAGCTAAAACTGAACCATATACACGGACCATGGATTTTAATCAATCTAATTCTGTGGTCCAAAGGTCTAATTAAACAAAGAAACTGCAACATGTCATAAGAATGGGGACGTGAGCAGTGCACAGGGGAGAAAAAGTCTCATCAAGCCCTCAGCAGGCACATGGCACCTTGCTTGGTTCTTTCATACTCGTGATTCACTTAATTACCACGAAACCCAGAGGTTCAAGTATTGTTGTTTCCATTTTAAAGATGAGAAACTGAGATATATTACTTTGCTTACTTTCCCAAATCTAAAGCCCAATACTAGAATGAGGCTTGTCATAAAGTGTGGTTATACACTTGCTAGGGGGTTTGGGATAGAGGATAGGGCAGGCAACTGGGTTGGGAAGATAGTAATAGGCACTTTTAATATTTTAATGTCCAGAACGTATATGGAAGAAATATCACTGGCTAGAGTGTTATTCTACCTATGGCTTGGCATAACGCAATTTTCTCTCTTTGTATAGGTATGGGGACAGAGCCCCAGAGAGCAGTTTGCAGGCTCTCGGCCTCACGTGGAAAGGTGCTGGCTCGGGTAGTAGATGGCCGTCAGCTGTAATCAGCTATAATGGATGGCGGGTTGCGGATAGTGTGGCTCTCTGCCTCCTGTGTCTTCAACCCAGACGCCAGTGAGACTATAGTGGTATGACACCCCTACCTATGGCTCCCTGGGTGTTCCTTTTTGGCCTCACAATGTCCTGCGTTCTTATGTGGGGAGCGGAAGCTGAGACCCCATCTGACACCCCGCATGACAATAGGTCACAAGTTATTTGAGTTTACGTTACACATTATACATGATTTGGAAAAATGTATCTGACAACAATGTACACAGTTCCACAAAGATTTATTAAAATGCATTTTCTAGAATTTTAAAGTAAACCTACATTTTCAAAAAGAAATAAAATATTCAAAAATTATATCTTGCAACCTCTGGGACCACTCTGAATTTTTTTCAGGTTTTTAAAATAACATTTATTTTAAAAAGTGAACATGTACATAATAGGAACCTGAAAAAACACAAGAAGCAAAGAACAAAGTCACCCATAATCACAAGTATTTCACAATTTGATGGGTCCATCTAGGTCCCCTGTGTGTATTTATGATGTAGGTGACATTGAATCTGCCAGCAGTTTCTGAGTGTGGGCCGGGATCCTGTCTCGTGAAGCTGAAGAATAGAAACGCGGACCAGGAGAGGCAAGGAGTTTTAAAAAGGAGGATAGTTTATTAGAGGCAGGAGAGGAGTTTGCAGCTCCTGAGCGGGAGGGGGTCCTGAATGGGGGGTGCCCCCTGACTGAGGCAAAAGCTCTTACTTTTATACCTTCCCTTGCCTGTTTGGGGAAGGGGAGCTGTTTGAAGAAGAGAACTGTTTGAAGAAGGGAACTGGCACCTTCTAATGAAATTCGTCTACCAGGTTTGTTCTGCTTGCCCATCCTAAAGGAATTAGCAAAGTAACCCACTCTTATCTATCAGATCTGCTCCATTTCTCAGGCCAAAAGGAATTTTATGATTAACCTCAAGGCCTTGTTACATTATGTCCTGGAGCGAAGGAGTGATTTCAAAACCTGAAGTTTTAGGATATGGCTGTCTTTTCTTTATTCCACCAGGGACCTCCCTGTCTACCTAGGGACATGTTAACTATCCTGTATCATTTACACAACTAAGCATTCATTTTTATGTAATTAAGATAGTACAGTTATGTGTCATGCTTTTTCACACATCACAAGTATTTCAAAGTTCCAAAGCTATATGTTTATTTTGATAACCAAGAATACACTACACCAACTCAATCTGGAGGAAAAAATTTTATGAGGAAAAAATATATAATTCTGCCTTTCTTGATGACAAAAATTTCATAAAGACAAAAATGGCAACAGGCCTGTAGATAAAGATATTAAAACACTGCATGCCCTTAATGTTTGATGAAGAATAAGATATAAAGCAACAGAGGACACAAAGTATAATTCTAAGAGAATTCATTATCTGATTTATACTTTTCAAATATTAGCAAGCAAGTTTCCACTGAATTACTTAACATTGTATTCTTATAGTACAGCCAAAAAAGATTCACACTCTTCACTGGTTATCATGAAAATATAAATATGAACACATTTGCATACATCCCTCCTCTATATTTCCTTCTGCCTCTCTGCTGCCAACCTTGTGAAACAGTCCTGACGTCCGTTTCAGAGACAGCATTGTTTCCACTCTTTTAAAGCAAATTTTTGTTTTTTGTTTTTCCCCCTCCTATCTAGGTTTTCACCTCTACCTAATTTTATTGTATTACTTAGAAATAAAAATTCCCCTATGCTGCCCATGCATTTCCTTTTCTGTAAAAAAGGAAGTTGTGTGAGAAGAGGAAAGAAACTCTTTTTTTGTTTGTTTGGTTTTTTTTGGCTTGTACTGTTTATTTCACAACACTTCTATTGTTTTGAAGCAAATTAGGGACACAGAACCTGGGGCAGTGAGGCCTTTACAAGGAGGAAACGTGGACAATGGAGTATCTCCTATGAGAATTCCAGAATAGACATGCTGGGATTTTTGTTTAGAGATGGGCAAAAAAGAAATACAAATAGATCCCCCTCCCACCTCTCTTTCTTGCTTTTGCAATTGAGGGAGAGATCTTAATTTTTTTCAACGTGAGAAAAATATAATCTTTTTATTGGCTTGGAGTGATGCTCCAAACAGTTTCAGCCTTAGCTTTTCCTACGGTGTAACATGGCTTCAGAGATTAAACACTCCATCAACAATCATGTAAATGTTACTCTTTCTCTGTGCCCAGTACTGATGTAGGAATATTTTTCCCGTGAGTCCCCAAATGATGTAGATGATGCTGGATCTGCCGGCAGTTTCTGGGTGTGGGCCGGGATCAGGTCTCATGAGGCTGAAGAATGGAAACACGGACCCAGGAGAGGCAAAAAGTTTTAAAAAGAGGATAGTTTACTGAAAGCAAAGAGTCAGAGCTCCCGAGCTGGAGGGGGTCTTGAATGGGGGTGGCCCTTGATTGAGGCAAAAGCTCTTACTTTTATACCTTCCCTTGCCTGTTTGGGGAAGGGAGCTGTTTGAAGAAGGGAACTGGCGCCTTCTAATGAAATTCTCCTACCAAGTTTGTTCTGCTTGCCCATCCTGAAGGAATTAGCAAAGTAACCCACTCTTTATCTGTCAGATCTGCTCCATTTGTCAGGCCAAAAGGAATTTTATGATTAACCTCAAGGCCTTGTTACATTATGTCCTGGAGCGAAGGAGTGATTTCAAAACCTGGAGTTTTAGGATATGGTTGTCTTTGTTTATTCCACCAGGGACCTCCCTGTCTACCTAGGGACATGCTAACTAACCTGTCTCAGTAGTATGTTAAGTCCTAGGGACAAATGACAGACAGTGAAATAGTCACCAATCTCCAGGTCTTTAGATCTGTTACAATTATGCCTCAAGATATGATAAGAATGAATGACTTTTATTTTATTTTATTTTATTTTATTGAGTTCTAATTGACATATAACCTTGTGTAAGTTTGTAGTGTACAACATACTGATCTGATACATTTATACTACAATATGACTGCCATTGTGATGCTCTGTCCAGTCCCATAATTGTAATTTCCTGTAACAGTGGGAATAACATTACTTTTTAAAGTCCATGTCACTAACACTTTACCTGTGTAGAGGACCATTGTCCTCTCTCAACTCACTCCTCAGCTGTCCTTTCCTTCCCAGCAATCGCTTCTCCCTTCTATCAGTCTGGCCCCATTCCTCTTTACTTTTCTTTTTATTAAATTATGGACATTCAGAAATAAACTGGGCATTAAAGATCATCTGGCACAGTGTTTTTCAGAATGTGTTTTGATCTTCTAAACCACCTTCTCACAGAAAACCAAACAAAAAACCCCCAAGACGTAAAGCTAAGAACTTGTACCTGCTCCGAAAAGAGGAGAGATGCCATGCTTCACCTACTGAACCTTCAGATGAATAACCGCAACCCTTATTCATAAAGAGTCCCTGAGGGTGAGACAGGTTAGTGAGTATGATTGCTAGATAGATAGGGAGGTCCCTGGTAAAATGAAGAAAAGACAGCCATATCCTAAAACTTCGGGTTTTGAAATCACTCCTTTACTCCAGGACATAATGTAACAAGGCCTTGAGGTTAATCATAAAATTTATTTTGGCCTGAAAAATGGAGCAGATTTGATAGATAAGAGTGGGTTACTTTGCTAATTACTTCAGGATGGGCAAGCAGAACAAACCTGGTAGATGAATTTCATTAGAAGGCACCAGTTCCCTTCTTCAAACAAGTTCCCTTCTTCAAACACCTCCCCTTTCCCAAGCAGGTAATGGAAGGTATAAAAGTAAGAGTTTTTGCCTCAGTCAGGGGGCACCCCCCATTCGGGACCCACTCCCGCTCAGGAGCTGCAACCTCTTCTCCTGCCTCTAATAAACTATCCTCTTTTTAAAACGTTTTGCCTCTCCCTGGTCCATGTTTCCATTCTTCAGCTTCACGAGACACGATCCCGGCCCACACTCAGAAACTGCTGGCAGATCCAACATCACCTACATCAAGGGTCCTTTGGCAAAGTCCTAGGAATCCCCAGCCTAAGCCACCCTCTCATTTGGCAGGTGAGGAAGCTGAGACCCGGAGAGGGGCAGAGAACACATCCAGGTCACAGTCAACACTCAGGCTTCCCAACTCCCATTTCTGGAGCCCTCCCATGGTCTTTGCTTTCTTTCCTTACTACAGGATTTCAAAATCTTCTGGCCATGAGGGATCCCTTTGAAGTCTAGGGACTAAAGTCATTTCTAGTGGTTTGAAAACTACCTTCATTTGCCATGCCACCATCCCAGCCCTCAGAACTGGAGACATTCTATAGATTTTACTGCCTGTTCTTAATGCAGTCACTTGAAATTTTCTCAAGGGTGGAGAGGAGTAGGAAAATACATAGGATACACTTTAGAAATCATGAGTTCAGTTAACTGTATCCCCATCCTGGTCATCCCTGTGGCCATTTCAGAAGGGCTAACACACCAAAAAAGTGGCTGGGGCCAGTGGGGGTGGAGTTAAACTGTGTGCACAAGAACAAAAAGAGGTTTGTGTCTCAAGGTGGACTCTGACATGACCCATTGGTGCAGGGGTACATGATAACTAGCTTGTTCTTCTGCGGAAGTAGCTTAATGCCGATGCATCAGTCCCCGCACTCTGCAAGTCCCCATGTATGCCTCACTCCTACTGCTGTCATCAGGTATCTTGTTAGATGCACAGTCATGTCTGTTTTCTTTGTAATATAACAATATGGGCATTTATAAAGCTTCCTTTAATTTTTCAAGGTCAATGCAATCAAAGCACAATGCATCTTAATTATTAGCCCCTCTACCCCTTGCACAACAAATGGCAGCAGTCTGAGTGCCGGCACTGAGCTGAAGAAAGGTGAGTAAACCAGGCTGGGATTTCTGCAAGTCCCAGACAAAGCAGTTTTACATCTAAGGTATCTGGTTTTCCACAGTGCTTTTTTTCAGGCTACCTAAAAATATTTTTATATCCATCATTTCCTCTTACAGTTTGCCTATCAGCAGGGAGAAAAATATAGGAGTTCAGAACAAGTCACCCCAAGATGTGCCTCAGTGGCATATGGATTGTTCTGAACTAAAGGCAACTTTGGCTTCAGGCTTAAGAAAAACTTCTGCCCCCTGCCCCCCACTTTTACTATCTAGAAGAATTTAGATAATAAGATAATTAGGTAATCCCATAATAAGAGATTATCAGAGATAACCTTTTTTGACCTATCTATAGGGCAAGACAAACTTCTAATTACTGAATACCTGTCCTTCTTATCATGTCCTGCAATGACCCTTTGAAGCCCCCAAAGCACCTTACCTCATCTCTTGCTCAGAATGTCTTAGATACCCATTTTCCCTTTGTGTCTTTGAAACTCTCTTGCATGTGAGGTCTCATTTATGTGGGGTTCCCATGTGTACGTAAGTACTAATTTTGGTTATTTTATCTTGCTAATCTGTATAGAACCTTGAGGGTAGAGGAAAGTGTCTTCCACCTCTACAAAGACAATTAATTCAATTTTTCTGGAGAAACAGATCCAGCAATTTTATGTCGAGGGGCATAAAAGGAGTCAAAAGGGCACCATGTTATTTTAATGGTTGGCATCTCTTCGTCATCTTAACAATGGTGATAAATGGTTGTTTGGACAAATTTTAAGAGTTCAAATCCTGGTTCTACTACTTACTAGCCATATGATCTTGGACAAGATACTTGACTTCTGTCTGCTTCTATATCATTTGTAAAGTGGCTGATGGTAACATGGCAGTACCTACTTCATTGCCTTGTTGAGAGAGTAAATGACTTATATGTGTAAGAACCCAACAGCAAGAGCATATAGTAAGTTCTCAATAAATTTGAGCTATTATTGGTGTAGCGCTCATGGTTTACACAATACTTCCACAGGCTTTAGTAGCTCTTGACTAGGCTCCAGATCATTTGACTTTCAGCCCAGGCTGAAAGAAGTAGAAATTCAGAATATTCGGTAAGGTCCAGCACCCTTTACTGAACACTTCCCAGGGAGGATGTCTACGAGGTATTGTTTTTCCAGCCCAGTCCTGTCTCTGCTCCATGCCCTGGAGAAGCACTCTGCAAGTGCAGCACATTTCCTCTGCTCTGACAGAAGCTTCTATCTACCCAGGAAGTATGAACTTTCCCCCATCCCTGACACAGCAGGAGGCAGAGTTATGCACATTGCTGCTTAAGCCCCAGTAGTCCTTATCTCTCCACGCCAAATACCACTGGATATTCTTTAGAAAACCAATTCTGGGCTAGGAGAATTAAGCTGTATCATTTCCCCTGGTAAAATGTTTAGATGCCTTATAAAGCAACATCAAAAGCTGCTGGAGTGTGGTCACCATCCCTCCTCCACACTCCAAACAGGGGAAAGCGTTGACATTTTTTGAGAACCCAGTGCGTGTAATGCTAGGTACTATGATGCATACAGATAAGGACATGGGGCTGTCGAAGGCAGAAGCAACTTGCCCAGAGCACCACAGTGGCTAAAAGCTCTGGCTATGCACTTACCAGCTCTAAGATCTTCCTCAACCTCTCAGAGCTGTTTTCTCATCTGTAAAACTGGGATAGTAATCATATACATTGTATAGGGTCATTGTAAAAATTCAATGAATTAATTCATGTATTATGTTTAGCATAAAGGTTGACACATAGAAGAGTCTAATAAATGTTAAGTTTTATTATTATCATTACCTGAAAAAGAGGAGCAGCCAGGGTTTACTTTGTGCCTTTTCCATTACACCAAGTGGGGTCTTTGTCTCTGACTGAGTACAATAAGTTATCTCCGAATGAAAGAGCCTTAACGTCTCCCAGTGAAGCTCATGATGTGGGCATGGGGGAGTAGGTATGCGTAAGAAGTCCATCTTACTTGAGGTGAGAGTAGTTTTGTCCAACCGATGAAACAATCCGCTCATTCCTGACGGCTGACCAGTGATGATCCAGTCTTTCTTTGAATCCTTTTGTTGACAGCTACTCATTCTCTAATGGAAACCAACCCACTCCATTTGAATGCATCTCAGTTAGAAAGTGTGCTTCCTCCGTTCCTTCTCCCTCCACCTTCCTTCTACTTACCACGTCCTGTCTCTCCTCCTCCTTCCCCCTTTCATCTTCCTTTCTCTTCCTCTTTCTGCCCTGTCCTCTCCCTCTTTCCTCTCTCCTCCCAGAACTCCCTCCCATGCAAGGCATGAGAGCCTGAGGTCCCACTCTTTACCCTGACGTCACTATCTTATTCATGGAGAGCACGTTACGTTTTCAGTATGGCCACTTGTCCGGCTGATAGAATTGGTCTTCAACGGCCACAACAATCCTCTAGGTTTTGCAGAGTCTTTTGAAAGCAAAACCTTTTATCTGGGCCTTCTGGCTTGGTCTTCCAGTTCATTAATGTCATCCATCGGTTCTCAGTTTCCGTTATTAACCCCATCTAGAAGCACTTGAAACTTGAATTGATTGATCTGGTGTCTTGAGGCCCATCTGGCCCTATATGCAAGGCATGGAGAAGGCAGGGGCGCTGGGAACAACTCTCGGACCCCAATGCACACAAGCAGCCTACGCTGGTTCCAATTTTCCATCTAGAAGCCCCGGACTCTGCAGCCTGCGCGCTGCCTCCAGCAGCCTCCGGCGGCGCGGCAGCTTTAAGAGAGGGGCGGGGCCCGGGCACAGGCAAGGCAGGGCCAGCCCACAAGGTTCCTTTTCCTTTTTGATCCATTCAAAAATTACTCATTGCAAATTCCCGGACTGCTGGGAGGCGAGAAGGAAGGAGGCGGAGGAGCGAAGCTGCTGCCGACGCCGCGCTGGGGCACCCGGAGGCCCGAATAGCTGAATTGCTGGTCGGGCCGAAGCTGCTCGCGGGCCGTTCTGGCTTCGGTGGCCTCACCAGGAAGCGTCAGAATCTCGACACCCGGGAAGCTCTGCGCCGCCTCCGCCCTCTCCGCCGCCTCCCGCCCCGCTGTCGGCCCGGAGCCCCCTGCCCGACCGTAGTCTAGCTCCCTCCTCCCTCCGGGACGATCCGACTGGAGCATCTTCCCCGGCGATGGCTGGCCTCTGAGCCATGGCTCAGCACGGCCACCCCACCCCGCTCGGCATGGCCGCGAGAGAAGAGCTGTACAGCAAAGTCACCCCGCGGAGGAACCGCCAGCAGCGTCCCGGAACCATCAAGTATGGGTCGGCGCTGGACGTGCTCTTGTCCATGGGCTTCCCCAGAGCCCGCGCGTAAGTAGCCGGGCTTGCGGCCCTTGCGACCCCTCCCGTCCCAAGCGGCAGACCCTCGGCTTCGCTCCAGCTCGCCTCCCGGCGCCTGCCGGACGGGCGGCGCGCTCCCCGCTGCCCACGTCCTGCTGAGGGCAGGTGGGCGCGCAGCAGCCCGGCTCTCATCTCCTCCCCGCCGGGGCGCAGGGGCAGACGCCGCGCGGGAGCGCTGGCCTGGGGGCTTGCTGGGGATGCCTCAGGTGAGGCATGGCTCAAGGAGGCGGCACCTGGTTCGAGTCCCGGGAACCGTTCCCAGCGTCCGGCCTCCGCCGGTGGGGCTAAGCTGCTGTCCGCTAACCGCCGAGCCCCTGGGGAGGCGGGGCCCCTTGAGGACTCAGGTACCCTCTCGATCCGGAACGCAGGGCTAGCTTAGCATCCTCTTGATGGCTGCGAGACGGTAAGGGACCAGCGGGGCAGGGAGGCCGGCGCTCCCGCTGCAGCGGCTTCCAGGTCCGGATGCTGCTCTCTGGTTGGGTCTCTCACCGGAGTAGGAGGAGCGGGATCGTGGGTGTTGCTGCGTGTTCATTGATCGGGAGGAAGGAATAAGGAAAGCAGTTCTTTCAGGGGATCTGAGTTCTTGTCAGTGATGATGGCAGCGCAGAAATCTGTGGGTGCCTGAGAATAAGGAGGGGGAGCTGTCCTCCAACATCCTTCTTCCCCAAGGAGGGTGGGGTAGGGAAAGGCAGAGAGAGCGCAGGTGGCTGCCCCTGCTGCCTGCTGCGAAGAGGCCTGGTCCCAGCGCAAGGCAGCAGCAGTAGCCTCAGGGGCCTTCTGAAGCTGGGCATCCAAGATTGTGGGGCCGGAACCCTGTCTAGAAGGAAGCCAAGGCCCAGAGGTCAGGCCCTTCTTCCTTGGTTGCTTACAAATTTCTTAGGTGGGAACAGACAGCCTGGGATCCTGTGGGGTGCTGCTTCTTTAAATTACGTCACCTGGAGTGGGAGGTTGGGGAAACTTTATTAGGAAGGGCCAAGTTAATGAAACTTTTTTTTCTCCCCCGCCCCCTTCCAATTTTCAGATGATAACTCTAGGTTTCCCTTCCAGGGCCTCTGGGCAAACCTTGATTTTTTTTCCTTACTAACCTGGCTGTAACCTCTTAATCAAAGCAGACCTCTGATTTTATCATTCTACAAGCCTGCTGGGTCAGTCCATAATATGGACTGATGCTTCTGTCTCCCACTGGCTTCCAAGCACAGGGGCTTCAGTTCCTGATGCCAGAGTTGCAGGGAGAAGATGTGGTGGGCTCTGCAGGGGTGTGTCAGGTGTGGATGCTGCAAGTTAGGTCCTTCCTATGGATGATGCTGAGCATAGCTCTCCTTAAGAATGGAAGATAGGGGCCTGAAAGTCTGCTGGGCGATGCTGCAGAATTAGCACAGTCCCAGGAATTTTCCCATTATGAAATGAGGCCAGTGTAAGAAACTATTAGGTTGGTGCAAAAGTAATTGCGGTTTTTGCAATTATTTTTAACCTTTTAAGCTGCAATTACTTATGCACCAACCTAATAAATTGCTTAATTAAGGGAAGAAATACTTAACTCCTCAGACCATCATGTTTGCTATTCAAACTGGCTTTAAAGGGACATCTTTTTCCTGCACTTGTCCACATCCTGATAGATTAGGATGAGGGTCTAATTTTGGCTTGTTCAACCACTGAGATCTCATTACAACTAGCATTTGCTGATCACTTACTATGTACTGTTCTAAGCACTTTACCTACTATCCATTTTATCCTCCTAGCAACCAAACAAGAAAAGTATCTATATGCCCATTTTTTGAGTTGGGAAACAAAGGTTTAGAGAGATTATGCAACTGCTCAGGGTCACAATAGTAAGCAGTGAATCTGGGCTTCAAACCCAGCCAGTGTGCCTGCTCAGCTCAGCCCTCATATCCATGGCTGGAATGTAATGCATCAATGTGGGTAACATGTTAGTGCAATGCCTGGCACATAGTGGGCAGTCATTAGGTGTTAGCTATTATGTTAGTTTCTGCGGCTGCTGTAACAAGAAACCACAAACTGGGTGGCTTTAAGCAACAGAAATTTAGTCTCAGACTGTTCTGGAGCCCAGAAGCCCCAAATCAGTGTCACTGGGCTGAAATCAAGGCGACAGCAGGGCTATGCTCCCTCTGGAGGTTCTAGGAGAGAATCCATTTTTTGCCTCTTAGAGCTCCTGGTGGCTCCTGGCATTCTTTGGCTTGTGGCTGCATCACTCCAATCTCTGCCTCCATGGTCACATTACCTTCTCTCTGTGTCAAATCTCCTTCTGTGTCTTTTCTGTAAAGACATTTGTGATTGCATTGAGTGCCTCCCTGGGTAATTTAAGAAAATCTTCCCATCTCAAGATCCTTAATTATATCTGCAAAATCATTTTTTATTTTTTTTTTGCCATAACGTAATGTTCACAGGTTCTAGGTACTGTCTATGTGTCTATCTTTTGGGGAGCCGTTATTCAGCCTATTACAGCTACTATTATTATTACTAGCACTGCCTCTCTTTACTGAGAAGGTGACAGAGTAGATCATGATAAAATAGTCTAGGTGGGAGGGAGGTTGGGTTTGCTATTCTGTTTCCTTCAAATGCTCTGCCTTGGAGCGGGCAGAGCCCTTGGCAGTTACGTGATCCCTGATTTCCACTCCCTACCCAGGCTGGCATCTGTTTTACCTCAACCTAGAAAGGCCGACGTGGTCAGCCTTCCCCTTAATAACTTACCTCAGGTCAGTAAGAAGAGGGATCTCTCCACAGGGCCATCCATCAGAGATTTCAGAGAGCAGACTTTTAACTTTATTTTAGAGAGTTGGAAAGGCAGAGAACAAGGGCATCAGGCTTAGCTACTCAGAAGCCTCTTTTTTAGGTCTTAAGCCTGGAGGAAGGAACATGATGAAATTGAAAGCAGGAGACAGCAGGAATGGTCTCCTGGGAGCAGGATGACTTAGCTATGATGGGAAGATGGGATGAGACCAATGTCTGGAACATGGCCCTTTGGAGAGAATGGAGGTGGCCAAGGCTGACAGCTCTGGTTTCCCCTCTGGGTGTAATGGCCTGGTGTTGCTCATCAGGAAGAATGGACATTCTACCTGGCTCAGAGTCCAACAAGGTCCAGGTCCCATTCTAGCCTGTGCAGTTCTGTGGTCTTGGATAACTCACTTAAACCCTCAGGGCCCCACTGACTCCCTCTGAAGGGGACAGGATTAATTAGTGCATGCTTCTTAAGTGCTTGATGGAGCTACAGGGAAGAAGTGCTGAACAAGCAGGTGACCTCAGGATGTGTTCTTTCTAGCTCACTACTCCCCTGCAGCTGCGCTGGGTTTTTTCCATCCTACCTTATGACCTTCAGCCCAACTTGGACACTGCTGTGGAAGAACCTGCCACATGGAGGATTGAGGAGTGGTGGTGTGTGTGTGTGTGTGTGTGTGTGTGTGTGTGTGTGTGTGTTTAAGCAAGCAGAAGATAAAGAGGTATTAGGAAGGCCTCAGGAAGAAAACTTTCAAGGGGCCAAAATGGCCTATACCTTCCTTTTTCTTTCTATGTCCAATAGCACTTCTCTGTTCCAAAAGTTCTAAAGGTGAAAGTCTAGCTTTGTCAAGACTGGAGTGAGGTTGGTGGAAAGAAAAGGAAGAGTGTGTATGCTGGGCAAAGGCCTGAGGAAGAGGACACCTAACTCTGATAGAGTCGTTGCTTTGCATAACCCTACTGGATTTCACCCTACTGGTCTCTCTGTAGCTTGAGGCCAAGTGTGGGAACCAGTCACTGAACAATGAATTTGAGGAGCCCTGGCTGACAGAACTGTGCCTTTGTTTTGGATGAGGTTTGCTTGAAGCTGCCTGGGGCCAGGACTTTGTCTATAGCCAGTGGCTTTTGAATGTTTCCTAATGAATGATTGAGACATATAATCTTGCAAAAGGACACTGTGTCAGTGGTCAGATGTCCAGAGTTCTAGTTCAGCTTCTGGCTGACACTTAAAACTTTTTGGTCTTCCGTTTAACCCCTTTTTATCAATATCCTGACCAGCTTCTGTGTGTGGCAATACCTGTCCTGTGCAACTAACAAGGCTTTGTAAAGACACAATGAGGTCAGGGTAGGAGAGGACTTGGAGAAGTTAAAAGTATAATCTGGACACAAGATCGATGTGATTATGGAATTATTATGTTGGACTGGAAGAAAAGGAAGGAGATGAGATGCTGGTTGAGGTTCTAGGCAAGGATTTACATGGCTCTTGTCCTTTTTTCCTACTGAGAATGTTTAAACAATGCCTAGTTAAAGAGGCAGACAGTGACAGAAGAAAAGAGCTGGAAAAAAGTGTCTTTGCTCTGGAAAGGAAGCTGTGTTAGCTATGCCTTACTGCCCAAAGATAAAAGCAGCTCAGAGCTGGCTACACAAGCATTGGGAGGCATCTTGAAGAGCCCAGGAATTAAAGTATCCAGTTCCTCTGGCCTTTTCCAGCCTACCTGGTGAATTGACCCTGGGTTCCCTGAAAATACTTGGTTAACACAGCAGCTCTGAATTGTGGCTGATTCTGGGTGGGGGTTGCTTTCCCAGGAGTGTGGGGGTAAAAAGAGAAGACAAACCATGGACAATTTGGGGCTGAAGGGATCCTACAGGTGGGTACAGCAAGGAAGCCTCACACAGCACTCCTTTACGTGTGTGTTATTTTGCAGTTGAAGATTGCTCTCACTAACTATCCATCTTGATCAAGGCAGCTGTCCTGTGAGGTAAATCACATGGTAAAAGCCTCATTTTAAAGATGAGACTTGAGGCTCTGAGGAGCTCAGGGACTTACTCTGTGTGGGGCCATGTCACCATGACAGCCTCAGGCTAAAATGGTAAGTCGAGTGAACTTTCCAGGCTAGACAGAGGCTCTGATTCAAAGGGAAAGAGCCTGTCATGATTTTTGTTTTCACTTTATCGAGATCTAATTTATGTACAATAAACTAAACCTATTTAGAGGCTGATCATTTTTGGCAAATGAAAACATTGTGAAATCACCATAAGACACAGCACATGTCCATCACCCCTTAAAGTTTGTTTGTGTCCTTTTGCAGTCAGTCCATTCTCTACCCCATCCCTGAGCAGCTACTAACCTGCTTTCTGTCACTACAGATTAGTTTGTATTTCCTAGACTTATATATAAGTGGAATCAAACAGTGCATACTATTGTGCCTGCCTGGCTTCTTTTCTAATATTTTTGAGACTCGTCCATGATATTGCATCCAGCAGTAGTTTGTGTCCTGTTGTTATTGCTGAATAGATTTTGATATATTTGAATGTGCTAGCAATATGATTGTAACCCCTTGTACACAGGTTCTGTGAAAATTCCCTTTTGTACCCTCGTAATACCTTAGCTTTTTAGACCACTTTGGAGATTACAAAGCAGACATATGTACATAATCTCTATCAAGTCTCAATCATTGATAATTTCATGAGAAAACAGGTTCACAAGATTGAGTGCCACCGAGAGTGAAGAGCATCCTGCCTTACTACGCTCTCCTGTGGTTTTGTCACCACCCCACCCCCTGCCCTCAGCCGTCTCAAGCTCTAGCTGTTTTTCACTGAGTGGACAATAATTCTCAGAGCTACAGGCTTTGCTTTTCAGAGAGGAAACAAAACTAGGGGATCCTGTGTCTCACACCAGCTCTGCTCCTGCCTGTGACAGTGGTGGTGGAGCTGACAGTGCCATCCCCATCCCAGCAGGCATCTGGTGTATGTGTGTGTCTGTGTGTGTGTGGGGGGGAAGAGAGTGGGGAGGTCCCTCTACGTGGACAGGCAGGAACTGAAGAGACCCATCATCATCTGCCTGATACCCAGAAGCCTAACTCGTGCCAACTGTTCAGGCAGCCTGGGTTTGAATCCCAGCTCTGCTCCTTACCTGCTGGGTGACCTTTGGTGAGTTGCTGAATGCACTAAGCCTCAGTTTCCCTGTCTGTGAAATGTTGACACTAACAGATTTACCTTGTTGTGACGACTAAGGGTGCCTTTCCGCACAAATAGTTGGAGAGTGCCTAGCCTTCGGTAAGCCCCAGTAAGGAGGGAGGTGTTCCTGCTACTCCAATGGTGACTGTATTCTGCACTACTCCCTTTGTTTCCTGAGGCCAGGGTTGCCCTCCACTTGTACATCTCCCCTCTACTTACTGAGCTGTGGGCAGAAAGTAGTGAGTGTGGGGTAGAGGCCGACTGAGGCCTTCCCATAGCACTCAGTTCCCTTCCCCTGCACCTCTCTCTGTAGAGTGCCCCGAGGGATGCCAGGCCTAGTGGAAGCAAACCCAGAGACAGCAGTGGTGCCCACGCAGCTGACTATGATGAATGGCCTGGGTTGGGGATTTGAAGGAGTGCCATATGTTGTCTTTTGATTAGTCTCAAATGGAATCAGACTCCAGCCCTGGAGGGGAAAAGCAAAGTGCTCTCAAGAATGGCTCCTCTAGCTTGTGACGAGCACAGTCCCAGCAGCACTGCTAGGAGAATGAGGCCTGTGGGCCTATCAGCACTGAAAGCCCTTGTCTTCTTCATTGGAGGATTTTTCCTGGGGGCCCCTTGGTGTTATCCGGAGGCTTATGGGAGAATCTCTGGGTTTTCTTTTCCCTGGAAGATGCATGGATAGATGCAGTAGTGACACAGGTCCTCTGGACCTTCTGTCAGGGGCTCAGGGTATATGATAGCTGATCCTCTTTCTTGTTGGTCCATCTCGCTAATGTCCCCATTTTCCTGGTGACTTGGCCATCACATTCTTTGCCACCTACTCTTTATGAGGATGAGGCCTATGGTGAAGTGCCTCAGCTGAACATCCAGAAATTGTCTGAGCCCTTTGGCATGGGCACAGCATCCTGCTAAGTTCTGTGCCATTCCCAGGAGGAAAAGACGAATGTCAGGTTTCACCACCTGGCACTCTGAGTCAGCTACTCTCCCTAACTGGCTGCAAATCCTTCACAGGGACTCTGAGCAGCAGGTCTGCCTTTTCGTAGCCAGGGTGGATAACACTTTACAGATTGTTGAAAAGCTCAGGGTTCAGCTCACTCCCCACAGCTAGTCCAATGGCAACTCACAATGGAAGCAAACTTGGTTTACCAGACCCTGTCTCTGCGCTCTCACTCTGCTCTCAATTATTGGCTGTTTGGACTCACATCCATACTTTTCTTTCCCCTGGCCTCAGTGTTCCCAACCGTACAAGGGGTTGAAGTCAACCACCTGTCAGGTCCCTTGCAGTTCTGGTGACTTGAGAGTGACATAGACAAGTGTTTTTGGATAGCGCAAAGGTATTTTCACTGCTTCATGTATACTTTTCTGTTCCAGAACATTCGGCTTTTCTGTTTTTATTTTTATTTTGTTTTGTTTTGTTTTCCCCAGAGCTTTATTGTTAAATTCTTCTCTTCTCCCTTTAAAGAAAATTCTTAGGACTGTTGATATTCTAGAGTAAATAAATGGAAAGAAAGAAAGGTATGAGGCAAGTACAACAGTGGGAAGTTGTTTAACTAATATCCATTAGTATAGTTTTCAAATTGGTACATAATGTGATTTCTTGCAAAATACAACCAAACTGCTGGTTAAATGAGAGAGAAGGTTAGTGCCTCGAGCCCACCTCCTGGGGGAAATAAATTGCTAATAGGCACCTTTTTAATTAAAGGGACATCTTCCCTTCTGTGGGGTCACCAGCTGTTTGTGTAACAATCCCATTGTGTTCTGTTGCCCCAGTGGAAATATAAACATTCTTGTACATAAAGCAACAGCACCAATGAACTTCACCAAAACCAGGGCTATTGCCGCACGTAATGGGAAGCTGAAAGAAATACCACCGTAGCAGCTCACACAAGAGTCTGGAAAAAGCCAAGGGGAAGCTGATAGCACAGATGGCCAGAGGCAGCCAAATGTTTCAGGTTTTTTTATCAGGTTTTGTTGAATAAACCTTCTGCATGAATCAGGTAGCAGGATTGTTTAGAATCCTGCTTCCATGTCGACTGTGCCCTATTCAAAAATATTTACTGTGAGCATCCGCTCTCTAAATGTTTATTGTCTTATCTTGGGTAGGAAGCGCTCAGAGAGTAGGAAAGGAATCTGCCTCCGAATCTGTCTCCAATGGCTGCTTTTGTGTACAATCTATTTAAACACAGACAAACATGCAGAAATGTACAGGGTTGCTAGAGTTCTGAACCAGTGGCATCTGCTGTCTTTTTTTTTTTTTTTTAACTTTTATTTATTTAAGTGTGTTTTTCCAGGACCCATCAGCTCCAAGTCAAGTAGTTGTTTCAGTCTAGTTGTGGAGAGTGCAGCTCACAGTGGCCCATGTGGGGATCGAACCAGCAACCTTGTTGTTAAGAGCACGCTCTAACCAACTGAGCCAACCGGCTGCCCCCTGCTGTATTATTTCTTAACCTGTGTTTGAATTGCCTGCCTGCCCCATCATTTCCCTCATCAGATTTTATCCATCCTAAAGAACTAGTTCAACTGTAATACATTTGGCTTCCTTTCTCTTTCCTTCCCCTCCCCCCTGCTCCTTTTTCTTTTTCTCATCTTATTTTCTCAAGTCTTATTAAGCTTCATCCTGTGAAACAAGCTAGGTAGAGGGAATCATCTCTATATTGCCTACAAAGGTACAAAGTTCTTTGTCCAAGGTCCTCAGCCACTTCCACCCACAGTGATCTTTTCTCTTTGGGGCCTCTTGTAACATATCTTCACATCTTTGAAGAACAAGACAAAGAGAAAAAAACAACAACAGTATTGTATCTGTCTTATCTTCATGACAAGTTTCTTGGGTAATGCTATTTTTAAATATGTATAGACACTATGTATTTATGGACAGCTACTATAAACTATTAAAACAGCAGTTGGGAGTAAAAAGACTAATTAGATATAATCTCTGCCCTTGGCAAACTAGTGTGAAAGAGAGAGAATTGTGATAAAATGTGGTAAATGTGATGCAAGAGATAGATGCACTATCTATGTGAGGAGCTGAGGAAGGCACTATAACAAGATAGGGAGCCCTGGAGTAAATTGTACAGTGCAAATAAGATGAGCGCAATACTCTTCTTCAGTTTAAGAGGGTAAGAGTTTGGGGAGTTCAGTCGACAGTTCAACGAGTTAATATTATACCACAAGTGTAAGATAGCGGCAAATTTTATGTAAACTTGGTTTTCTTGAATCAGTCTTCTCATTGTCCTCTCGCCGTCTTCTCACTACCGGCCCCTCCACCCCAACTAAATGAGTACCGCAGGTACTCCCATGTTTCCTCGAAAATAAGACCTGGCCAGACAATCAGCTCGAATGTGTCTTTTGGAGCAAAAATTAATGTAAGACCGGTTCATATATTAATTTTTGCTCCAAAAGATGCATTCGAGCTGATTGTCTGGCGAGGTCTTATTTTCGGGGAAACATGGTATGTTACTATCTAGCTTAGAAAGAAAAGGAGAAATTTTGGCTACCAAAAGACACAGCTGGCTCATAGTTGGGCCTAAGTTTAGATTGACATTACTTCACTCATTCTGCCATTGGGCATTTACTGAGTGCCTGTTATTTGTTAGGAACTTGTTAGGAATGGGATGGGATGGTTGTCTTTCTTCTACAGGAGCTCAGCAGTCCTCAAGAAAGAAAGATGTATAAACCATCAACATGACATAATACAATTAGTACCAGTTTGAAAAAAGCTCTGTAGGACCACAGGAAAAACACTTTGTGCAACTTGAAAGTTGAGGAAAGCAGAGGAAGCAACAATTAAAGCTGACCTTAAATAATAGATTTTGTAGGTGTAGAAGAGGGAAGGACATTCCAGTCAGAGAGAACAGCATGAAATTCAGAGCATAAGAAGGCACAGGGGAGCTGAGGACTGGTGAGGAGGAGACAAAAGAGGAGTAGAGAAGGGGCCGCAGGACGGCTCAGTTGGTTAGAGCACGAACTCTCAACAACAGGGTCGCCCGTTCAATTCCCGCATGGATAGTGGGCTGCGCCCCTGCAACTAAAGATTGAAAACGGCCACTAGACTTGGAGCTGAGCTGTGCACTCTACAACTAGATTGAAAGATAAAGACTTGGAGCTGATGGGCCCTGGAGAAACACACTGTGCCCCAATAAAAAATTTAAAAAAAAATCAGCTCTAGACATACTAAAATTTGTCTATATATAAAAAAAAAAGGAGTAGAGAAATTAGTTGCACCTAGAGGTTATGGAGAATATCATTTTAAAGCACAGAAGTCAGTATAAAGAATAGAATGGAGCAGAGAAAAACTAGGCATGGAAGCTAGTAAGAAGGTAGTTGTCATAGTCCTGGTGAAAGATTAATAGGGCTTGGATTAAAATTAACAAGAGCCGGATTCTAGAGAGCTTTTCAAAATCGAATTAACAGGATTTATAATCTGTTGGTTGTAAAGAATAGGGAGCAAAACGGTAGCTCAAGATTAACAGTTTAGGAAACTAGAAAGGTGGAGACATTATTAACCAAGATAAAACATACAGAAGATTGGGTAATACAGAGGATGAGATGACAGGTTTGGCTTGAGATATGTTTTAAGTTCTGCAAATATGTAAAGATACAATTGAAAATAGGGAGCTGGAGCTCAGAGGAAAAGTTAGGGCTAGAAATATAGATTTGAAAATTGATGGTAGTAGCAGGCATGAGAGTAGGTGTGATGAACCAGGCAGAGAGTAAAGAACAGAAAAGAAGCAACTTCCAGGGGGTAGAATTCTGAGGTACAAGCTGGTGGGTAGAAGAAAAAGAACGGGAAGGAGGCTAAGAGAAGAGGCAGGAAAAGCAGAAAACGAGAGAGTTCCTACAAGAAGACAGGGAAGAAGAGAACTTCATGAAAAAGATTCCGGTCAACAAAATGTTTTCCTTCCTTTGCATTTCCAGAATGAGTAAAATTGTTGGTTGTGAATGAAATGTTCCAAGGTGAAGATTCCAAAGCCTCTCAGCAGAGTTCCTGGTAATCCTCCCCAGCCCCCCCCCCCCCCCCCCCCCCGACTCCTGAGGACCAATACCCTGGGTCCTGCTGAGCTCTTGGACAGCTCTTTCTGCAGAGCTGTAATCTGCTCTCTGTCACTGCGACTGCTGAGATCTGACTGTGAATAGACAGATTATTTGAATCTATGATGTAAGAGTCATCTGCCCTTTAGAATTCCCCCACTGCTAAATTCCACTTATAGATTTTATCTACACCCCCCCCCCACATACACACACATTCCTACCTCAGTACCAAGTCCCACCCCCAACTTACCTGTCCTCACTGGAAACCGTGCTGAAGTTACCTGATTATTCTTGCTGAAGTGACCCTTCATTCATTATTCAACATATCTTCCTTGACCCTTACTGCATGCCAGTCAATGCATTCAGTGCTGTGGATAAAGCATTGAGAAACCTCAGTTCTTCCTCTTTTCAGTCATAGGTTGCTGAGATCTCAGCCTGCCATGCACTAAGCTCATTTTCTATAATGTCCTCTCTCCGGTAAGTCCCTGCCACCACCACATCTCATCAGAAATAGCTCATCAAGGAATGCTGAGGCTCTATGCTCTGTCTCTAAGACATCAAGATACATGAGGGGCCTGGTAACCAGAGGTTGGAGCAATTTCTGTGTTCCTGACGGAAGGTTTACTCCAGTTTTCTAAGTCATTGACAAGTTACTCTGCACACTTGGTCTGTCTGCACTCACCTACAACCTGGAGACGAGTGGGAAAGTGTGAACTAAGAATGGATGATACATGGAATGGGTACTTTGGAAAGAAATGACGGAGGAAGGAAGATGGAGGAGGAAACAAGCAAATGACCATGAACTGGGGATACCTGATTCAAGGTTGGAGAAAGTCCATTTACCCCTAAAGAAAGGGAAGTTGTACTTTATAGGGTATGTTGTATGTTTGCGGGAGTTGAATTTCTAAGAGTTGGTAGATACTGAAACTGTAAATACAGATTATATAGTTTTAAATTGAGGTGATTAGGTGATTGATAGTTCTTCATGTGTTGCCAAAAGATGTGAAGAAAAAGAATGTCCTGAACACAATACTTTGCGGAAGTTGTGGATAACAGAAATGTGGATAGATATAGGCACACAAGAACCGGTAGTTACTGTTCCTAATATGGAGTTACATAATAGTCATCACTTGCCCCTGATCTGGGAGTCATTTATAATGGGAGATACATTTTGCTTCCGAGTGAACAAAACTTATATAAGGTTCCTGCTCTACGTTTAGGATAACGCAACTATCCCTGTTGAAATGAGTATTTTTACTTGGAAAAAACCTGTAGAGATAGAATGTCAGAAATGTACAGCTGGAATTGCTAGTAGAGCTCATCTAGTCCCACTCCCTCTTTTCACTTATAAGTGAAAGGAGATGAGCAAATGAAATGACTTTTTCAAGACCAACAGCTAGACTGACAGAATCAGAGCTCAGGCCTCCTGACTCCCAGCTCAGACCACAGTTTCTTTTTTCTACATTAGGCTACTTCCCTGAGTCCAAGCTCTGCCTCCAAGAAATAGATTTCTAACAAGGTTTTGGCTCTGTTTTCTGGAGGAATAGACTGGTCTATTGCCTGATTAGTCCTTTCATATAGTTTCTCTGTCTTTTCTTTCTCTTTTGCTCCCCTCTTTCTGCCTGCCATTTGTTCATGTCTCAGCCAATAGAAGATGAAGCAAACATGTTGCTAGGCCGGTTGGAATGGTTACCTCTGAGAAGCGGGATGGGATGGGTGGGTGAGGAAGTCTCACACCAGTGGTAGAGTAGGTGTTGGAGAGGGTCCATAGTTGTCTCAGTCACCCACCCAGCAGGGTAAGAACAAAAGTTATGTTCTGCTGTGGGGGAAAGAAAATAGACTTCAGAGACAAGAAACTGGATTCAAATTCTGGATCTGTCACTTTCCGAGGGTGTGGTTTTGAGCAAGTTGTTTCTATAGGGTGGATGAATCAAAATGAGGCAATGTGTATAAAAGTAATAAAAACTACAAAAAATCATGCACACATGAAGTGATACTATTATCTGTAATCAATGCTTTGGTCATGGTACTTTGAGGCTCTTCCAGAAAGTCTGTGGACACTTGGTTTTATGTCGTGTTTGAAGGGCTATTTTAGTCTTCCCTAACCAAGCCCCATTGTTCCAGGGAAGCTAATTCTGTCAGAGTGAGGAACAGGAGGAGCCGTTTGAGAGGCCAGTTCCATTAAAGTGATCGCTTCCTTCTGGAAGCTTTAATTTTCACTTCACCTCTTTTGGGAGGTAGGGCTGTGAGTCATAAGGAGTTAGCAAGTGGCTTTTGTGAAAACCAGAGGTTTTGTGAAACACAGCAGATATGACCGAAGGCATGTGTACTAGTTTCTTGTTGTTGCTATAACAAATTAAGTGGCTTAAAACAACACAATTCATTCTCTTATAGTGTGGAGCTCAGAAGCCCAAAATGAGTATAATGGGAAAAAAATCAAGATTTCAGTAGAGCTATAATCTTCCTGGAGGCTGTAGAAGAGAAGCCTTTTCCTTGAGTTCTCCACCTTCTAGAGTCCACCTGCATTTCTTGGCTAGTGGCCCCTTCCTCCATCTTCAAAATGCATCACTCCATCTTCTGCTTCTGTCATCATATGTCCTATATGTCTCCGACTCTCCTGCCTCACTTTTTCCCTTATAATAATCCTTATGATTACATCTCTCCAGCTCAAGATTCTTAGCTTAATCACATCTACAAAGTCCCTTTTGCTGTGTAAAGTAACATATTCATAGGTTCTGGGGATTAGGATGTGGAGCTCTTTGGGGAGCCATTACCTGTCTACCACAGATAATAAGTGGCTTTTGGGGAAACAAGAAGTAAGGTGCGTGTATAAGCAGTTGGTCTGCTTTTCTCCTTAGTTCATGGTACTTCTCACAGAATAGAGGTTTACTAGGCTTTCTTCATCACGCTCACCATTCCCAACTAAAGCACCGAATATTTATAACCAACATTTATTGAGTGCCTACTGTGTGCCAGACAATATTTTAAGCACTTTACATATGCATTATTTTATGTATTCTTCATAATAACCTTATGAAATGGTGACTACCATCCCCATTTTAGAGATGAGAAAACTGAGGCACAGAGATTTTTTTTTTTTAATTTTTATTTTTCAATGACATGACATTCAATATTATGTTAGTTTCAGATGTACAGCATAGTAGTTAGACATTCATATAACTTATGAGTCGACCCTCCCAATGAGTTTAGTATCTCCCTGGCACCGTACATAGTTATTACGATATTATTGACTATAATTCCTATGCTGTATTTTACATCCCTGTGACTGTTTTGTAGCTGCCAATTTGTACTTCTTAATCCCTTCACCCTTGTTACCCTCACCAACCCTCTCCCATTTGGCAACCATCAGTTTATTCTCTGTATCAATGAGTCTGTTTATTTATTTATTTATTTTTGGATTCCACATATAAGTGAAATCATCTGGTATTTGTCTTTCTCTGACTCATTTCACTTATAACACCCTCTAGATCTATCCATATTGGTGCAAATGGTAAGATTTCATTCTTTTTAATGGCAGAGTAATACTCCATTGTATATATGTACAATTTCTTTATCCAATTGTTTATTGATGGGCACTTAGGTTGCTTCCGTATCTTGGCTATTGTAAATAATGCTGCAATGAACATAGGAATGCATATATCTTTTTGAATTAGTGTTTTGGATTTCTTCGGATAAATACCCAGAAGTGGAATTGCTCGGTCACATGGTAGTTCTGTGTTTAAAGTTTTTGAGGAACCTCCAAACTGTTTTCCATAGTGGCCGCACCAATTTGCAATCCTGCCAACAGTGCACAAGGGTTTCCTTTTCTCTACATCTTCGCCCTGACACTTGTTGATTTACTGATGATGTCCATTCTGACAGGTGTGAGGCGATAGCTCATTGTGGTGTGTTTTTTTTTTAATTAAATTTATTGGGGTGACAATTGTTAGAACTCATGCAACTCAACAACAAAAAAACAAACAACCCAATTGAAACATGGGCAGAAGACCTGAAGAGACATTTCTCCAAAGAGGACATACAAATGGCAAATAGACATATGAAAAAATGCTCAACATCACTAATCATCAGAGAAATGCAAATCAAAACCACAATGAGATATCACCTCACCCCAGTCAGAATGGCTATCATCAACAAGACAAATTGTAACAAATGTTGGAGAGGCTGTGGAGAAAAAGGAACCCTCATACACTGTTGGTGGGAATGCAGACTTGTGCAGCCGTTATGGAAGGCAGTGTGGAGGTTCCTCAAAGAATTACGAATAGAATTGCCATATGACCCAGCAATCCCTCTCCTGGGTATCTACCCAAAAAATCTGAAAACATTTAGAGATAAAGACACGTGTGCTCCAATGTTCATTGCAGCTTTGTTTACGGTGGCCAAGACATGGAAACAACCAAAATGTCCTTCGATAGATGAATGGATAAAGAAGTTGTGTTATATATACATAATGGAATACTATTCCGCGGTAAGAAAAGATGATATAGGAACATTTGTGACAACATGGATGAATCTTGAGAGTGTAATGCTGAGCAAAACAAGTCAGACAGAAAAAGCAGAGAACCATGTGATTTCACTGATATGTGGTATATAAACCAAAAACAACAAAAGAACAAGACAAACAAATGAGAAACAGAAACTCATAGACACAGACAATAGTTCAGTGGTTGCCAGAGGGTAAGGGGGCGGGGGGTGGGGGGTGGGAGATGAGGGTAAAGGGGATCGAATATATGGTGATGGAAGGAGAACTGACTCTGGGTGATGAACACACAATGGAATTTATAGATGATGTAATACAGAATTGTACACCTGAAATCATTGTGGTTTTAATTTGCATTTCTCTGGTGATTAGTGATTTTGAGCATCTTCTCATGTGTCTATTGGCCATCTCTATGTCCTCTTTGGAGAAATGTCTATTCAGGTCCTCTGCCCATTTTTAATCAGATTTTTTTTTTGGTGTTAAGTTTTATGAGTTCTTTATATATTTTGGATATTAACTGCTTATCAGATTATGGGCAAATATAAGACACAGAGATTTTTAAGTTGCCCAAATCATACAACTAGTCAGTAGTCATGTTTTTAACCAGTACTCACAGCATTAATGTGTAGCTGGTGTTTAGTAAAGTTTGATGAGTAGCAGAAGGAAAGAAACTTGAGGCCCAAAGAAATAATGTGATATCTCCAGATTACACAGACTGGGGTCAAAAGGGCGATCTCACTTGTCCATTAGTTTGGTCTGTTACTGGGCCTCAGCAAACTGCAACGTGGTTGGCTGTCTAGTGGTGTGCTCTGGAGTTACAATGATATTATCAGCCTTTATGAAAACGCGCACGTGTGTGTGTGTGTGTGTGTGTGTGCGTGTGTGCGTGTGTGTGTGTGTGCGTGCGTGTGTGCTTGAAACTATGAGAAGACAGACATAGGATTATACTCAGAAGTTAGTAGAACACCAAGTCTCTGCCAACCACCGCTCTCAGCCTCCAGCTGCTGCTGCACATGGAACCTCCACAAAGAAACAGGAAGTGTGTTACTATTCCTGGGGCCTCAATGAAGGGCTCCTTAAACCAGGTGTATAGTGATTTGCCTGGTACTACAGGTTGTGGTCAAAGTAACATACATTCAAATTCCTATTCCACTTGGAGCAAATTACAAAACCCTGTAAGGCTCAGTTTTCTCATCTGTTATAAATGAGGGTAATAATAACTGCCTCAAGGGATTGTTATAATGGTTAAATGAGATAATATACATAAAATATATCAAGAGTGCCAAAAAATGTACACAAAGTGGACACTGTAGTCAACGTTGCTCAAGCAATAGTTCGCCGTAAACAGAAGTGTCGACACTGATGGTAACCACTCTGAGCACCTTTTGCAATTGCAGAAGTCAAACATGACTTGTATTCATCTTTTGTTATCAGTATATATTACAATTTTAATAGTTTTCCTTTATTAAAATGTGTATACATTTTTTGGCACCCTCTGTATAATGCAGAACTCAACTCTCAAGTGCACAATATGTGGTGGTTATGGTGCTTAAGATCACCCGGTTAGGAAAGACGAGGTTTGTGTGGGGTGCAGAAGGGCACTCCGGGTACAAGTTAATAAGTGATTCTAGATCTTTGCTGAGAGTGTGTTTCTAAGTTCTTGCCCCATCATCTTTAAGACCTAGGGCTCAGGGATAATTTAAGTAGTGTTCAGTTGGTTGGATATGTGGTCTGGGGAGGGCAGCTGGGTTAGAAATGTGGGATGGCTCTCTTTCTCAGTGCAGAATCCGAATCACACCACTCGTGCCTTCTGCCTGGCTTCACAAATACTCGGAGCTTCTGTCCTTCTCAAGAAGAATCTGCCGTGTCAGCAGTGTGGTAATGATGGCAAGGGTCCCTGTGGGAGTCAGTGTGTAGGTCGGGCTTGAAAATCCACTGATCAATCAAGATGAGCCTCTTGGGGATCTCAGGCCTCACTCAGACCTGCCTCAATTTTGTGCATCAGGATTGAGAACATCTGAAGTTCTTATCTTCCAACGAACGTGAGATCGCAGGCTTACAACTGCAAGGCTAAGCATAACAGCCATACTCCTTTGCTGTCTGGCTGCTTCAGGCACCACAGGTCTCCAGGTGGCACTTCATCCATCAAGACTTGGCAGAAAGGTGGCAAGAGTGGTTGTCTTGTTATGGCCTGCGGCTGCCAACACTGCGGTGGGGAGGTGGGCCGGCAGAGGAAGAGTGTCTGGACAACAGGAACAGCACTTTAGGAAGATGGCCTGTATCGGGCGTGACTGGTGAAGACCTTCAAATGAAATGACTCTCAGGGGACCTTGAGTAAACGAAGAATGTTACTGTTTGCTAGACAGCTGGCACTGAAAGATGTAGAAGATAAGGGGCAAAATCTCATTTGATTTCTTTTTTCTTTTTTTTAATTTCTCCTTCCCATTTTATGCAGCCTGGGAAACTAGCTACTACTGTTTTTCTGAGTTGACCTGGGAAACAGGTCGTGTGAGGCTAGCTATGTTTAACCTGAAGAGGACCTGAAGGGATAAGGAAGCTGTGCAGACAGGACAGAAAGAAAATCCTGTTAGTTCAACCAAATTTTACTGAGAAATGCCTTTGTGCCAGGCACCCGGGATTTGTACTAAGTGCTCGAGGTACAAATACGATGAGATCCAGTCTCTGACCACAAGGAGCTCCCAAGCTCTTGGGGAAGATAGATTCGAGCAGATAACTTCAATATAATGGGAGAGGGAGGGAAGGTATCTCTCCTCTAATACCTGGAAGCCTGTCATGTGCAAAGAGGGTGCTTGTTTTGTGGACTTCAGTGGGTTGTTTTAATTGCTGGGCGTACACATTACAGTTCACCAGGAAAAATGACTTTTGGAAACTGGCGGCCCAGCTATGGTATGCTCTGCCTCCTGAGGTAGTGTTTTCTTCCTCTGGTTATGACTGAATATAACTGAGTTTCCTTATCAGCCTCCACAGAAGGACTCAAGAGTTCTGGGTTGGAGTGGAAAATATATCTGAAGTCCCAGGGGAGTTAGGCTGGGCCAGTTTGGGACCTGAAGTCTGCAGGGAAGGATATGGCATTTGAAGGGTTCCTTTATGAGTTAGCGTCTGGGTAGGTGCTTTCACATGTGTGATTCTCTTCACAGTTCTGGCAGTAACACGGATAATTTCCCCTATTTAGAAGATGCAAGAAAAAATGAAGCTTACAGAAGTGAAATGTACACAGAGCGATTAAATAGTACAATAAACAGTGACAGAACCAGGAGCATGCACAGACCCTGGAGACACCTCGTTGACTCCCGAAGGTACTGAGCAGATAAGATATTGGAAGGGCTTTGGAGGAATCCCACAGCAAGGTGTGTGGTCCTTCCCTCCACAACTGCTGTCTTTAAAGTGTCTTGGCGCCAAGTCTCTAGGATTCTCTGAACATCTGATTCCCAGGCATCGTCTTTTGGAGTGGCTCCAGAAAGGCTGGTTAGGAATCAATATCCACACACAAGAGCTGAAGGGATGTGTAGAGTAGAACTGACGGAGTGAGCAAGGGGCTCAGAAGGGTTGAGCCTTGAGCATTCATTCACTTGTTGGGCAAGCACTCATTGATGTGTACCAGCCGTTGGCTGTGTTTTGGGCAAGTGATCATGAGTTGTGACCAGCATTTTGGGACAGAGGGAGTGGATAGAGGCCCAGAGAAATAGCACTGACCAAGCTGGAATGAAGGAGATAGTGAGCCAGGGCAGAGCAGTCACCCTAAGAAGGAAGAAAAAGAATTGTTCAGCTGGGAGAAAGGGAATTCACGTTTATAATACACTTAGGAGGCTGAAGTTTTCAGCAGGGAGAGGAATAGCTTTAAGTCAGCCTTTATCTCCTTACTATAGAAAATTCCAAAAGGGCTGATGTTCTTTCTGTTGTCACTGCAATTTCTGATGGATGGAGAGAATATATATCGCAACACCTTTTGCTAAGGAATCCAAGGTGATTTCCTTATTTGGTTCTCTTTGCTCTGGAATTGCTTTTTCTATAGAGGGAGTTTTTTCTTTAAAAGAAAAAGATCATGATGAAGGAGGAAGTACTATCATGTTTCTTCAGCTTTTCTCAGCTTACTGCTGGACTCCTGCCAGATACTGGAGTATCATTTTAGAGCTGTATGTCAAGGGTTCACGATGTTGCTTTCGCCCCCTTCCACTACTTTCCTGCTAATAGGTTTTTTTCTCTCCCTCAACACACATTTATTGCGTCTGCACCCTGTTAGGATCAAAAGAAGCAAATGCGAATAAAGAATAGCCTCTGCCTCCTTGGTTCTCCCAGTCTAATAAAGAAGACAAAGAAACGATCAAATAAGTGTATCACACGCTGCTAGTATGTGCCCAGCAACAGAGAGATGTAAATATTGCTATGGAATCCATTTGGGGGCCCTAAGTTCCTCCAAAGACCTGGCTATTGTCAAGTAAATTTACATGCAGTTCTCAAAGGTGTTGACGGTCAGTATCTTTTTTTTTAAAGACTTTATCTTTTAGAGCAGTTTTGGTTCATAGCAAAATTGCGGGGAAGGTATAGACATGCCCCACTCACCCCTGCCCCTACTCATGCATAGTCTCCCCATTGTCAACATCCTGCTCCAGAGCTGGACATTTGTTACAACTGATGAACCTATATTGACCCCCGAAGCCTGCAGTTTACCTTAGGCTTCACTCTTGGTGTTGCACATTTTATGGGTTTGGACGAATGTATAGTGAATGACATGTATCCATTATTATAGTATCTGCACTATTTTAACTGCCTTAACCAGCCTCCGGGCTCTGCCTGTTCATCCTTCCCCCACAGCTTATTGCAACCACTGATCTTTTCTGTCTCCGTAGTTTTATCTTTTCCAGAATGTCATATAGTTGGGATCATACAGTATGTGGCAGTCTTTTCAGATTGGCTTCTTTCACTGAGTGATAAGCACTGAAGATATCTCCATGTCTTCATGGTTTGATAGTTAATTTTTTTTTTAGCACTGAATCATATCCCATTCTCTGGATGTTCCACAGTTTATTTGTCCATTTACCTAGTAAAGGACAACTTGGTTGTTTCTAGTTTTTGTCAAAAAAAAAAAAAAAGCTGCTATAAACATCTCTGTGAAGCTTTTTGTGTGGACTTAAGTTTTCAACTCCTTTAGGTAAATGCCAAGGATCATGATGGTAAATACCATTTCAGTCATCTTTTATGTGCCAGTCACTAGCCTGAGCATCTTACAAACATTATGTCACTTACTATTCACTGAAAACCTATGCAGTTATTATTAATGGACCCATTTAAAAATGAGGAAATGGAGGCTCCCAAAGTTATTGAACATACGTCATAAATAAGTGGCAAAGCTGGATTTTTAACCCTCATTTTTCTGAATCCAAAGACCTTTTCATAAGACCTATAGTCAGGTTGCCTCAGTTTCTGCTTTACTGGTTTATTTTCGTTCCTGGATCACAGCTTTGAACTGACACACAGAGCTCAGCACCCTGACTGGCAAATAAACTCTGCTGGCAGCCTAGCCAGCTGCTGTTTCCTGTGTTTATAGACTACATTGCAGGAAAGTGTTTTAAGAGTTGTTTCGAGTGTTGTGTCTGCTTCTCCATGTGCAAGTGTGGATGCTGCTTCTGAGAGAGAAGAAGGTGACATGGGATGCTCCGTGTTGGCTGGCAGTTTCCATTTGGTGGGGATTTGGAGAGGAATGCGTCTGTCATTGGATGAGATCAGAGTCTTTGTTCTGTTTGGTCTGAGGCCATGTGGTCTCAGAAATCAATGGACTGTGAAGTCAAAGGTCTAGAATAAGCTCCACTGCTGATGTGTCCTGCGGCTTTGGCTAAGCCAATTTACATCTACTTTGTCCATTTGTGCAACTGAGCTCTCCAAAGTTTCAAGGAGCACCTCTGGAGAGCCAAGGACTGCGCAGATCTATGGGCCTCAGACACAAACAGGGAAGGGGACAGGTAGGGAAGCGGCAGATAATCACCAAACAAGGAGATAGGCATGCTGAAAAGGGAGCTGTGTTTCCTCCATGTTACCAAAGGAAGGTCTTGGAACTGCAGGGTGTTCGGAGCTTCTTAATTAAATAGAGACAGGCAGCTAGTAAGACCTTCCATTTGTTGTGAAGCTACTGTGTGTTAATTTACTCTTTATCAATCCTGAGAAAATGTGAAAAGTGAGGCAGATCAATTAAAGGATTTATTCAACTGGTAAGTGACTGTACCAACATCCTGAATTAGTCTGGCTTTTAGAGTCTTTGGCTTTCTACCTCACCCTAACAGACCTTTGAAGATTTTATTTTAAAGTTTGAAGATCTCTACAGTCCAACATTTTTCTGCTATTGAAATGTCTTCTTTCCCTTTGGGTCCCTTCTGTGTGGTTCCAGGTATCAGTTAACCAGGAGGTAATCTCAGTCTTTTTATCCCCTTCTTCTCCACCTTCCCCTCCTGTGCCATATCCTCTGTGGCACTCAGCTATCTTTGACCATGCAAATTACTACATTTTCAACACCTCGGGGTCTTGCTCAAATTTATTAATGAATTAACGAATCAACAAATGTCTTCTTCCTGAGTGCACTTTTCTCCTAGGTGAAATCACATGTATCCTTTTCAAATACACTATCCTTTGAGAAAATCTCTCAGAATGTATCACCCATTTCTCACTCCTCCACCCACCTCTATCCACTCCCATCTTGAAGCAGATTGTGTGTGTGTGTGTGTGTGTGTGTGTGTGTGTGTGTATACTTCCAAGTACACTGGCTGTACCACATCCCATTTTTTTCATATCATATCATCATAGTTGGTTTACATCAATCCCTTTAGAGTGATAATGACTTACTCTTTTCTATTTCCCCAGCACTGTGCATGGTGCCTAGTACATAGCAAACACTCAGTTCATTCATTCATTCCTTTATTAACATTTATTATTAATAAGCCTTGTGCTAGGTGCTAGGGAGACAATGGCAATCAAAACCAGACTTGTCCCTGCCTTCATGAGCTTAACAATTAAAGTTCATCAGAGGAAATTGAAATTGAGCTGTGGAAAAAGGCAGCTAAGGCTGGGGGTCTTGAACAACAGAAATTTTTTTCCCCACAGTTCTGGAAGCTGGAAGTCCAAGATCAATGTCTGGTAGGGTTAGCATTCTGGTGAGGGCCCTCTCCCTGGTTTACAGATGGTCTCTCTCTCTCTCTCTCTCTCTCTCTCTCTCTCTCGTTTTCTGGTATCTCTTCTTATAAGGACATTAATACTATCAGATCTATGCCCTAACCTCATGACTTATGTAAACCTCACTACCTCCCAAAGTTCCCATCTCCAAATACCATCACGTGGGGGGTAGGGCTTCAACATACGAATTTTGGAGGGACACAGTTCAGTTCAGTCCATAGCAACCATCGGTGACCTTCTGGAAAGAATTCCTCGGTAAATTTAATGATAGGAATTTTAGGTCAGGTGGAAGAGGGCTGGGGAAGACACCATACTGAGCATGTGGGGGAATATTTCAGGGTAGGTCACGGCTCCCTGCACACACTCCCCTCCCACCCACCCCACTGCATCCTGCCCCAGCCCTCTCAACTAGCTGGGCTGGCAAAGGGGATCATGCCCGCTGCTCTTTTTTCTATTGTGGCTGTACTCAGCCTCGGTTTATCTGGCTTACCCACATTCCTCTGGGTCCAGGTGACCAATAAGGAAATAGAAACCATGAGAAATGAGAAGGGAAATGCCTGAAGCCTCAGGGAGAGAAGTTGGTGGAGGCTGTGTCTCTTTCCCAGTCCTTCCATTAACCACTTATCAGCACTTTCCAGGGGGGTATCAGTCCCAGGATGACTCATCCACTGCTGTCTGTGCTGGTCCTACTAGCACATGGCCAGGACCTGCTGCATTGAGGCCAAAAGGTATGTTTACAGGAGCTGCTTTCTGGGCTCAAAAGTTCTCTGTATTCCATGAGAAAGGGCCGCTGTTCCTAAACACTCCAACAGATTCAGAGCACAGCCTGAATGTCTCTGTTTGCAATGCTATAGAACTAACTCCTCCCTCAGTTAGAAGGATTCAGAAGGTGTGGGCTTCAGTCCCAGGTTTGCTCTTGATTTGCTGAGTGATCCTGGGCAATTAATTTGTCCTATTCCGAAAAACATGTGTTCTACCCCTGCCGTGAACCAAGGACTACGCTTGGTTAGTGGGCATGTAGGCATAAACAAGACGACCTCTGCATTAAGGTTGTCAGTGTCTTAGGCCATGTGATTCAAGCTGTGCAGATGGGCATGAGGTACTAAGGGACCTCATTAAAGGGCAACTTAGCCCAGCCTCAGGGAATCCAGGAAGGCTCCTTTCACAGGAGGTACCACATGAGCTAAAGCATGAAGAACAAGAAGTTGGACAGTTGCACATGTTCAGGGTTAAAGGCTGGGGTGAGGAGGGGATGTTATAGGCAAAGAGGTCAGTGTAGTCGTAGAAACATGGACGAGAAAGCTCAGTACATCAGGGAAAGGAGGGCACATGTGTGCACATGCGATGTGTTTCCAGGCGTGTGTGAGAAGTGTGATGAACAATGGACCTGGAGAGACTAGCAAGAATCATATCATACTAAAGAGTCTAAAGGCTCTGGACAGGCACTGAAGGGTGCTGAGCAAGTTCACGGACTAACCAGATTTGTCAGAGTCGCCTCTCAGATGTTGTCCCCAGACCAGCAGCTTTGGCACTGCACCACCCAGGAGCTTGTTAGAAATGCAGGATCTCAGCCCCACCCCAGCCTAGTAAATTAGAGTTAACATTTTAATAAGCTCCCTGGGTGATCAGTATGTAAATTAAAGTTGGAGACATACTGAGTTATAGTGTGCACTGGCAAACTTTGTAAAGAGCCAGAGAGTAAATATTTTAGGTTTTGCAGGCCACATGGTCTCTGTGGCAACTACTTAACTTTTCGTTGCAGGACAAAAGCAGACAGACAATATTGAAACAAATGAGGGGCTGTGTGCCAATACCAGTTTATTTATGGACACTGAAGTTTGAATTTCATGTAATTTTCACCTGACACACAATATTCTTCTTTTGAATTTTTTTAACCATTTAAAATTGTAAAAACCATTCTTAGCTTGCCGGTTGTACAAAGGTAAGCAGCAGGCAGATTTGGCCATGGCCTGTAGTTTGCTGACCTCTGATCTATAGAATTTTGATCTTCAGTTTTCAAATACCTGCTAGCCTTTATGCTTTATTGTGAAAATTAAATGAGCTGGGAATGACATCCAAACCAACAATCCCTTATTTGTCAGATGAGGAAATGGAGGCCCAGCATGTGAAAAAAATGCCTGGCTCATAGTAACAGCTACTCACTGGTTAGGGCTCAAACACAGGCCCGCTCATTTCTAAGCAAACACTTGTCCCCTTCTCCACATATAACTGATTTGAAAGGAGAATTAGAGTGCTTTTTTCCCCACAACTGAAGCAGACTGGGGGATGTTTACAAGGCAAGTTAACCTTTTCTTTGTGATAAGTTACAAATGATTAGTTAAGGGACAAACGCTGTGAACAGCTTGTCCTGGGAAAATGTATTATTATGCAGAGCAAGACCCAAGGCTATTCAACACCTGAAATAAGATGTCAAAGTTCTTTTTTTATTTAGTAAAATAAAAGTTTGAGTAGGTGCTGCTCCATAAAAAATGAAGTTTCGCTAGAAATGCTTTCATTTACATCTCTGTATTTTTATTTAACCCTTCCTCATTCATAGTGATTAGAGAATTGTTCATTATAATAGTTATTTAAAAGCATAATGGAATGAACCACACATTCCCCTTGTTTTTTTATCCAAAACTGTAGGAGCCTTACAGCAAAATCAGACATTGTAGATTAAAAAAAAAAAAAAATCCAGGGGTGGCTGGTTAGAGCGTGGTGCTGGTAGCACCAAGGTTGCCGGTTCGATCCCTGCATGGGCCACTGTGAGCTGCACCCTCCTTAAAGGAAAAAAAAAATCCACCAATAAATTTAATTTTCTCTATAATACACATCCCTAGCTGTGGCCCTTTTACACTTTTCCCAGCCCAACTCCTTAATCAAACACAAACAGTTGCTCACAAAGGAAATGGAGTTTTTGCCTTCCTGTATCCCTTGTGCTTTGTTTTTGGACTCAGAAAGATAATGATGAGTTTCAGAATATAGGTTCTGGATAAGTCAGACCCAACACTCCACTCTGAAGTCACATGCCAGGGAGGTTCTTGGGAACATGGATAAGCGCAGCTCTAAATAGAGCTGGGCCTGGGGATATGGGGTCTGGTCACCCATTGCCTGGGTGGCCTGTTACCTGTCCTTCCACTGTGGCACTGGGATAGCACACTGCTCCACTGAAGTGATAGGCGTAGGTTTTATGCATCCTTATGCACGCACACAGACATGCATGTCCCTCTTGTTAGCTGGATTCCTGCAGGGTTGGGGAAAACTGTGCTTCTGCTTGGAGGCTGGAAGAAGAAGCCTGTGAGGTTACTGAGTGCACAAGGAAGGGGCACAAAGAGACCGTCATCTGCCCATCACACAAGAGTGGCTTGGTCAGGGCATCCTCCATGTGTGCTGAGCATGGCAGCAGCAAGCCTGATTCATCACTGCCATCTGGGGTGGCCCAGCTGCCAGAACAAGATTGGCCCATCTCCTCCTCTCTGTCTTCCCTACACTGTCAAAAAAGTGACCCGTTGTGAATCAGCTGCCTGTATGAGAGCCACTGGAGAAGCTCAAAGGGCTAGTGGGGAGGGCAGCTGAGTGCAGATTCTCCACTTGAGTTGTACTCTGCTGACTCACTTTGAGGCCTGGAACAAATTGCTTTTCCTTAAATAATTAATTACAATAGTTTTCATTTATGTATGTGTATGGTACAACAGAGCCACTGTTCAGACCCAAGTCTGATCCACTGTACGATGCTACTTCTCACCTTCCCATGTGAGATCTCATCTTATCCTCACAACAGTTCTTTGATATGGATGTTAGGAATATTCCCATTTTTTTAGCTGAGAACATCAAGGCTCTGAGAAGTTTACTTCTCCCAGTTTTTGAGCAAGGAGTGAACTCAAAACTTCTGACTCCAAATCTCATATTCATTCCAGTCTGTCTTTCCTGAGCTTTTATTTTTCCATATGAGAAGTTCAGAAATACTTATTTCCCCTTGCATTGTTTCCCAGAGCCTCTATTTAACCAGGAGCTTCTCTGAGGAAGATGTGAATCAGGACACCAGTGATCGGTGCTCCCACACTCTCTCTGGCAGGGCTAGATCGGGATAAGCCAGCTCTGGGCTGCCTGCAGCCTGCCCTGCTCTCCAAGGGGGACTAGAGCACCGAGCATTGTGCTGGCATGGGTAAGCCTGCTCTATAGAAGCAACCCGAGTCACCCTGTAGTGATCGGACATTTTGTAAACTACTGATTAATGGAATTTTTCAAACTCATACACAGGCAGTAAGAACAGTATAATGAAACAACGTATCAAGTAATTCCTGCCTGATTTTATTTCACTGTATACCATGTACTTCCCTACCTGCTTCTCCCCCCCCCTCCAGATTATTTGGAATTAATTCCTAGACATCATATCATTTCATCTGTAAATATTTCCATATGTATCTGTAAAAGATTACAACTCATTAAAATATAACCACAGAATCAATTATCACACATGAAAAAGAAATAATTATGTAATATCAATATCTATTCAGTAATCACATATTCTCAATTGTCTTATAATTAAAAAAATTTTTTGTGTGTGTGTGTGAACCTGGATTCAAATAAAGTCCATACTTGAATTGACTGATAGGTCTCTTAATGTGGCTGCCTTCCCTTCCCTCCCTTCTCTTATTTATTTATTCATTTATTTATTTATTCATTCATTCATTCATTCATTCATTCATTTATTTATTTTACCATCTAACTCAATCCTTTATTTCTTTTTTTTTTCTTTTTTAAATTTATTGGGGTGACAATTGTTAGTAAAATTACATAGATTTCAGGTGTACAATTCTGTATTACATCATCTATAAATCCCATTGTGTGTTCAGCACCCAGAGTCAGTTCTCCTTCCATCACCATATATTTGATCCCCCTTACCCTCATCTCCCACCCCCCATCCCCCACCCCCCTTACCCTCTGGTAACCACTAAACTATTGTCTGTGTCTATGAGTTTCTGTTTCTCATTTGTTTGTCTTGTTCTTTTGTTGTTTTTGGTTTATATACCACATATTAGTGAAATCACATGGTTCTCTGCTTTTTCTGTCTGACTTATTTCGCTCAGCATTACACTCTGAAAATCCATCCATTTGTAGTATGTTTGTTGATGAAACTAGGTCATATGTTTATAGTTTTCCATAGTCTGAGTTATGCTGCTGGAAGCTCCAGGATGTCATGGAATATCTTTTTCTGGTAGTTCTTATAAATTGATAGTTAGAGCAAGAGGAAACTATCAATTTTGGATGTAGATTTCAGTTGGAGCAAAACCTCACCCGACCAGGAACTCTTGTAAGACATCAGATGAAGCATAAGTCCTTACAAGATAAATGAGAAAGTCACTGAAGAATAAGCTAAGGTGGGCATTTGTCTTGCTAAACCAACTTGCAAAAGTGTGTCTTAGAGTCTGTGTTCATATTCATCCCATCTATTAAATTGGCTATAGATACAAGATTAACCAATGAGAAGTGATCTCATGAATAAGCACTTATTGAGTACCTACTGTGTGTCCTCCATGAGACTAGGTGGGGATTCAAGGTCAAATAAAGCATAGTCCTGGCCTGGGCATGCTTGTCCTCTCTGAGGGACTAACCAATAAGTCAGGAATGATGGACATTGTGACAGTTACTCACAGATGCTTGAACTGCAGAAAAGGGGATATTAAGCTCACTAGCTACTGGGAGGCTTCCTGGAGGAGGTGACATTGTGAAGGATGAGGTATGAATAATTTTAGAACTGACGGCATTTGGTTCGGTTTCCTGCATTTGGAAAAATAGAGAGGAACTCAAAGTGATGCAAGCTTGAATTCATTTTTTAAGATTTTTGATATTGATTCCAAGCAGAGGCCAGAAATCCTCATGTAATTGGAAAAGTCATTTGTCTGGATCTCTCAACTTTTCTAGTTCAGCAACATTTCATCACGTTGTGTCACTGGGCCAAAAGTGTAAATAATCAACACATCTTCAGGTCTGAAACTGTGTATCTTGTCCTGTCAGGGGGAAGGCAACTTCTTTCTTTCACCAATTCTGAATCTTCTTGAATTAACACCGAGTTTGCAGACAACATTCCCGCAGCCTCACAACAGGAAAATGGAGAAGGCGAAAGCCATCTTGGGCCCACAGTGAAAAGACAGCTTACCCTGTTTTTCGTTTGTGTGTTTGCTTGCTCATTCTCTGCCTACTCTCCTACTAGAATGCGTTTCCTGAGAGCAAGAACCTTGACTGTCTCCTTCTTCAGCCTGATCCTACTGTCTAGAGAAGAGCTTGCCAAATATTGTAGAATTCATTAATGCATCTATTTTTGTCTAGTCCCTACTCTTCTTACCTGGGGTGTGTTTCCCTCTGAATGTTTCCTCATGTGAGTACTTCAGTTTATACACAGAAATGGCCTTATTAAAATGTAAAGTGTTACATAACCAGACACACCCCATAGTAATGGCGCCCCCTCATTGTTATAGCACATTACAGTTTACAAAGTATTTCTGGTTTTATTGTCTTACTTGAGCTTCACAGCAGCCCTGTTAAGGTGATGGCAGAACAGATACTCTCACCACCAGTAATGGATGAAGAAACAAAGGCTCTGAGAGGCTGAGTGAGTTGCATAAGGTCAGGCAGAAGTGAAGGCGGCACTGAAGCCAGGCCTGCCGCACCACCTAAGACAGTGCTCTCTCTACTGTGTTTCCCCGAAAATAAGACCGGGTCTTGTATTAATTTTTGCCCCAAAAGATGCATTAGGACTTATGTTCAGGGGATGTCTTCTTGAAAAATCATTCTAGGGCTTATTTTCCGGTTAGGTCTTATTTTCGGGGAAACACAGTAGTACAACAGTTTGAAGGACCAGCAGGTCCATCTCCTTTCTCTGCTCATGAAAAATAAAGACAAATGAGGAGCAGGTTTCATCCCAGGCCACTCAGAAAGCCCTTTGGGGAAGTTGACCCAAGCTTTAGCCTTAAGTTGTTTGGGGTTCTTTGGGGAACACAGCATTTGGGGCTGCTTTAGTGCTCAGCAGACAAGGCCAGTGTGGATCCGGAAGGAGCAGACTTTTTCTCCATCAGGATGAGTTGTGTCAAGTCAGGGACAAATGCCCATGAAGGAAGAGTATGTAAGAAAACAGGGAACACCTGACCTAGTGTGGAAACAGCAAGACTCGCATTCAGTTCTGTGAAGAAGCCCAGTGTCCTGCTTGCCTCCTGGGCTCGGAGCTGACAGTGGCGTTCCTCCTAGTGGAACCGAGATGCTGTGCAGCCATAGAATTTATAAGAAAGGTTGAAATGATGCTAGGACAATCTTAAAGGTTAAAACATATTTGGGGACTGGATCTGTGCAAGGTGAGTAAAGCTCTTGCCTGTGATGTGCAGGGAGACAGCATTACCTTGGAGGAAAGGCCACCTGGGCACATGAATAGAGAATAAAATAAAGGGGAGAATAGAGACTAGAATGTACTGTCTCTTCTCCCTGTCCTGTCACAAATGCTTTACTGGAATAGCAGGGTCAGGCACTGACTTCCTCCTGTCCCTTTAATCCCCTTTTGCCCCCATGTCCACTCTCATCTGCCAACTGATCGCAGACAAATCAACCACATTCTCTGAGTGAGCCCTGTTGTTTTCTAAGTCAAATGAAGCTATTTCCTATTTTTCTATATCTCCAGGGATGTGAGGTGCAATAAATATGAAAAATTTAAGCCCCACAATTAAAAAAATAATATATGCTATTGTGTAAATTTTGGAAAATGTAGAAAGAATACAAAGAAGACCAAGCAAATACCATTTTACATATATTATATATAATAATATATAAATTAAACAAAGTTGGGATTATTACTTAGAATTGGAATTTCTTGTGCACATTTTTCTATGTCATTAATTATTCTAACATGATTTCTCATGCATTTCTAGTATGCCATTAGAGGAATATACCATTTAATCAATTTCCTATTTCTGAAAATCTGGGTCATTTTGTTGCGATGAACATTCTCACACATAAATTTCTGTGTCCTAAATAGCAGAGTGAGATTAAAAGCCTAAATTGTATCTTTTGCAAGATGGAGATAACAGCACCCATTTCAAAGCACTGTCTGGATTATATAGAATAATACAGACAAAGTAGTTAGCACAGTGCCTTACACACAGTTAGCTCTTCGTAAACAGTAGCTGTTATTATGAGCTTACTTTGTATCTGATTATTTTCTTAAGTGCCAGGAAGTCGAATTACATTCTCAAGGTTTCGAAGGCTGTGTGGTTTAATTGTGTTAGTCTATCTGAAGGTCAGTGGAAAGAAGTCAGGTGAATCAAGAAGCCACTGTGACATATCAGCTCAGCCATGGTTTAAGCCAGTCAGGTAAGGCAGCCACGGATGTGGTCATGACAGTCAGACTGCCACTGTCCCGAGCATCCCTGGCCAAGATCGGCTCCTAATCCACTGGGATATTACGTATATGGCTCAGCAGCTGTTAAAGTTTAAATACATGCTCAGGAGAGCCAGTGAGAGCCACATGAAGCCGTCCTTCCCTCCAAAACTCATCCTCGGCACCTTATTGCACATATTTATGCCTTAATTGTAAGGAATGGTGGCCGAGGGTGATGTGCTAGGCTCAACGTGCGAATTGCAGCTCCTTTAGGGTGTGATGCCCTGAGAGTTGTTCAGACGTGCCATCTTGCTCTTGATAATGTACTACCTAACATAGATTCTCAGAGCTGAGAGGAAATAGTGATAATTGGGTCTGAGTGTTTAAATGATTTGTTCACAGTCATAAAAGAAAAAAGTGGTAAAGCCAGAACCAAATCCTGGGTCTTCTGGATCCTTCCACCACAGCATTTTTCTCCCTGGACCATGCTTATTTCCAGCAAATGAAAAGGAACTCAGGATTAGAGGTCACAGTTAACTTGTCCGGATATGTCTGCTTCTCTTTCCAAAATGGAGTGTTTCTCTTGAGAGGTTCATCACTGGAAAAATGAAACCACATGGCTATGTGTTCTGACCTCTGCTTGTGCTGGACCTTCCCTGCAGAGAATTCTGTTAACATCATCAAGGAGCAGGAAGGAACTTTCATAAGGTGATTCTTATTTCTTTTCTCCCCTCCTAAATTTCATACAAATATTTGAAGCTGGTTTTTGTAGGATAAAGTCACAAAATCTATTGCACAAAATCTTCTGCAGCCAAGCAGCGTTTCTCTCACTTCCTTGGGTGCAAACTAGAGGAAACTGGCCTTTGATACCTCGGCTGCTTTCAACACAGGCCTGGGAGTGAAGAAAGAGCAGCTGAGTCCCCTTCCCTTGTGCAGAGCGCAGTTATGGAAAGTGCCCGTCTTTCTTCTCCTAGAGCGCTGCTGGACTCTCACTAGGTCCTTAGTCAATTTAAAGTTTTACGTCTTTACTTTGTAAAAAGTATTTTTATTGAGTTTTCAAAGACACTAGTTCATCAGTAGTTTCTACAGTAGCCACCTACCACTTGCAGGAATATTGCAAAATGTCAAACTGTATGTTATTGTATAAATGATAAAGTCTGCCTTGATTTGCCTTATGCTCTGGGTAAGTGTGGAGCTGGTGATTTTTCTGAGTCCCACAGCACAAACAAGAGGTCATGATGACCATTTTGTGTCAGTGCCTTGTGCTTTGGGCAGGGCCAGCCTCTTGGTTTCAAGGGCACAATCAAAGCTTCCCACAGCAGGCCCAGATCTGTCCGCCCAGGACTTGGCTTCTGGTCATGCAGGAGGGCAGTAGGTCAGGCAGAATAAGGTCAGAGAGTAGGTCAGAATGGTAGTTAAGAATATCGGAGTTTTTCAGGCATGGGTCCATTTCTTGGCTCTGCCACTTATGTAACCTTAGACAAGTGACTTAATCTCCCTAAGCCCAGATTTCCTCACTTGCAAATTGGCATCAATAGAAGTACTTACCTTACAATGTTAGGGGATAATAAATGAGAGAATGCTTATTAAGTACCTGGCAGATAGTAAGTACTCTGTAAGTGTTAGCAATCAAGTTAATATTTTTGTGTTAATCATGATTATTTTACTGATCGTGATTCCAGGTACTTTTGGAGTTGCTAAGAGGAGAGAGGTCAATAGAAAAATTTTTTCCTACTAGATGTTCATTCCTTCCTTCAGAAAATATTTAGTGATTAGTCACTATATAATAGGCACTCTCTGCACCTTGGGGACACAAAAATGAGAAGCTCATACTGTACTGAATCCTAGCGGCATAAAACAAAGAATTGCTTTATGACATGAGGTAAACTCTACAGTAATAGTGATATAAAGGGGTATTGTGGGAACAGTTGGCTTAGGGGATGGGCCCTGAAAGACTTCTCAGGAAGGTAGTTTGCATATTGTCAAAGGCATTACGCACAGTGACAGTCTGCACAAAGAAAGGCAAGGTTTGTCTGGTACAACAAGAGCATATGGGGAAATAGCCAGAGACGCTTTCATTCAACACGAGAAAGAGAGAAGACACATTTCCTCCCTTCCAGTTGTTTAGAGACTGGTAGGGAGAAAAGCACAAGCAAATTAGTGATTATCATGTGATGATCATAGTGGGCATTACTGAAAAGCATTGCTGGTCTCAACCCAAAGTGGTAAAGAAAACCATGGAGGGAAGATGTGACAAAGTTAGACTTGCAGATTTGAGAGTTAACTAGTTGGAGGAATGTGGGTGGAGATGGAAAAACATTCCATAAAGTGTACAGAATGGAAAAGGGCATGGAGGTTTATGTGTGTGTGTGTGTGAGTCACTTGAGGGTAAACAAGCCTTTAGGTATGGCTGGAATAAAGAATGATGAGGCTAAGATATGCATGCATTCATTCACTCAACAAATAATGTCTTGAGTGCCCACAGTATTATTCCTGCACAATGTTCTAGGCTCTGGGGATATAATGGCAGAGGCCCATTCATGAAGTGGACTATGGGACACACAGAGATGGTGTTAGTGGACCATGGGTCTGATTTGCGTGAGATGCAGACATGACATAAGAAAACAGTGATTCACATGGTGAATAATTATTTCTTTTTCAATTCTGATTGTAAGGGTGAGAGTCTCAGCTCAGCTAGTTTATCTTTAACACCTCTCTAATATTTATTAATCTCTCTAACCAAGAGCTATAGGCCTTAGGCTCAGAACACTGGCGGGCAAGAGTGTGTAACTAGAATTTAGTAAAGTTGTTTTGTTTCCTGTTTTATTATTATTATTATTATTATTATTATTATTATTCGATATTTTCTGTTTATGGCAAAGGGCACTAGTTTTCCATTTATAGAAGTCATACAAATTTTCTTTAAAATGTATTTGAGTTAAAGTGAATGAGTTATTTTAAAGAGAAATACTTAAACACCATAGAGTACAGATGCAAATATAGCAAAACTAAGGAGTTGATAAGGAAGTGACTGCAGCCCAGGAAGCATGGCCACTGCTGCTGAGAAGCCATTGTAAGCACGGAAGGAAGAGCAGCTGAAAGAGACATGTTGGACTGGGGGTACCTTGAATGCCAAAGTTAAGCGAACCATTTTGGTTTACAGGTCCCAGCTTGGAACTTTGCATGTGCTTAATTTTGGTCTCCCAGGGCATGCCATTCACAACTGAATGGCATGCTTTACAATCCAAAACTTGCGTTTATTTTTCTATTCCACTCACTCCTGTCATTATTCAGTTTCATGGATGCTTGAAAGGAGCTGGAGCTCTGGCATTATCTGACAGGAGCCTGTGGGTGGACAGGGGCTCCTGGATTAGGGCCGGCAGGCTGGAGAACATGTGCACCGGGGTCCTTTGCAAACATGAGAGTCCTTCCGTATTTGTGTTGTGATGATACCGCCACCCCTCCTGGGGCCGTCTCCCTGAATCCCATGTAGTCACTCCATTATTCTCAGAGATGAGAGCCAGAGATGGTGGATGCTGATCAGTGTCTAATTCTGTGGTCATTTTAGTAGCTCTAAGAGACTTTGTGGTTTCTTTCTTGTGCCATTAAAAAAATATTTTCACTACTCATGAACATTTATGCATATCATGTTTTATGCATTAAAATCCTGTTAGCACCTTGGGTATGTTGTTTGGACCTTCATTTATACTGTAGCTTTCTCCCTGGAGGTATGATGATGCTCAGGAAAGACAGAAAAAAGAACTGCCCTGTAGCACTTCTGCGTCAGTTCATCGGTTCCTGCATCCCAGCCATGTCAAAGGGGCTTTAAAATGAAGTTTTCCAATACATTGTTTAGAGTTACCCATAGTATAGAGCTGTTGGGAAGTTTCTGAACAGACGTTGAGCATATGGTTCCCAACCTGATGACCAGTTTTTAATTCGTTTTTAATTCCTTACTTCTAAGCTGATAGGAATTTAACCTTAATGATGATTCTATAAGGCATTATGTCACTAAATACATATTTTAAAAGACAGCTAAAGTCTAGAATAAGTCAGTTGCATGTGTGTCCATACTGTTGCCCCACCATTCTTTGGCCATATTTAGCATCACAGCTGTATCAGAACAGCATGGCAGGACACTGCATGGTCTCTGGCTTTCCCTCTGTGCAGAATACACAGAAGTCAGCCCACTACTAGGGGAGGCTTGGGTCTGTTGACAGACATTTCTCCTTATCTTGTTTTCACATCGGTTGCCACACGATGTCTGTTCAGAACAAGCGTGGGTGGAGATTCCTCCTGCCCTACCCTGTGCTAGCTGTTAAAATAAGAGGGTGGTATGCGGTATTGTTTTTCAAGTAAAGATCAGAACATCAGTAGTTGGTGACTCCAGTGTTTCACTGGAGGGATTTGTTGATTGCAAAGAAAAGTCAGCCAAGCTATTTTGGGGATACATCAACACCCACATAATAGTCATTCGGTTTTCGGAGATTAGAGTTTGGGGAAGTTTGAAGTTTTGTTTGACTGCTAAGGGACACTAGGTAGCTCTCAAAACATCTAAACTACATTTTCAAACTCAAATAATTGGGTAATGATTCAAATCAGTTACCAGGAATGTGGCACTAACTTTCCAACTTACCTTTTCAATCCACAACGTGCTTTAACAGATACGATTATTCCCATATTACAGATGAGAAAACTGAAGCTCAGAAATATGAAGAAAAGTTTGACCAGTCACATGTTTTGTGGCCAATGACTGAGGGAGCTAGAATTCAAATCCAGGTCTACTTCTTCCCAGTGCTGGGTCCTGTTTTCTCTGTCATCCTGCCTCACATTTGTTCCTGTCGTTTTGTTCAGATTGAATTCTCCATTTGCTGCTTCAGCATATAGCACCTCAGTGCCTTGATCTTTGAAGTTTAGGGGATGTAGGGTAGGCACGTAGGATAACTGGGGATTTAGTGATTGCATTGCACTGTAGATTCATAAGTTTACAGCAATTTAGAGACAGAATTAAGGAAAGACACTAGTATTTACTGAGCAAGCAGATGCTGTACTGGGAGCTTCATGAACCTGTCACATGTAAGAGGGTATATATTTACATACAAAATGTAATTCCCTGGATCGGAATCCAGCCTTCTCTCCAGGGCATGCACTCTTTCCACTCTGCGATGTATCGGATGTGGCAGAGTGCCTGCCTTCCACATCTTAGAGAGTAAGGAACAGTGTGACCCTCATCTCAGAAAAAGTACAACTGGAAAGAGTGTGGCACGTGGAGCCACAGAACTGGGTTTGAATCCGAGCTCAGCAGCTTCCTAACTGTGTGTTCTTTGTATTTCCTTCAATCTCTCTGTGCTATCTCTTATTCTGTAAATAATGGTATCCACCTTCCAAAATTATTATGAGAACCATGTCAGATGACAGATTTTAAATGTTTTGTGATCTATTAAGCTCTACATAAATGGTATGATTTATTTTTTTAATTTATTAAGAAATTGGCAGTGGTACCCACAGGCCAGCGGTGGAACCTGTCGTTAGCCAATCAGGAGCTTTATTCACGTGGATTTGCTTGGTGGGCATGTGTGTGGTACAAGATCATGGGTGGGTGTTAGAGAAGGTCCACTAGGTATGGGTCTGGGGGCCATGAGAAGCCGTGGCAGCCTTCATTTCCCTTAGAGCAGCCGTGCCGTTTGAGTGACGGTCAGTCCCTGGTGATTTGGTGGAGACCCAGAAGTTGTTCTTTACAGACTTGGGTCAAGACCCGATCCCTCAAGGCTTTAAACTCAGTGTGAAGTCCCCAGGGCTGGGTGGATGGTTTAACCTGGAGAGCTTTGTCTCCTCCTTCATTCAGGCCCTGACCAGTTACACAGATAGTGAAAGTATTCACTAAGTTTAACATTTTTTGTTAAGCTTTATAGTTTGGTTAATAAACTTAAATAGTCTTTTTGTTTAGTTTTTTCATTTTAGTTTTCCTGTGTTCATCTTATTCGCTTTCATAAATTACTTCTGATCTTGATATTAGCAGTTCGGAATGGAATCGGGCAGTGTACTGCTGACAGATGAGGGAAAGCCTCACCTAGGGTAGGTGGTAAACTGCCCCACACAAGGAACTCCTGTGATGGGGACAAGCCCTGGGAGATTCAGGACTCCGTATCTGTATGTGCTGAGAGTTCCAGGAAAAGACACTCTGCTCCACATTTAAGCAGAATCATGTTTCATCACAAAAAGAGCATTAGTGCCATGGGTGATATTTTCTGTTTCATATTAAAAATTCCCAGCCCCCAATATTCTAATCCCGTGGGCCTGTGCTAATTTGCATGGTTGTGTGATTCTGCTCCATCTCCTTTGGATTTCTTGGCTTCTTTGTTTGAGGACATTAACAAATCTAGTTGTATCTTGGGAGGGTCTAAGGACTTGACTGATTTTTGGGTAACAAAGAAACAAAAAAGGCAATGGGAAATGTTCTGCTTTTTTATTTTTTATTGGGCACTGTAGCTTGACGTCCCGCAGTGTAATTAACACAAAAAGTTAAATGTACTAGTCTAAAAGGCAGGGGAGAAACTACATAGCATGGAAATAATAAAATGAAGTCTCATTAATGAGAGTGAGGCACTTGCAGTGGCAAGCTCTACTGGTCACCCAACGGGATGGGAGCCTTTTTAAACTGCGTTTTGGGTAATACTCAGTTTCTGACACCTGTGGGCTCTTCAGAGGGAACTCCTTCTTCCTTCTGATTCTCATCCCAAGGCCCTGAGCTCCGTGGACATGCACCACACCCACGTTACCCAGCACCACAGGTTTGCATCTGCATACACCCACTCTCCAGCCCACTGCTTCTCATGAGTAACTAAGGGTGTTCAGAGTAGGAGGGATAGAGAGCTGAGAATAAGACCAGTTCTTTCTTTTTGATTTTCCATTGGAGGTGTCCCTGCCACCATCTCAAAACCTGTCTTGACAACTTTTGCCCACAGCAAACCATCTCACTCCTTTGAACTTCTAGAGTATATGTTGGCCTCCTCCCTTATGAAGCCTTGTACCACCATGTATCTCTTCCCCATGTTTTAATCTTGATGCCCAGTGTAGATTATAGTCTCTGTGAGAGCAGAAGTTATGTATCCCTTAGTCCTAAGATGGGGCTTGCAAATACTATAGTGTATACTCAACAGAGAGAGATGGTCAGCATCAGCAAACACACCATGAAGAAAAGTGGAAATCAGTTGCTCAAAAAATAGAATTATTTGCTTTAGTAATGAATCCAAGTCCAACATAGTTATGTGTGAGGAAAGTTTCATCCAAAACACTACTGACATCAGCATAGAGAGAAATGTAAGAGTCTAAAATAAAGATCTGTTGAAAGTAATTAAAGGAAGGCAGAGCACATCACCACACAAAATAAAATACAGGACTCTGTCCCCAAAACGTGTGAAGACTCCTTTCCTTCATTTCTGAAGGTCAAATTGGAGATTTCAGAGATCCCCAAATTACAAGAGATTCTAGAAACCAAAGATGTGTTTGGAGCTTGGGGAAACAGATAAAACATTAGGCAGGAAGAACCATCAGATTTTAACTCAGGAAAAATATATAGTCCCCTTACTCTTCTTTGGACCACATTAATGCAATTAAATGAAGGAAAAGAATTGCTATAAAACTTACTACCAATCCTGACTTTGCATGCGTTCATCGTTCATTTGTTCATTTATTCACTCTTTAAACACATCACACACTCCCTAAAGATAGGTGCTGTGTCTGGCTCATTTTTGGAATGTCCTCTTCCCCCTTTCCCGGGCCACAGCAGGTTCTTAGCAATGGTTGTTGAACTTGGTTAGTTGCAGACTATGCCACATACTTCTTTGAAATTTCTTTTTCATTTTACTTTTTAAAGCAAAACAAATATCAGTCAAACAATGTTTATCCCCTTAGAAAATATGGGGAAATATTCCAGATTAAGAGACATAGACTAGGTTTTGAAACTTGGGTAGTTTATTCAAAAAGAAGTTTATATCATGTCTGAATAGAAACATTTAGACATTGAGAATAAGTGGGGCCATCTGAGACTACAGGGTTCTTGGCATAAATATAAAGTATTGTTTTATTGTGCTTTCGAGACCCTTTGTGAGGTCACGTGTACTTCCTCCAAGGACACAGGAAATAAATGACTGAGGTTCTAAGAGAAAGAGGACTTGGAGACCTGGTATTGGTTTAGGGGTGATGGAAAAGCACATTTTTCTAGGGTGAAAGAGAGATCAGCAATGGCATGGCCCTGGGAGATGCACTCTAGGGACCTGGCATCCTTGGAATGTGCCCTACTGACTTCGGAACGGTTGTTCCTCCCTATCTTAGGGGACAAGAGGGATTCTTGGATCAGGGACCACTGTCCATAGCAGGCCAGCAGTCATGGCCTCAAGAATGACTCATTTGGATTCAGAAACCAGCCAAATTTGCTCAAGTTGCCTGTGGCTTACAGGTTCCATAGAGACCAAAGCAAAGTTTTGCCAATAGGAGCGAGTGCTTCGTAGACCATGTATGAACTCAGAGAAACCAGAGCTGGTTGACCTTTTTCATAAGGGCTGAGTCCTTGGCTTGGGAAGCCTGAAGCCAGCCAGCTACTTCTTTTATTTAGTTGAATATGGAGCATCTGAATCACAACTGCCCAGGGTCTTCCTCTGAGAAGGTGGCTGAGACTAGAAGAAGTTCACAGTTTTCAGTTTTGAAAACACTTGCTTTTTTTTACCTTGCTTGAAGTTTGGCTTGTGAAAGGTTACAGAGGCCAACGGGTATGAAAATAGTTTCCACAGGGGCCTGAGTACAGGGGACTGGAGAAGCTTCAGTTGCAGCAGGTTATAAGAGAATTGCCCTATTCTAAGGCAGCTGGGATTTTAGAGGGTTGTTATCCCCAGAGAAATTATGGACAGATGTCTCTGGAAACAGTTGTTTATACATATGTATTTTTAAATAGAGAACTTTGTCCCAGGGTTTCTTTAAGGGCTGCACTTTCTAGAGGTGGTAGAGGGTAGAAATAGTCAACTCTCTTAAGTTTTCTTTATTTGGGGGTAGAAGTAAGGGAAAGAAAGTCACCCAGATGAAAGACCAATGGTTAAAGAAGGATTTGTGTTATGGCTCCAAAAGTAGTTGCTTTAATGGTGAGAGGCAGCAGGTGCTAATCTGGCCAAAGTGGTATGTTTGGCCATATCCCAGTCCCCTGGCCTGGCAAGAGAGAAACTGCCCCGATTATTGTGCAGGCTGTTATATGCCAGGCATAGTACTGTCCTTTGCATATATTATCTCACTCTGCATCACATCCATTCTGCTAGGTAGCTACAGCCTCCTCCCATTTTTGGAGACTCTGAGACATTAAGTACCATACTTGATGTCCCCCATCTGAAAAGTCATGGAGCTAGAAGTGAAACCCTCATCCAACGGGTTGCATTGTCTCCGTTTGCCTCCAGAAGCATGTGATCTTTAGTTGTAATTAAACGGTAGCTGGCCCTGACACAGCTGAAATGGGAAAACAAAGGTGCCAAAGCAGAAGTGGTAGTAGGCGTGAAGGTTGCCCTAGAAGGGCATACTAGGGAGAGCTGGGGGGACAAAATCGGTGAGCTGTGGGAACACAGAAAGCCCGTGCTGCACACCCCTTCCCTAGAGCTTTTGCTCTCTCATTCCATGGGGAGAGGAAGCCCAGGTGTAGGCTTTGGGGGCAGGGCTGGGGGGGACCTGGGGGAGGTGTTGGAAAGGTCATGGGAACAGCTAAGTGCATATCTTGGATTTTCTGGGACAATCTTAATTTTGAAACCAGGCTTTTTGTTGACAGGCCATAGGCAAAACATTGATCTTGACTCTTGTTTCAGCAAACAAGGTCACCAGTAAGTCACAGGGTTAGGAAGTGTGGGAGCCCTGTTGCTTGAGGACTGCTGGAAACATAATTCATGGAAGGAAAAGTCTGAGCACTGCTAATTTTATGCCTCTACATGCAGGCAAGATTCCCCCAAAGGGAGCCCCATCCGTCCTCTTTAAAATCTCTGGCAAGGAAGCATCTCAGCCTTATAGTTCCAGGCTCTAAACATCTCTGCAACAGATATGTCTTTTGGGGGAGGGACCCCATCCTTAGTCCAAGCCTTGGAATTCTTAGTCTTTTCAGTGTTTAGGAAAAAGAGGAGAGGCAATTGAATCTCATTCAAAAATTCATCTCCTTCCTTCCTTTTTTCTTGCCACACTCTCCAGTTAGGTGGACCCCACTCCAAGTCATCAATGACAAGACGCTTGCCCCTGAGTGCTAGGTAGGCTCCCAGGAGGCAGGCAGGGTGGAGCGGAGCTCAGGCCAGAATGTGGACTTGGAGAGCAGGCCTGAGTGGTAGGCAAGGAAGGCCCGGCATCCGCAACCTTCAAGTGCCTCGCGAGGACGTGTCCCAGGAACACAGGTACCTGTGCCTGCCCGGCGCGCGCTCCTGGGGCATGGCAGCCTGGCCTCGGCCTCATCACTCCCTCATTCTGCGTGCGGGGCACAAACGCATGAGGGAAAAGAACCGAGCTTTCCTGACAGAACAGATTTCCTCTGTTTAAGTTTGGGCAAATCCCCTGCTTTCCGTGGGCTTTCTTCTGCGACCTCTAAAGTGCGGTACTAATCCTGCTCCTGACGTCCACACAAACACACACGCACCCCTCACAAGGATACTGAGGATAAGGAAGTGAAAGCAAAGAATCTCAAAGCTAAAAAGCACCCCAGGGTTGATATTTTTTTGTTCATTGTCTACCTCCAGCCAAGTTCTGCACACACAATACCCATACCAGACAGAAGAATGTGCCAGGCATGAAGACCACCTAGGAGGAAGAACCCACAGCTTCCCCTTGGGTGGCAGCCAAGTTGGAAGTTGTCATGACAGCTTGTTTTGCTGCACTGCTGTTCATTATCAACTAATTCAGGCCATTTGCGGGGGGGGGGGGGGGGACTTCTCTCAAAATGCGGAAGTGATTTGTGGCATCTGTTACTTCCTTTTTAATTGAATCTGTTCTCCTCAGATACCAGGAGCGAGTGCCAAAGTCAGCAGTAGAATTCAGCTGTGTACATTTTGAAGATGCTGGGAGATAAATTTATGTGTTCTGTACAGATGCAAATTGTACAGAAACCAAATGGCTAAGTTGTCCTCAAGGTCCTCTCGAGGCTAGTGGCTGATCTGAAGCTGTAGATGAGGAGGTGGGAGGTCAGTTAACTTTTCTATGGAGCAGCCTTGGCAGATATACCCCCAGGGTGGGCTTGGAAGCTTCTCCAGAGAAGGGGACCACATGACAGGGGCTTTCTTAGCAGCCCAAATGGACCCAGGGACTCTCATGCACTCTTCCATGCCGCCCCTGAATGATGGTTTTGCATAGTCAGGGCCCAGTGTGTTCTAGTCTCTTTCATCCAGCCTTGTTGAGCACCAGGAGGGCTACTGAGGGCGGCTATGGAATTTCCTGCCCTAGAAAATGCCCTGACCAAAACACTCTGAGTGCTGGGAAGTGAGGGGAGGACTCACTGGACTTCACAGGTCCCTTCCTACCCATGGTGTTAAAAATACAAAACAAAACAAAACAGATCCCTCTGAAACAAAGTTCTAGTGACCTTGAGTCACACCTTCTTAAAAGCAGTTATTTCCAGGATGAATGGACATTTTGCTCCAGGATGAATGAGCAATGGTGATATAGGGACCTACGCTTCTGAACTGAGCCCCAGAAATTGACTGGATGTTCAGCTTCCATCTCTAAAATGCGTCCTTTCTGAGGGTTTATAATCAGAATTTGGAGATGTGCCAAGCTTCCAGCCTTCTTTTGTCCTTATGCCATGAGACAGAACAAGACAGCATGGTATTAGTAGTCCTCATTTCAGACGGGGAGGTTGAGGCACAGAATGGATATGAGGCTTTCCTCGGGCACACGGAAGGGGCACAGTAGATTGTAAGAGCAGCACCACATAATGAAGGAGACCTTGCTTTGGGAAGTAAAAGGTCTTGTGCTTGGTTGACATTATGGCATTGTATGGATGAATGCACATGAAATCATGGGTCTCACCCACTGAGAAAGGCATGAGTTTATGTCAGCTGTGGTAAAGGTCTGTGGATGCGGCAAGCCCTTGGAAAGTAATATCCTGTGGAAATGGAAGGAATATCATAGTTTTGCCCTCCGGGGAGTGTATGCTATTTGTCCAATGAAATAACCTTGTTAGTAAATGTAAATAAATTATAGATATCTTGCATTTGCCAAAGAGCCATGCCCAAATTCTTGGTAAGAATTTTTCAGAGAATCATAGTATTTTATTTTGGAGACTATAGAGCTTACTTATTTCAGTCCTCCCAAATCTGGCTATATGTCAGAATCATCTGGGGAGTTTTAAAACAACATCGATATTTAGAGTGTACCCCTGAAGACTCTGATTCTGAAGGTCTTGGTGACCCTGGAACCTGTGATCTGTGTTCTTACTGAGCTGCACCAGTGATTCAGATATACAGCCAGCTTGGTGACCTGTTCTAAGCCAGCCTTCTATTAGATGCTTATGTACCATGTCAGAGACCACCTCTGGCTAACTTAACAGAAGATTTTAGGCAGCTCACAGAATTGACCTGAAGCCTAGATAACCAGGCTCTGAAAACAGGGGCCAAGGACACTGCTGCCACATACTTGCCACCATCCTTGCACATTGGGTCACTCCTTTCAGGTTTCAAGTTCTTAATAGGAGCAGTTGATTGGCTAAGTCTAGGTCATCTGCCTGGGTGATATCTGGCAGGAAGTTGAAAGACATAGCATCTGCCCCACTGGCTTCCTTAGTGGGGGTCCCCTGTCACCCACATTGCAATGCCCCTAAATAAGAAGGGTGCTCAGATAGTGGATGGCCAGCACAACAGCGGCTCCCTATAAACTCCCTTGCAGGAGTGCCACGAAGTGTTCATCAGACCGTGCTTGAACTCCTCCATCACCAGGGAGCTCTCCACCTGACCAGGCTGTGCTACCTTTGGACATATTTGATCATTCGGAAGTTCTTCAAAGATCTGCCTCCCTGAAATGTCTACACATTGACCCTTAGGTTCAAGTCTTTTCCAAAATCCCAACTAAATGTATTTATGGGACACTTAAGAAAAATCTTCTGAGCTCCCTCTTCCACCTTTACTTTAAAATCTGAAGCAATTGAGAGACAGACTCCTTCCTACAGGAATCTGGTCCAGAGACAGTGTGATAAATAAAATGGAGGAAGCACAGGACTGAACTCAGTCCTGGCTTTGAATCCTGGCTGTGCTGCTTCTCAGTTGTGTGAGTTTGAATATTTACCTGTGACCCTCAGTTTCCTCATCAATAAAACTGGAGATGCTAATGGTGTTGAGAATTAACTTCAAACACTTTACAAGTATACTTTCTCTTGCCAGCCTTGCTCACAGTTGAAGCAATGCCAGCTGCTAGAGTCCAGCAGGGAAGCACTGCACTGATGACAGGAAGGCAAGGGAGAATAGTGGTTAAGAGGAGAGGTGTCAGGCAAACCTGAGTTCGAGCCCGGGTCCCACTCACTATCTGCATGATCTTGTACAAATTATTTACCTTCTCCTTTGCTTGTCTGTAAAATAGGCATAATACTAGTAGCTGCATCATGGAGTTGTTATCATTGAAGATTAAACGAGATGAATATGAAAGGCTTACATAGTGCTTGGCACATAACACTCAAGAAATGTTGCTTGTTATTATTGATTGGCAGTCCAGGGTGGGACTCCTTGATCCAGAAGGACTGCACTGCTGCCAGTGGAGGAGGTGGCTGCCTCTGTCAGAACAGTTTGTAGCCCTGCTGTCAATGCCTATGAGGAGTGCAATAGGGCACGTGATGCTTTATTGGGCTTCTGCAGAGACCAGCCAGAAGCTGAATCAAAAGATCCCTGTGACTAGCGTAGCTTCAGTTGAGCCATAATCTTTTAGAGCCGTCTGCCTCATCTGTGGCCAGTGAGAGAAACAGCAGAACTTGCCTGAGAAACACTGATGAGAAAGTCCGTAATGATAACTGCTCCTCTTTTCCTCCTCTTCCTCCTCTCCCCACCCCATCGTTTCCCCCACCCCCTTCAGAGCACACGCGTAGACACATACCCCTTCTCTCTCTCTCTCCCCCCCCCAAAACAGGGAGTAATTTAAAAACCCAAATCCAAACATCCAGCAGAAGTTTATGCTCGAGTCTCAGAACACAACATATGGCTTCCCAGCCCTTGCCAGATTCTGCAAACCACAGAGAGAGAGCGGTCTTCAGTCCTTACCACAGCCCTCTGGCTTTGGGACCATTTGTAACAGAGACAGCATCCCTCCCTCAAAGACGAGAGGTCATGAAGTTCAATCCCTTGAATTTTAGTCAAAAGTACATTTCCCTCTCTTTTGAAAATGTTCAAAAATGGAGGCAATTCGAATGTTTCTCTTCCCTCCTTTGCCGCACTAGCTAACACTCACCTTCATGCATTTTGGGTTAGAGGCAGTGGGGACAACGAGAGAGGATTGGGGGGGGGATTTTCCGATCATGTTACACCGCCTGTCTCTAGGGACAGAAAAGCTGTGTAGTGGTGGCAGGAAGCTGGGGCTGGCAAGAACTCCAAAAGGAATGGGAATCCTAGGACACAAGTAGGAGCTATGATGAGTTTCATAGGGAATCTCTGTCCAATCTGAGGCTGGGGACATCGGGGCCCCTTTCATATTCTGAGGCCAGTTTGCACAGGAAACCTAGCTTAGCGCTTTCAGTCTTGGCTGCTCTCTAAGGAGGCTTGCGTTGTAGAAATGTGCTCTTTCCACCCCTGGGCAGATCGCACAACTGCACTATCGCCCACTTAGATAAAATCCTTGTCTAGGAAGTCTAGTTTACCAAAACTTGAGTGTCAGACCTGGTTGAAGAGGGGAATCACAAGGTTTGCCAAAGGGGAGACAGAAGGAAAATCCCCCCCTTTCCTCCCAGTGGAAGACTTTGGGCAAGGCCACTCTAATCTCACAATGTGTAGACCACAGAGGGAGGTGGGCCAATTATCGCCTCATCTCTCTTTTCCCCTCCTGCCCAGATGTTCACACAGACTCCTGCCTAATCTCCCCCAGCCCTGCTGAGGCCACAGTATAACAAGTTGGGCAAGACGACTCGCTGTTCAGGATCAGGGCTACTCCTAGGACCAGCCTAATCTCATGAGGTTCCCTCAAAGCTACCTCTCTGCCTGGGCCTGGCTGCCTCCATGTGGCAGAGACCCCTGTCCCCCAGGTCCCAGCCTTCAAATACAGCCAGACTCCATGGAGTCCTAGCAAAAGAGAGGGAGGCCCGGAGACAGGGACAGTCTCTCTTCCTCTCCCCTCTAAGGCCCACTTTCCAGCTTCTCATTGCCTGCCGCAGGAAATGGGACACCCTGGACTGATGGACAGTGAGAATGTCAGGCCCCTGCTCTTCCCCCTAGGGAAGCCGTCCTACCCTGTAGTCCCTCACAATGATCACATCAGAACCTAAAGGACCTGTAGCAGTGTGACAGGTGTCCTGGCAGGAGCTGGGATGGAGTGGGGGTGAGGTTGTCCTTGGCCACACTGAGGCCTCCGGGACCCTGTGGCCTCCACCATGTGTTAGGCGTGGCTGTGGCTACAGATCAATAGAGAGAAAAGCACTACAAACAGCAAAGGCACCTGTAAATGCCAGTTGCCCTCAGTGGGGGTTGGGGGTGTGGTGACTATAATTAGTTTATTTAGCCCTCTGTGTTCATAAAGGGAGAAACAACCCCTTGGAGATTGTATATTTTCCATTGCTGTACCCCATGATGTCACCACTGGTGCCTGCTGGCTGACCCCAAGGTTCTCGTTCCCCAGGAACTGCTGTGACTGTTGGTGGCAGTTCTGTAACTCTGAGAAGTCACAAGGGGCCTGGTCAACCACCAGCAAATGATTTCCTGTTCCCTTCCCCTCGTCCCCCCATGGCCCAGCCCCCATGACACTAGGGCGGCACTTGTTTGGTGAGAATGAATGTAACTGTTAAGTGTATTTCTCACTCAGGTGTTAAACACCTCCAAGAAAGTAGATGCATAAGTGCCTACTCATATGTTTAAAATACAGTTCAGATAGAGCTGCTTTTTTTGTTCCCAAAGACCAAAAAATGAAAGCCCTAGAGCCTCAGGTCCCTGGCAGAACCCTGAGACATTTAGTGCGGGGGCACTGAGTTTAGTGCTGGGAGGCTTGTGGGAGGAGCAAGGCCACGGAGTCCAGTGGACTTGGGTTTGAATTTCAGCTCTGCCAGCTTCAGCCGTAGGACCTTGGGCAAGTTATTTAACTGTTTTGTACCAGCTTTCTGACCTGTCAAATGGGATAACTTGTCTCATAGATTGTGCCAAGATTAGGTATGACATATGTAAAATGAAATAACGTAGCACTCATCAGATCCTCGATAACAGTACTTTTAAATTTTTTTTTTAAAGTTTATTGGGGTGACAATTGTTAGTAAAATTACATAGATTTCAGGTGTTCACCACCCAGAGTCAGTTCTCCTTCCATCACCATATATTTGATCCCCTTTACCCTCATCTCCCACCCCCCACCCCCCTTACCCTCTGGTAACCACTAAACTATTATCTGTGTCTATGAGTTTTTGTTTCTCATTTGTTTGTCTTGTTCTTTTGTTGTTTTTGGTTTATATACCCATAACAGTGAAATCATATGGTTCTCTGCTTTTTCTGTCTGTGGGTACAGAGCCCCAGAGAGCAGTTTCCAGGTCTCGGCCTCACGTGGAGGGGTGCTGGCTTGAGTAGTAGATGGCCGTCAGCTGTGGCTAGTTGGCTGTCAGCTGTAACCAATTAGCCAATTAGCCACTGATATAACTGTCGTGGCTGCGCTGGTCGGTAAGTCAGTGAGTCGAGTCAGGAGTCCAGTCGAGAGACTTGAGTCGGTTGGTTGGCAGGCAGAGAAGTAGACAGGTGGTTGCAGATCATGTGGATCCAGCCTCCAGTGACACTATAGTGCCACCAATGAGACGACAGTGGTATGACTCCCCTATCAATGGCTCCGTGGGTGTTCCTTTTTGGCCTAGCCATATCCTGAGTTCTTATATGAGGAGCAGGACTACAGACCCTGCAGGCCGCCTCGCACGACAAATGGCGCAGCGAGCAGGGTCTCCCACATGACACTGTCTGACTTATTTCACTTAGCATTATAATCTCAAGATCCATCCATGTTGTCACAAATGGTCCCTTTTCACCTTTTCTTACCGCCGAATAGTATTCCATTGTGTATATATACCACAACTTCTTTATCCATTCATCTATCGAAGGACATTTTGGTTGTTTCCATGTCTTGGCCACCGTAAATAAAGCTGCAGTGAACATTGGAGCACACGTGTCTTTATAAATGTTTTCAGATTTTTTTGGTAGATACCCAGGAGAGGGATTGCTGGGTCATATGGTAATTCTATTCTTAATTTTTTGAGGAACCTCCACACTGCCTTCCATAACGGCTGCAACAACCTGCATTCCCACCAACAGTGTATGAGGGTTCCTTTTTCTCCACAGCCTCTCCAACACTTGTTACTATTTGTCTTGTTGATGATAGCCATTCTGACTGGGGTGAGGTGATACCTCATTGTGGTTTTGATTTGCATTTCTCTGATGATTAGTGATGTTGAGCATTTTTTCATATGTCTATTTGCCATTTGTATGTCCTCTTTGGAGAAATGTCTCTTCAAGTCCTCTGCCCATTTTTCAATTGGGTTGTTTGTTTTTTTTGTTGTTGAGTTGCATGAGTTCATTGTATATTTTGGATATTAGCCCCTTATCGGAGGCACTGTTTGCAAAAATCTTCTCCCATTCACTTGGTTGCCTCTTTATTTTGTCGATGGTTTCTTTTGCTGTGTAAAAGCTTTTGAATTTGATATAGTCCCTTTCATTTATTTTAGCTTTTACTTCCCTTGCCTTTGGAGTTAAATTCATAAAATGTTCTTTGAACCCAAGGTCCATAAGTTTAGTACCTATGTTTTCTTCAATGCAGTTTATTGTTTCAGGTCTTATGCTTTATTCTTTGATCCATTTTGAATTAATTTTGGTACATGGTGACAGATAGCAGTCCAGTTTCATTCTTTTGCACACGGCTTTCCAATTCTGCCAGCAACATTTATTGAGGAGGCTGTCTTTTCTCCATTGTATGTTGTTTGCTTCTTTGTCAAAAATTATCTGTCCATATTTATGTGTGTTTATTTCTGGGTTCTCAATTCTATTCCATTGGTCTACTTGTCTATTTTTCTGCCAATACCATGCTGTTTTGATTATTGTAGCCCTGTAGTATAAGCTAAAGTCAGGGAGTATGACACCTCCAGTATTGTTCTTTTTTCTTAAGATTACTTTGGCTATTCGGGGTCTTTTGTGGTTCCAAACAAATCTGATGATTTTTTGTTCATATGTTTAAAAAATGCCATTGGGATTTTGATGGGGATTGCATTAAATCTGTATATTGCTTTGGGTAATATGGCCATTTTAACTATGTTGATTCTTCCAATCCATGAGCACGGAATATCTTTCCATTTCTTTGTGTCTTCTTCAATTTCTTTTTAAAATGTCTTATAGTTTTCAGCATATAGGTCTTTCACATCCTTAGTTAAGTTTATTCCTAGGTATTTTATTCTTTTTGCTGCAATTGCAAAAGGAATTGTTTTTTTAATTTCTTTTTCTGAGATTTCATTGTTAGTATATAGGAATGCAATGGGCTTTTGTACGTTGATTGTTTTTAGCTGGCCACATTACTGTATTCCTTGATTGTTTCTAATAGCTTTTTGGTGGAGTCTTTAGGGTTTTCTATATATAGCATCATGTCATCTGCAAAGAGTGACAATTTAACTTCTTCATTCCCAATTCAGATGCCTTTTATTTCTTTCTCTTGCCTGATTGCTCTGGCAAGGACTTCCAACACTATGTTGAAAAGCAGAGGTGATAGGGGACATCCCTGTCGTGTTCCTGAAGGTAGAGCAAAGGGCTTCAGTTTTTCACCATTAATTATGAGATTAGCTGAGGGTCTGTCATATATGGCCTTTATTATGTTAAGGTATTTTCCTTCTATACCTATTTTATTAAGTGTTTTAATCATAAATGATGGTGTATCTTGTCAAATGCTTTTTCTGCATCAATTGATATAATCATATGATTTTTGTCCTTTATTTTGTTTATGTGATGTATCACATTGATGGATTTGCGGATGTTGAACCATCCTTGTGCCCCGGGGATGAACCCCACTTGGTCGTGATGAATAATCTTTTTAATGCATTGTTGTATTCGATTTGCTAGAATTTTTTTAGGATTTCTGCCTCTGTATTCATCAGAGATATTGGTCTGTAGAATTCTTTTTTGTGTTGACCGTACCAGGTTTTGGTATCAGGGTAATGTCGGCCTCATAAAATGAGTTAGGGAGTACTGTCTCTTCTTCAATTTTTTGGAAGAGTTTGAGCAGGATTGGTATTAGATCCTCTTTGAAGGTTTGGTAGAATTCACTAGTGAAGCCATCTGGTCCCGGACTTTTGCTTTTGGGAAGGTTTTGGATGACTGATTCAATTTTGTTACTGGTGATTGGTCTGTTTAGATTTTCCAGTTCTGCCTAGGTTCATGGTTCAGCGTAGGAAGGCTGTATGTTTCTAAGAACTTGTCCATTTCTTCTAGGTTGTTGAATTTGGTGGCATATAGTCCTTCATAGTATTCTTGGATGATCCTTTGTATTTCTGTGGTGTCCGTGATAACTTCCCCTTTTTCATTTCTGACTTTGTTAATTAGTATCTTCTCTCTTTTTATCTTAGTGAATCTAGCCAAGGGTTTGTCAATTTTGTTAATCTTTTCAAAGAACCAGCTCTTTGTCACATTAATTTTTTCTATTGTCTTTTGTTCTCTATTTCATTTAGTTCTGCTCTGATTTTTGTTATTTCCTTTCTTTTGCTGACCTTGGGTTTTACTTGTTCTTCTTTTTCTAGTTCTTTAAGGTGTAACATGAGGTTATTTATTTGGGAGTTTTCTTGTTTCTTGAGATAGGCCTGTAATGAGATAAATTTCCCTCTTAAAACTGCTTTCGCTGCATCCCAAAAATTTTGGTAGGATGTGTTTTCATTGTCATTTGTTTCTATGTATCTTTTGATCTCTCCTCTAATTTCTTCTTTGACCCAGTCATTCATTAAAAGTATGTTGTTTAATCTCCATGTATTTGTGTTTTTTCCTGCTTTCTTTTTGCAGTTGATATCCAATTTCAAAGCCTTGTGATCAGAGAATATGCTTGGTATGATTTCAATCTTAAATTTGCTGAGGCTGATTTTTATGTCCCAATATATGGTCTATTCTTGAGAATGTTCCATGTACACTAGAAAAAAATGTATAGTCTGATGTTTTAGGGAGAAGTGAATGTCAATTATGTCCATTCCATCTAATGTATACTTTTTAAATTAGTAGTACAGAATAAAAATCTTTTTGATGGAGCCAATAACATGATAATAGAGGGGGAGAGATTAAAAGCTAACTCATGGAATGTGTCTCATTTGTCGAAGGAAGGATAAACTTCTATGTCAGAATTTGTATCAGAAAGAGGGTGGTTCTACCTTACTATCTTGCTACTCCAATATGACACTAACCCTCTGACTTTTGCAATAGAAATTTAAAATAATACTTTTTCAGTATTTGCCATGTACCAGGCACTGTTCTAAGAATCTTGTATGTAATGATCGTTTTAATCCTCGTTACAACCCAAGGTATTGGGTATTTTTACAACTGTGTTTTACAGATGGACTAACTAATGCAGTGAAATTAAAAGTAAGTGCCCAAGAACATACAGACAATAATGGCGAGAGCCAGAAAGTCACCTCCCTTCTCTGAGCTTCAATTCCCTGATCACACGTTGTTTTCGATATTCACTAAGGTTCAAAATTGTATGTCTGAGCTAAATTTACCTGGGAAATTTTCTGGGCTATGTGGAATTTGGGAGTTACTTTTTAGTGATGTCAGTAATGAAAAAGAAACCATTTAGGAAACTTAAAATGACCTGAAAATCTTTAAAAGTATTACATTTTGTCTTGCCTCCTTCTTTCACTTCTCCCTCCTGGTCTTTCCTCTTCCTCTTCCTTCAATAAGTCTCTAGAAGGAAAAACCTCAGTATGTGTCATTAGCCTCAGTATGTGTCACCAGAACCAAGCATGTACCTCATCCTGTAAGTGAAGGAGCTTCTGGTGAAAGGTAACAGTCAGGCGTAGCAGCTTGAGAAATCATTGCAACTGTTTCTCTTCTTTCAAAACCTAAAGAATTAAAACCAGATTCTTAAAGAATTAACTTCTCAAAGAGATATCTGTACGGCTATTTCCACTTCCTATCCTCTTCTTCTCTCTTAAACTTACTCCAGTCAGGTTTCTTTGTCCTACCCCCTGCGGAAATCACCAACAATCTTGGCCTTACTGCATCTAAATGGTCCATTCTTGACCCTCGTTGTGTCAGTTTGTGGCCCTTGATGCAGGTGATCCTTTCTTCCTTCCTTGACATTTCTGTGAAGATACCTGGCTGCCAGGAGGCTCTTCTCTCCTGGTCCCCCTACCTCCCTGGCTGCTTCTGCTCTAGCGCCTCTGTGGGATCCTCATGTCTTCACCTCTAATGTTGGAGGGCTCCAGGTTGAAACACAGACCTCTTTACTTCTCTGTCTAAACTCACACCTGTGATCCTATCACCCTGACCCGTGGCTTTAAGTATCACCCACATGCTGAGAACCCTGCACTTACACTTCCGGCCCAGTCTTCACTTCTGTACTCCAGATTCCAGATTCCAGGTTCAGCATCTCCTTGAGACGTCAAATAGGCATCTCAGTCACAGCTCCTCATATAGAGTTTTCTCGTCTCCAGTTACGGTAACTCCCTTCTTAGAAGTTCAAGCCCAACAGCGTGGTGTCATCTTTATTGCCTCACTTTTTCTCATGTTCAATCCACCGGCAAATCTGTCAGTTTCACTGCTCTCACACTCGTCTAAATCACTCTCATCACGTTTGTATTCTTGTAATTGCCTCCAAATTGATCTCCCAGTTTTTACTTTTTTGCTTTCCTATCCTCATCAGCATAACCAGAGATCCTTTTAAAATGTAAGTCACTCCACCACTGAGAACACCCCAGTATTTTCCCCATCACAGGCAAAGTACAAGCCAAGCCCTTCAAGTCCCTAAGCTGTGTGCTGCCTACTACCTCTGTGAATCTCATCTCGTATCACCCACCTCCTGGTTCATTCAACTGAAGGCACACCATCTACTTATTGACTTATTGTTCCTTTTTTCTCTTTCTTTCGTTCTTTCTTTCTTTTTTACTTATTATTCTTGAATACACTAAACATGCTACTGCCTCAGCTCTTTTGTACTTGCTGTTCCCTCTGCCAGGATTGTTCTTCTCCTAGGTGTCCACATGGCTTGTTCCCTCCATGATTCATTTAATATCTTATCTGACCACCCTATATAAAATAGGAAGAATCCGTCCCACTCTTCTCTGCTTTATTCTTTTCTAAAATACTCATTGTAAAGTGCATGTATCTCTTTATTATCTGTTCTCTCCTCCAGAACATAAACTGTTGAGGGTGAAGATTTGTATGTTTTATTCACTGCTGTGTCTCCAGGGCCAGAACAATGCCTGACACATGGTACATGTTTAATTAATACTTATTGAAAAAATAAATGACTATAGCTCAATTTCTACGACAGATTCCGAGTGACCAGCCAAGCTGTTTATGGAGTTCTTTTCACTTAGCATAATTAACAACTCTTCCACAGCGCTGTTGGGGATACAAGTGGGAACATGGTGGTTGGGAAGGCCTCAAGGCCTTTTTGGCCATAGATTCCTTTTTTGCCATAAAATAATTTTCCACTTGATGGTATTTACCATACCAAGATTTCAGTCTAGCTCCAGGCTTGCCTAAGGATATTATCAGTTTGAACTTGCCGGAGGATTCAATAATTTTTAAGATGGTTTCCCTGCAAGAATCCTTGTTGGAACACCATCCCATTAAGTCCTTAATCCAGACTGCCTATTCTGGAGACATTCTGAGATGCATTATTTAAAGTTATTTCCAGTGGGTGGGAGGTGGGTGCTACATTTGTTACTTCCTGGTTTTGAAACGCCTTATAGGATCTCTTTCCTTTCTATCCCAAAGAGTTTGCTCACTTTTAACCTTTCTTTTCAAAGTCGTCTAGCATAATCTTAGACTTTGCATCTCATCAGCACTTCCATCTCTTTGGGTAAAATTTAGAAACAGCCTGCTCTCGTCTTTGGGGACGTCTCAGGAGAGCAAGAATGATTGGGGAGTCAAAGAATGATATTCATACAGGATACTTGTTTTTTGGGTTTTTCTTCCTCCTCTCCCCCCCCCCCCCCCCCAGTTCAAGCCGTTGTTTCTCAGTCTAGTTGTGTAGGACACAGCTCCCTGGCCCATGCTGGTGTTATGAGTCTTGCACTCCCCCTGGCTGAGTGTGTCAGTTGGCTGGCCACTCACACTGGCCACCAGCTGCTCATGGCAGCACACGGCAGCTCACGGCAGCTCATGCCGACCTTTGGCTGCTCACGGCCGCCCAGCTCCAGGGAGAGCCATTGTTCACAATCTTAGCTGTAGAAGGCGCAGCTCACTGGCCCATGTTGGAATTGAACCAGCAACTTCAGCGTTAGGAGCATGGCACTCCAACCACCTGAGCCACTGGGCCGGCCCAGGTACCAAATCCACAGACTTAATTCTTTGGAGAATGTTCCATAGTACATTAGTCATAATACTTTTAACAAACAAAAACCATTGCACGGCTGTTCGTCATGCTCTGCAACCCTTTGCATCTGTTATTTCATGTGATTCACATGAAGCTTCCTGTAGTAGACGAGTTGTATCCATATTTTACAGATGAAAACTGGCACAGACGGTAGTGACTTGCTTAAGACTGCTCTTGGTTAATGGTCCAGTCAGTTCCATGTCTCAGGCCTTCTGCTCTCTCACTTCAGAATCTGGCCTTCCCTCACTATTGACAAGTGTCCCTCTGGTTCTCCCTTGCACTTCAGGCGCTCAAATCCCCATCTCAAACACTTGATGACTAACTGCCTTATACTGCAGAGCCCATTTCTAATTTGCAACATCCTGCTTCTGGTTCTCCCATTTGTTCCAGGTTCTCCGAGACAAGGGGAATGTCTTTTTGTCTCTGTGTATTTGGGGACTGTTCTTTTCCTAGGGGAATGCTCAGAGGCAGAAGGAACCATCTATGTCTCCATGGAGAGTTGCCCTACCTGAGCTCATGCGTAGCCAAACTCCAGCTTGGTGGAGAGTTGGGCTTTTACTCTGGGCATCCATTGTGAAGTCACATCCCTTAGAAATCCTGTACTTGTAAGTCAGGCAGCTCTAGAGGTTGCCCTTTAAGCATAATACTCAAACCTGGTACTTCTTTCACCACAGAATTATAGCAATGCCAACCTTTATAAAGTGCTTTAGAATTGCAGGTGTGCTTCAGAGCACAGAGGGAGTTTTTGAAAATATAGATTCCTGGATTCTTACTCTGGACATTCTAATTTAGTAGGTTTGAGAAGAATCCAGAAATCTGTATTGTTATTTTTTTAAAATCTTGGTGATTCTGACAAGTAACCAGGCTTGGAATTCACTATTTAGATTACAAAGCCCTTTTGTATATAATACTTCATGTGTTCCTCACAACACATGAGGAAGCTGTTAACATTTTATGCAGATGTGGCTCAAATCCGGTAAATAACTTATTCAGAGTCTCTAAGTTAGGGAATGGCAGAGCCAAGCCTCTAGCCTAAGGGCTTTCTCTCCAAACCTGAATCTGTTTCCACTACAGTCTCCTTTAGGAGGCTCATTCTCCCGTCATTCAGTTACCCTAGGGGTGTTGGTTTCTCCTCAGACTGTGCTCACCAGCAATCTCACTCACCAATGTTTATACCCAGAGGGCAGCTTTAAGCAAGTTTGGAGGAGACTGGAGATACATGCCCCAGAGGAAACATTTCAGACCCTCCATCCCTGTAAATTATCTGGTCCGATCTGGCAACAATGGCAGACAGGCCCAGCCTCACCCTGGATGAGGCACAGCCGTCCAGTGGAGCAGTGCAGGGGCCCCAGATTGGTCTTCGTGCCCAGACAGATCTTTCAGCCCTGTTCCAGGAAAGAATTCTGAAGAGCATAGGTAGAAACTACTGACCACTGGCTAGAGAGTTAGTAGGAAATCTTTCCTCTTTCTATGTGCATTGTGTTTGGATCTAGATCATCATGAAGAAACCTCAAAATCTCAAGATTCACTGTAATGGGAAGGATGCAGGGTGGCCGTCGAGGTGGGTAGGGGAAAGTTTGAGTGGATTTTTCTGGTGCTTGTGGATGAGGAGATGTCAGCATGTAGCAGTAATTAGAGAGCAAGGCTGTTTTGTTCCAGCCGGCCCTGTACAAATGTGAGCTCCTTCAGTTAAAACGCTGGCGTTGACTTTGGAAGGTGCCCTCCTTAGCCCAGATTCCCAGATCCCCAATTGCAGAAATTGGAACCTGGAGGACCGTTGCCTTAGGAATGGGGATTTGATTTCTAGTTATTTCATTCATTCATTTATTTATAGGCATTGTCACATACTGGTTTAAAGCATGGGCTCTGGATGCTACTACCTGGATTCAAAATCTTGCTGTGCAATAGCCTTGTAATTTATGTTGCAGTGCCTCCGTTTCCTCATCTATAAGATCGTGATAACACTAGTATCTATTTCCTAGGGTTATGGTGAGGATTTGATGTGTGGAGTGCTTAATGAAGGGAGGTATTAGAAGGTGCCTTGTGCTAGTGCTTACCAGCTGTTCACTGATGTTCAGCAGACGTCACAGTCTGTGCCCATAAAGGAGAACGACCATGAAGCCCACCTTGCAGAAGTTTGCAGTTTACTGGGAGACGGACACAGAAACAGATCGTTGCAGTGTAGAGTTGCTGTGTAAAGTAGAAGATGCTGTAACAACAGGGTGCTGTGCAGCACAGACAATCAGCCAGCTGCACACTGTGAGGGAGCTGAGGCCCGGACTGAGTTAGATGTTGCTTCCTAGTGGAGCTAGTGGCATTAGGTCTTAGAAGAGCAGTAGGAATTCGCCAGCTGGAGGAAAGGGAAACAGCAGTCCAGGTAGAGGCAGCAGCGTGAGCAGGGCCACAGAGGTGTGAGGAATCTGACATGTTCAGGAAATGACATAAAGTGGAAAAGGTGAGGCGTCAAAAGGAGGTGGGAGATGAGGCAGAGAGCTCAGTGAGCACCATTGTAAGAACCATTGGTGCTGAGCGATTTGGACTTCACCTGAAGGAAGAGCTCTTGGGAGTCATGGGGGCATTTGTGCAGCATGCTCAAATTTGTGTTTTAATAAAATCATTCTAGTTGCTGTCAAGAGCATAGGCCAGTAAAAAAGGAAACAAACCAACTTGACAACTGGAGTCTCACCCTCATTAAATGAGATTGTAAGTTATCCACCATTTCAGAGAGGGCCCAACATCAACTTTGACCAGCAGACACTGCTATGGAGAATTTGCTGCAAATACTACCCACGACTTTCAGGGTGACCTTAACAAGGTCCCTGCAAGTGTCTGGACTCCCATTTGTTCTGTAGGTTCAGTGGGGTTGCATACTCTCTCTCCCTGCTTCCTCTTTAGATCATATAGGAGAAGTGTGCTATATTCTGTTCCCCCAAAAGGCATCCTACTCAGAAGGAAAACTGCAGGTTCATTGCTTATTTTATCTTTCCACAGAATATGTTTGCATTTAACTTTATTATTTAATAGGTAGCATTCTCATAATTCAAAAAGCAAAGTGATAGAAAGTTACACATTACAAGTCTTGCTCCTACTTCTGTGTTCATCGACCCTTGCCTCATCCCTGCCACAAGAAACCACTTACTAGTGTCTTGGTTATCCTTCCAGCACTTATTTATGCCAATACAAGTAAACATGAATTTAGATTCTTCCTGTACCCCCTTTCTTATATAAGCATGGACACTTTTTTCTTTAATTAAAGTTTATTGGGGTGACAATTATTAGTAAAGTTACACAGATTTCAGGTGTACAATTCTGTATTACATCATCTATAAATCCTATTGTGTGTTCACCAGCCAGAGTCAGTTCTCCTTCCATCCCCATATATTTGTTCCCCTTTACTCTCATCTACCACCCGCCTACCCCCTTACCCTCTGGTAACCACTAAGGTATTGTCTGTGTCTATGAGTTTTTGTTTGTCATTTGTTTGTCTTGTTCTTTTGTTGTTTTTGGTTTATATACCACATATCAGTGAAATCATATGGTTCTCTGCTTTTTCTGTCTGCTTATTTCGCTCAGCATTACACTCTCAAGATCCATCCATGTTGTCACAAATGGTCCTATTTCATCTTTTCTTACCGCCGAATAGTATTCCATGGTGTATATATACCACAACTTCTTTATCCATTCATCTATCAAAGGACATTTTGGTTGTTTCCATGTCTTGGCCACCGTAAACAAAGCTGCAATGAACATTGGAGCACACGTGTCTTTATGGATAAATGTTTTCAGATTTTTGGGGTAGACACCCAGGAGAAGGAGCATTGGCACTTTTAGAATATGTATCATCTCTTCTTCAGATAGCATATCAACAAGCTCTTTGAAAAATAAAAATCATACTTGTTAAGGGATTTCTGATGAGTCTAGTTATTCCTTCAAGTATCAAATGAAAGAGAGTAGAAGCTTTGCTATGACTTTGTCTCTCTGCTCTCTAAAATAGGGACAATATTCTGCCTACCCTGAGTCCCATGTGGAGAAGTTGTAAGTAATTTCATAATCATAAACTGCTTTGAGCTTTCTGGTAAAGGGAGTCTAACAGTGCTACTATTTTTCTGATTTCTCAGTGAAATATTTCCTCTTGTTGACCGGTCCCTGGACCTACCTTTTAAAAAGGAATTTAGACCGCTAATTGTTAACAAGTTGTTGGGTTTTTTTCTTCCCTCCAGCTTTTCCTCTTAAAACTTCTGAGCCTTAATTGGAAGCCCTGGTCTCTGCTGGGGCCATGTGTGTCTGATTTTAAGCTGCATCCTGCCAGAGACTCCTGCCTGCACATATGTGGCTTCAAGTGCATCTCGTGGTATCTGTTGCAAAGTTCTTTATTTTTTCCACCACATGTGCTAAGCCACACAGAAGCCTGAAGACTCCAAATCACAGCACAGCAGTGAGCCAGTGCTGGCTGTAATTAGCTAGGATTGCAAACTCCTCCTGGTTAGAAAGACAGCGTATCTTCACATCTTCACTCACTGTGGAGAATTTCCTGCATTCTCCAGGGTTGCTGAAGAGGCTCAGAGGAAGGAAGTTGTCTGTGAAATGGGGCAGGGGCTAGATCAAATGATCTCAAGATCTCTTCAGTTCTAAAGTTACACTTTAATGACATCTTCAGAGACTGCCTGTTCCAACATAGGGAGTTGACCATTCCACACAGTGTGTTTTGTGGACAGTGAGAGTGGAGGCCTCTGAGATGTGTACCAGGAGGAAAAGGGCAGTGATGCTATTGTCTCGAGACCGCAGAACCTGTTTAATGTCTTGAAAGGGATTTGGGTTTTGTTTTACTGGAAAGCTTCCTGGAAGTCTTCTCTTGAGGCCGTATGTTTATGTTGGTTCTTAGGTAGAGGATAAGGCAATTGTCTATCACATGTAAAGGGAGCTTATGCTAAGTCATGATTCAAAACCTTGCCAGTACCAGCTTTCTGAATTCAATAAATTCTTGTCCCACCCAAGGACCCAGAGGGACTTTGAACAATCGATTCACCCTCCCTGCCCAACCAGACACAACAGCCACCAGTGGCATATCCCCCATCCTGAGGGCTCACGGTCCTCACCTATAGGCAATCCCGATGATAGGGACCCTCTCCCACCCTGTAGTTTTTGCTAGGGTTTCCGGGCGGGAATTCCTACCCGTTCTCAGAAATTTGTTTCAGTTTCCCGTTCTGGAATCCCGAGATACAAACTGTTTTCTGTTCTCCACGATGAATCGTTTTTTCAAAGTGATAACCGATACTACCAACCACCTGGGTTCAAGGAGACGATTTTCCCGATTTCCCGACCAACTTTTCTTGGGATTCAGGGAGGGAAAAGCGAAAAAAAATTCCCAAGAACGGGTGGGAATTCCCGCCCGGAAACCCTAGTTTTTGCACATGTTGAAGAGGAACTATGCCATTGTCCTGGGTGGACTCCATCTTTAGGAAGATGTGAGAATGATTGCGTTTACTTATGGAACATTAACCAGTCTGCATCATTCCTGGCACAGACACCTCCCTTTTGATAGGACCACTCTGGTGTTCCTGTTGGAGCAGGGGTTTGATTCAAGGAGCAGGAAACCCATAGTTTGGGGCCAGCAGCCCAACGTCTAAGTATTTATGACCCATGACCACTTCTGTTACAGTTAGAGAACTTTTCTTCTCCACTGAACAGCTCCTTATTTAAATACTGGCCTCTTCAGAGAGATTGTTGTAACCCTGGCGTAGCACAGTGTTTGGCTCATTGTGAATCCTCAATAATAGGTTGTTGGATTAGGTACTTCGTTCAGTAACATTGATTGACTGACTATTATGTGCTTGGCACTGTGCTAGAATCTGGTAGTGCCAAAATAAGATACATTCCCTCCCCATTAAAAGTTTGTAATCTAGAAGGAGAGGCATCTGTGTGCTCCCAACATCTAGCATGGTGCCAGAACCATAGTGGCCACTTGGTGGCTTTGCGCTTAGAGTTATAGGATGCTAGAGCTGCAGAGTCTCAGAGATTGTGGAGTCCTTCTCTCAGTTCAGAAATGAAGAAACTGATTGGTGAGAGACTTGCGTTCAAAGCCTCCCAGACAGAAGGGCCAGAAAGAGAAATCGGTCTGCAGTCCTTGCTTTCAGCTCATTGTAGCACCCCATGCAGCTTGCTGTTGGCCTTTAACTAGAAAGGTCAAGCCCTGAAAAGCAGAGGCAGTACCAGAGAGAGAAGGATCCCACTTCATTGTGTGTCTGCTGTTGCTCAGTGACCTAAATCCTATAAATACTTGGAAGCTCTTGACTTGGGCTGCAGAGAGAGCTACTCCAAAGCAGCCGGGGGCTCAGCTGCCTTTAGTTCCCACTGAGACCTCATTGTCAGAGGCCACAACTCCCAAGCTGGAGGCTTATCAGTTCTGACCTTGCCGTGCTGTTCAGCTGAGGTTTTCAGAATAAGGTGTGTGAGCGATTCTGGTTATTAAACCACATGGAAGGGCTTTCCATCCTGCTACAATAAGGCCAGAACTTTGTTTGCCTTGAGTCAAACAAACTAACTGTAAAAAGACATTTTTTAGACAATCAGGGAAAGTGAATGAGCCTTTGATATTCAATGTTGTTAAAGAATGACGGTAAATGTTAGATGTGATAACATCACAGTGATTGTGTTAAAGGAAAGAGTCATCAATCAGAGACGCACACTCATGTCGAGGTTGTTTTAAAATACTCTTGGGGGGAAAGGGAAAAAGAAGTGCTCATAAGTGCTTCGGTGTACCTGACACCGTATCTGGGATTTGTTTTGAAATATTCCAGAAAAAAAGTTGGGGAATAGGTGAACAACTTGGCAAAACATTGATCATTGTAATTACTGAAGCTGGGTGATAAATGCAGGGGGTTATTATGCCATACTGTTCACTTCTGTGTATTTGGAAAATTTCAGAATAAATGCGTTTTAAAAATAGGGCCTGGATCTCTCCCTTTGCTCTTCATGCCCACTAGTGAAACCCTTCCAGACAGGGTGGAAGCTGGCAGGCCAATGAGGATGTTGCTGCAGAGGCTACACAGTAATCAGTTTGAGTCCCTGGTTATCTTAGAGGATACATAGATACATAGAAGGACTGTAACACTTCCCTTTCTAAAATTTATTTAAAATTTTTTTTTCAATTACAGTTGTGTCATGCAGGGTGTCATGCGGGGTCTCAGTTCCCGCTCCCCACATAAGAACGCAGGACATTGTGAGGCCAAAAAGGAACACCCACGGAGCCATAGGTAGGGGAGTCACACCACTATCGTCTCGCTGGCGCCTGGGTTGGAGACACAGGAAGCAGGAGCCACACTATCCACAACCTGCCATCCACTTCTCTGCAATCCGCAACCCACACTCCACCGTGCTAACTGCAATTCGTGCTTGCCACCCCCCATCTTCCTGCTAGTCCCCATTTTGCTGCTAGCGTAGCCACAGCAGTTATATTAGTGGCCAATGGCTCACTGGTTACAGCTGACAGCCAACTAGCCACAGCTGATGGCCATGCAATCACAGTTGATGGCCATTTACTACCTGAGCCAGCACCTTTCCACATGAGGCCGAGAGCCTGGAAACTGCACTCCTGGCTCTGTCCCCACCGTTGACATTCAATATTATAGTTTTAGGTGTACAGCATAGTGGTTAGTCATTTATATAACTTAGGAGGTGATTTCCCTGATAAGCCTAGTACCCATCTGACACCAAACGTAGATATTACAGTATTATCGACTATTTTCCTGTGCCGTATTTTACATACCCATGACTGTTTTTATAACTGGTAATTTGTACTTCTTAATCCCTTCCCCTTTTTCACCCAGTCCCCTATCCCCCTCCAATCTGACAACCATCAAAATGTTCTCTGTATCTGAGTTTGTTTCTGTTTTATTTGTTCATTTTACATTCAAAGTTTCCTATACCCAGCCTTGTTCTTAGACTGGAGAGCTCCATTCTGGTCTTCCTATGGCCATGCCCTTGAGTGCAAAGTGAAGATTCCTTAGATTCATGGAGACACGCTTACCAGGAGCCTGTGTAGCCTCCCCACACACACACCCTATGTAGTGCAGGGGACCCTGCTCGCTGCGCCAGTTGTGCGAGGTGGCCTGTGGGGTCTCTGGTCCCGCTCCCTATGTAAGAACACAGGGTATGGCACCGGCCAAAGCTCTCTGAGGGATGGTGGAGCAGTTTGTGCGTGTGAAAACTCAGTCTCAGGAAGCCCATGAGGAGCAGCACCAGAGACGGGGAGCGCAGTCTGCCTGGGAGAGATGTGACCCCCTCGGTGAATTGGTGCTCCTCTCGAGCATCCGGATGGCATGCCGCCCTATTGGCCATAGTAGGCACTACTGGCTTTTTGGTAGTCCGCTGTTGTAGGCTCCGAGGGCTGTGGACATCTTACACCGAGGCTTCCACCCAATCGGACATTTGGCACGGCGAGCAAGATTCAGGCCAGGTAGGAATGGAGTCTGACTCTGGGCAGGAGGATGTGTGGTCCCCACACAGTGTGTGGTGCCCGGTGGCCACTGTTCTCAGAAATTGGACCCCCAAGGAGGGTTGGGAGGACATGGATGGCTCTCTGGCCAGCGTGGAGAGGGCCCTGCAGGTTTTGGCTGAGCAGTTGCCAGAGGAGGCGAAGGCTACAGCCAGCCATGTGGGCTGGATGTTCCTCACGGCCTTGAGTCTCAATATGGAAAAGGCGCTCAAAATGACTCAGGTGCCGCACCAGCTGTACTGGTTAGAGGCGCTGGAAGCTCGGGTCCGCCTGTTAGAAGAGGCGCCCCACAGTGGAGACTCTGAAGCAAAGGCGGAGGAAGCGAGTGGAGACAATGTAGCTCCCAACCCCCAAGCCCAGCCAATCTTGAAGCAAAAGGTAAAGCATGAGCAACCTTTGGGCCCCGGGGGCATTGCTGCTGGCAACCCAGATGTGACTGAGTTCACAACCTACACCCCTTACATTCCCACTGAGTTGCAGGAGCTGGGGAGGCGGTACTGACAGCGCCCTGGAGAGCCAGTCTCGGCTTGGCTGTTACGTTTATGGGATGAGGGAGCAGACAGCATGCTACCCAGGCGAGATGGAAAAGCCAGCCTTTGTGACAGTGCATCCGTCCCTGTGGCAAAGGTTACAGAACTGCCACAGGTTGGCCCAACACCAGGGCAACCACACTCTAATGGAGTGGCTCACTGCTGCAGGACACACAGTGTGGGGACAGGCTGGCGAGCTGCCAGACACTGTGAGTCAATGGCAGTCATATATGGAACTCACTCAAATCATCCGTGAAATGGGTATGAGACATGCTATTTTCAACCCTAATATGCAAATGCCGGATGACGAGCTTTTTACTGCCAGCATGAGCGATCTGGTTTTGGATACTGCACCTGCGAGTGCTTTTGGATCCTTGGTCGCCATTCTTACGCCCTATGTGGGGCAACGGATCCATGAAGTTACAACTGCCATGGCCACCCTAGGGGATGTTGAAAGCCGGAGGCAAAGGAAGTTAAGACAGGAGGTCCACGCAGTTGAGACCTGGAAGCCCAAATCAAACGTAAAGGGGGGAGGTCACAGTCCTCAGAGAGTTACACATGCACAGATGTGGTGTGATCTCATGGCAGCAGGAGTCGATCGGGAGAAGATAGACCGACAACGCAATACGCTCTTGTTGGAAATTTGGAAACAGTTGTGTCCAAAACAGCAATTCCGGAGAAGCCTAAAGGAGAAGTCTGGGAAAGCGCGACCTGTGTCCCTCCAGGACTTCATGCAGCCGCTTGAGGCTGACCCCTTGCAGCTTGATTAGGGGTGGGGGCCAAGGTACCGGTCAGAGGGGACGAGCAGGGACCGGAGGCCCCACGTGGAACTGTCCATACATTGGTCCCCTTCTAATGTGCAGAGGGTTTTGGCTCTAGTTGACACTGGCGCAGACTGCAGTCTTGTCTATGGGAACCCAGAACGGTTCCCCAGACCAGCAATGTGCATTGATGGCTACGGGGGAAAGACTATGACTGTAATAGCTGTTTCCTTACCACTGGGTATAGGAAGGCTTCCCCCTCGTACCTACAAGGTTTATGTCTCCCCCGTTCCAGAGTATATTCTAGGGGTGGACGTGCCACATGGCCTCAGCTTACAGACGTCGGTAGGAGAGTTCCATCTCCGGATCCGGGTGGTGAAAGCGGTGACACGCGGGCATGCTCACCACCCTCCTCAAGTGTTGCCACAGCCCTGGCGCGTGGTTACAGTGCGACAGTACCGCCTGCCAGGAGGGCAGGAGGAGACAGGTGGTACCCTAAGAAGCCCAGGAAGTCTGGTTGTGCCCAGAAGGACTGGTGGTGCCCTGAGAAACCCTGGCTGTGCCCAGAGAGCCTGGCTGTGTCCAGGATACTGCATTCACCTCCAGGCTCCTCGCACAGGGACCCTCGCGGAAGATACTTGTCGCGTAGATTGTGAGGCGCAACCCTGTAGGGGTGGAGTGTGGGGACAGAGTCCCAGAGAGCAGTTTCCAGGCTCTCGGCCTTATGTGGAAAGGTGCTGACTCGGGTAGTAGATGGCCATCATCTGCGGCTAATTGACCGTCAGCTGTAACCAGTTAGCCAATTAGCCACTGATACAACTGCCTCGGCTGCATTGGTTGGTCAGTCGGTTGGTTGGCAGGCAGAGAAGCAGACAGCAGGTTGCCGGTCGTGTGGATCCAGCCTCCAGTGAGACTACAGTGGTATGACTCCCCTACCTATGGCTCCGTGGATGTTCCTTTTTGGCCTAGCCATATCCTGCGTTCTTATGTGGGGAGCGGGACCAGAGACCCCGCAGGCTACTTTGCATGACAAATGGCGCATTGAGCAGCAGGGTCCCCCGCTCGACACCCTACACACTGGGTATTGGGGATCCAAAGGGCTAGGAGACTGCTTCCTGGGTTTCTTCCCCATGTCCAGCCTCCTGAGGACAGACACCCTAGCCCTGAGGGTTGACCAAAGAGCAGCTGTATAGGGGGTTGTAGACAGAACTTTGACATTCTTCTGGAGTGTCCATATACCTGCATTCAGAGAGCCTCCTGATACCTGAAGGGGCCAGGGGTAGGGCATAACGTGGATGGGGTGGACCACAGATAGAGGGATCAGGGACTGCTGGCTGCTGTCTCTTTCCAAACTGTTATGTTCTTGCGTGGAATGCCAAGGAATCTCAGAACTCTAACCAGACCATTGTGAAGGTAAATTTGTCAATTAGGAGGGTAAATCCTATTTTATTTACCAGTTTGCTCACTTGATTTGTTACTTGCAAACATTTATACATTGGGTGTGTGGGCGTCCCTTTATACTCTCCCAGCCCTGCACATTTTCAGTATCTATATCCTAATTGAGAATCAGGAATTTTGCAGCCAGCTGTACTTCATTTCGCCTTAATGTAGGCTTAGGTTCTGCCATGGTATTTCCTGCGGCTTGTAAAATCCAACTTACAAAGTCCTATTGAAGCACCACTGATTTCCTGTGTTTATAATGGAGGTGAAGTCATGGTTTGTCTTTCCACAACCCCTCTTCCCATCCCCAACAAGCCTCAGTTACATAACCTAACAAAGGAAGGTCACTTGTGTATGCCAACAACTTTATCATAAAGGCTTCCCCTGAAATTCCCTATGCCCATTCAAAGGGACTGGCAGTATTCTGGACTCCACTCCATAAGTATTAGCCATAAGATCCAAAAAGCTGCGTTATTTTTTAAATTGTACTTTCTCAAAATGGCTCCTCCTCTTCAAGTAGTGTCAGCATTCTGCCTTCTCTCCCACCCTCCCTCCTATGAACCATTTTCAATCTCTCTCAGTGCATTATGTTGACACTCCCGACTTATAATGGTACACCCATCACTATACCTACATAATAGCAAACAGAAGGTTTTAGAGCCTTTGGGTTATGAGAATAAGTGTCTCCCACCCATGTTTATGTAATTGGCCACCTCTCTGTAGAGACCCAAAGCCCTTGTGCTAAATAGGAAATGAAAAAGGACTGCGACTGTGGAGTGAGTGTAGGGTTGGGGTAAACAAATAGGCGACTTCACACAAACAGAAAATGTGCTCCGTTTTGCACTAGAAGACTAACCTCAGCAGCTTCCCACTCACTCCGTCTCAAACCCCAATTAAATTTTAATCCAAATCATGAATGCAAAGTGCTTTCTTCAAGCTCCATTATTTCTGAAGCTCCCTGGTGCCCAGGTTAAATGCGTCAGGGAAAGATGTCTGGCAGTGACTGGATGAAGGCATTGACTTTGGAAAGGAGAGTCTTAACATTCTCAACTATGTCAATAATAAGTCACTCAGAACAAATCCCAGCCATCCGGTTTATTTGTTTATGTGGCTCGGGCGCATTGCACCAAAGCTCGACCCAAATAAAGTTTCACATTGGTAATTCCTGCCATTCAACATGTTTGGTTCTTGTCTCTAAACGGGTGTCAACAGACAGCATCTCCTTCCCGTAGTCCTCCTCCATTCAGAAGTGCATTCATTCCTGCATTTATCCCACATGTAGCTCTGTGCTAGGCTTAGGGGCAGGGACACTGATTACAGTGCAGTCCTTGCCTTAAAGTCACCCAAGGTATGTAAACAGACTATCACAGTAGTGGCAAGAGCATATGACAACAGAGGTACATATGGAATGTATGGGCTCAGGAGAATTCGAATCCTGCTGCCTGGGAGAATTGGGTGAAGCATCAGAGGAGGTGACATTTGACTTGGATCTTGAATGATGCACAACAGGAACAGCTGAATCAGGCAGTTGAAATTTAATTTCTCCTCTCTTGATATTTACACTTCAAAAGCTTTTGGTTTTCATGAACACAGGAAAAAGGGTTGGAGGCTTGAAGATTTACTAGGGGCCTTACCTGGTTATAGTGAAGAGAGAGAGAGAACTAAAAGGCATTTAGGACGGTTGAGTCTGGGAAGGACTCTGCCCTGGCAGATGGGGTTACCAAGGAGAAAGGAAAGGGATTGACCCCAAAGGCTGACCCCACACTTTGCTTGGGCATTGTTCATAGATTTACTAGCTGTTGATGGCTTCCAGTGTGACACTGGGTTGGGAACCCGCTGTCCATAGAGGCTGTGGGGACAATTGTCAGCACACTGCTCATCTGGCTCAATTCAGCATCCTGAAGATGTGGTGTGCTTCATATACAAACATCACTGCAACCACTGCTGTGATTCACATCTTGAAATAACTCCTAATCACTGGATGAGTATTTTAAGATGCAGCTTTCATCATGAAAGTCCCATTAAAGCAATTCCAGTAGAGTGAATAATCATTTCCCTCCTCTCATCAGACATGCTTGTCTTACAGAATTATGATGAGTTCAGTTCTCACTTTTTTAGCCCTATCTTTAAAAAAAAATTGTCTCAGAGAAATGATCTGTGTCAAAAATTTCCCTCTGAGTATTCAGATCTGTCTTTTCTGGGTCAGCATTTCTCTTTACAGCTTTCCTTGTCACAGGTTTTTTTAACCTTCCTGTTTCCTATCAAGCTTTGTATAAACTCATTTTGTCATTTCTTAAGCCATTAAGGAGTGAACTTTTCCCCTTTTTGGAAGCCAACACTGTTTCTGCACCTTCTTATTCACTGTACACATGAAGGTCATGGATATTTAAATGTTTTGACTGTCTTCAATTATTTGCACTTAAAGAGTCAAGTAGAAAAGAGGAGCTGCATAAATGATCAGCAAAATGACATTAGTGCAATCATATAGATGATACCCTATGGCATATATTCACCATTTGTTTATTTGCCCTTGGAATGTACTTAAGATCTTGTTTTTTGCACATTAAACCACTTTCATTTGCAATTCTTATACATATCATAAACGGGCAACTAAGTTTACAGTGGATAACCCATCAATATGTGGGTAACAGAAAACTAGTGTAATGTAACTCTTCTATAACAAGAACAACTCATCATAAAGAGAGGTTAAATGCACAATATTCTAAATAAGGAAAGAACGAAAGCCTAGACAGACAGAAGGGCCTTTTCCACCAACCTGACTCATAAAGACCTAGACTTCATTCCTTTATTTGTTTAACATTTATTGAACACCTAGTATATAACGGGTGCTGGAGATTCAGAGAAGCCAAAGACATTGTCCTGTCTTCTTTGTGTTCAGGAAAACAGCTTGACAGATATCCAAACAGATCTGTGATTCCTTGGTTTGGAACAACGAATTCCACTATATAGCATAAAGAACTATTTGATCTGGGTATAGAAAAGTGTGCATAAGACGTGTATGTGTGGAAATAGGGGAGCAGTGTTCCAGGCAGAGGGCCTAGCACATGCAAAGACTAGGAAGAAAACAATGTATTGAAGGAGAGAGAGTTCAAAGTTTTTGACATGTAGGCTGCATGGGAGAGACATGACAGGGTTGAGCTTAGAATGGTAGGTTTGGGCACCATCATGGAGCACCTTGGACACTATGTGGGAAAGATGTTATCCTGTAGGTAACAGGGAGTCTCTGAGGCCTAAGCAGAGGTAATACGGTGAAGTCTACGTTCTAGAATAACACCTCTGACAACAATGCAAATGGTGTATAAGAGGGGAGAAAGACTAGGGGAAACCAGAACAGATGTGCCAGGTGAGAGATGAAGGTATTCTGGCTCCAGACAAAGGAGCAAAGGAGATGCAGTTAACCAAATTTAGGACGCGTTGGTACCTGACAGAGAAAAGGGAATGAGAAAGATGGGGAAGTCAATAATGATTCCTAATTTCTACTTATTTCAATGGCGTAATCATTTTTTGACGTGCACAAATAAAACTGTCTACTGCTGGAGCATAGCTCCTGCTGCTTATCAGTGTTCCTCCACCCCCTTCAGAAATGGCTAACTCATCCCTAGAGTTTTGGGGAGGCCGTGACCTCATTCCACATTCCTGACTCTTAGGTCTGAGGACTTACAATGTACAAGGCTTAGGCTTTTAGCTCTTTCTTCTTTAGTTCAATAAACATCATTGTCATCATGCTAGAAGATAAGGCTTGCAGAATGAAGACTTAGTCTTTTTCCTCAAGAAGATCATAGGCTTATGGAGGAGAAAGACATAAAACAGTAAATATACTAACCAAGGCAGAATGAAAACCAAAAAACTATGAAGACATAGAGAGAAATTTGAGAGTTCAGTAGTATTTCGTATAGTTGATCTGAGCTAGGCTGTTCATTTTTACTAAGCACCCACCACATTTCTGCTCAGTACTTCCCTTGGCACTGAGAATCATCAAATACATATACACTCTGAGGAGGAAGACAAGTAGAATGAATAGTACTGGGAAAGAGAAATGCGGGGTTTCATGAGGACAAGTAGCTGAGAGATTAGTCTAAGGGATCAGGAGTAGCAGCCCTGAAGATTGAAGCTGAGACAGGAAGGTGAGCCGAGATACCGGCATAGGGGAGAGAAGAGTGTTCCTGAAGAGATAAGTGCGTATTCACGTGCTCAGTTGGGAAAAAACGTAACATGTTCAAGGAACTAAAAGAAATCTAATGTCACTAGAGCATATAGAGAAGGGGGAATGGCCTTTAAAAAGGCTGCCAGGGGCCATAAAATTGCCCATATAGGCTTCTTAGCCATGTTACGTAAGGTTTTGGAAATATATCCTAAAATAAATAAGAAGCTATCAAGGGTTTAAGCAGAAGAGTGATGTGATTATTGCATATTTGGAGAATAAATTGGAAAGGGCAAAATTGAAAGCAGCAGAGCTGTTAGGAAGCTGTTACAATAATTAAAGTGAAAGGTGATGATGGCTTAGCATCAGGAAAAGAGAACAGGTGTGTAAGAAATTTAGGAGGCAAACTTGGGCAGGATTTAGTGATTAACTGGGTTTGAGATGAAAGAGAGGGAGGGAGAAGTCAAGGGTTAATCTTAAGTTTCTAATTTGGGAAACTGGTTGGATGGTGTGTCATCAACCAAGAGAATCTGGAGAGAAGCAGGTTCAGAGTCGGGAAAGGTGACTTTGATTTTTAGACACATGAGGTTTAGTACAAGCGAGATATTCAAGTGGAGATTTCCAGTAAGGAACATATTAAGAAGTTCAAAGGTTGAGAGAAATGGATGGCACATATATAGAGGTTGAGGCAACATGAGCATGTAGAGATAGGAGTTACAGCTATGGCATGGCTGAGATTTCCTAGAGAGAGTGAATAGAAGGTGGAAAAGATTCTTGAGGAATACCAGCAATTAAAGCGCCTATAGAAGAGTCAGAGTTTATAGAGAAAGCTGAGAAGGAACAGCTAGAAAAAAGAAAAACCAAAAGGGTGCATGCATATCTATATATTTATATCTGTATAGGTACATATATGTGTTTGGATAGATAGATATAGATTATAGATATGGATATAGATATAGGTATAGATGATATAGCTATGATGTCTGGGAAGTGAAAAGTAGAGAACAAAAGGAGTGTCAATAATGTGAAGAGCTGTTGAGAGGTCAAGAGAGACAGAATTTCAAAAAGCACATTGAATAGACTAGGGATTTGAATTCTCATTGCTACTTTCCGAGTGAACTGAGGCAAGTTATTATTTGACACTGAGCCTCATCTATAAATTGGTCTGATTGTACAATATTCAGGTCAGTATTTAAACATAAATATTAGCCATTATTTTTCACATTATTTTCAACATGAAGAAATATTGGGGATTTAGGGGAGCTTTTTGTGTGGTGAGGTGCCAATTATAGTGGTTGTTAGCCAGAGGGAAAAGTGAGGCTGAGGATTTGGGAGAGATTGTTTAAATGTAAAGGAGGACTTAACTGGGAGGAAGAAGTAGAAAATACAGGAGAAGGATGAATTAGTTTTCAATGGGAATAAAGCAAAACGACACAGAAGGATAGACATGTGACAAAGAACCTGAGGTGTGGAATTACACAAAGAAACATGGTTAAGTGTGATGGTAAGGAAGATGCAGGATGGGAGTGGAGCCTATAAATGTTACATTAATGAGTTTGAGTATTTGAATTATTTTTATTTTGTGAATGTAAAGGAACCGTGGACAGTTTTAAAAGAGTGGAGAATTTAACTCAGTTTGTTTTAGGAAAATTATTCTAACAGGGTTATTCTAAGGATGGGTTATAGGGAAGAAAGATTTGAATACTTAGATAGGATCTGTCCACACTGTGGTTGCTGGTGGATCAATTTTATCAGACAGAAAAAATCCACTTGAGCATTTGACCTTGGCTTGGTCACTTAACCTCATCAAGACTCAATTTTCCCATCAAAAAAATGGGGATGATAATATTTATCTCTGAGGTTCTTTCAAGCATTACATTTTATGTCAATACTTAGGTGCTTGGCATACAGTGAACACTTCAATCAATATTCTTCCCATTCCTCACCCCTCACCTTCCCCTCTCCAGCCACTCTTGATAGTATATCTGTATGTCTTCCTGTCACCTGATTTTCAAGAGATGTAACTTTGCTTCCTACCTAAAATAAAAACAGTCTTGTCTTCCAAAATGTTTTCTTTAAAGAGTAGGGCTCACTCCCTTATTTGGCAAATTGGCGTAATTTATTTGCTTTGCACCAAAATGTCTTTTAAAAAAAATAGGTTCAGGTGTACAAAATAATGTAATAGTTATACATTTACACCCCTCAAAAAGTGATACTCCCCCCAATCTAATACCCCTTTGACATCAGATACAGCTGTTACAATACCATTGACTATATTCCCTATGCTGTACTCCACATCCTGTGCCAAAAAAATGTATATGCATGAATTGCATTCATTTTTTGCTGTCGGTATATTTTGCGTATTACAATTTTAATACAGATTTTTCCTTTCTTAAAATGTGTATACATTTTTTTGGCACCCTCTGTGTGCGTGCGTGTGTGTGTGTGTGTTTGTGTGTATTTATAGTTGACTTTCAATATTATTCAACTTCAGCTTCAGGTGTATAGCGTAGTGGTCAGGCATCTACACAGTCCATGAAGTGATCTCCTTGGTAAGTCCAGTGCCCATCTGGCACCCCACATAATCTTTATAACATTATTGATTATATTTTCCATACTGTATTTCATATCCCTGTAACTATATTGTGACTTTCTAATCCCTTTACCTCCTGCTCCATCCCCACCCCCTTTCCATCTAGTAACCATCAGTTTTTTTCCCCTGTATCTCTGAGTCAGATTCTGTTTTGTTTGCTTGCTTATTCTGTTCTTTAAATTCCTCATATAAGTGAGGTCATATGGTATTTGTCTTTCACAGTCTGACTTACTTCATTTAGCATAATATTCTCTAGGCCCATTCATGTTGTGAAAATGGTAAGATTTCATTCTTTTTTTATGGCCAAGTAATATGTGCACCCCTATGTTTCTTGCAGTGCTAGTCACATTAGCCAAGATACGGAAACAACTGAAATGCCCATCAATAGACAAATGGATAAAGAAGTTGTGGCACATTTATACAATGTCTTGATGCAAGAGTTTTTGTGTTTAGGGTTGGGCAGTGGCTTAAGTGACTCACTTTCCATTAAGCTTTTTAGGCACTTACCTACAAGATGAATAACTCGTCCTTTCCGGACAGATGAGAAAACCCTAATTTCTCCTCCAATATCTCTTGTTATCCTGTGTTCCATGACATCTGATTTGGTGAAATTCATTTCCACCCAGAAATAACTGGTTTCTGGAAAAGATATAATCTGGATTACATTCTTGAAAGCCATGTGCTCTATACATCCTGTCATCCATACACATGCCATTTGATTCCATTTTGTTTTATTCATTGAATAAATATTTAGAGTGTCTGGTTGGTGGTTGGCATCTATAGGGCAAAGAGGAATAATATTCATTTCTATACTCTGAATACTCCCATATTTTGTGGAAAAGACATAATTTCAGTAGATTGTGGCTAGATTTAGTAGGAGCTACCAACTGGCTATTAAATGGGTGGGGACTAGGGAGCGGCGAGGACATGTTTTAGTCAAGCTGGCATTTGAACTGAGTCTCAAAGTCTGAGCTTGATTTTCCCAGGTGAAGAAAGGGAATGGCTTCCTTGATATGTTTCCTGATGAAACAGCATGTGATTTGAAAGAGGGTGGATGGCTCTGAAAAGGGTGAAGGACTAGGCTGTGTGCCAGGACCAGGATGCCAGCAAACATTCACTGAGAGCTTAGATGTGCCGTGCAGGGTGCTAAGTGCTTTATGTTTTACTTCACCTGATTCACAGAACAACCACATTAGGCTGGTCTGTTGTTATTCCCATTTTACATGAGAGGTGACTGAGGCTTAGAAAGGCTGAGTAACTTGTCCATGATCACACAGTGATACAGCTATGATTTGAACATAAGCCATCCCATGTCAGTGTCTTGGACTCTATGAACCACCATAGCCCATGAGCTGGGTGCTGACTATGGCACAGAGGAAAAGGGGCAGGCTGAAGGCAGGAGAGTGGACTGAGACCAGCTCTGAGGTACTGAACACTAATATGGGGTTAGGTATATCTTTGCAGGTTTATTTTTTATAAAAGTCAATTGTATTATATTTAAAGTGAAATAGAACCCAATATTTGGACACATGTTTTAGGAGAAGTTTTACTTTAATGGGAGATAAAAAGTGTGTAAATGAAATGAGAGGATTAGGATAAGAAATCTAACTTAAAAACCAATTATTCTTAGGAATTTTGATTCCTGCTTACTTGAAAACTGCATAGTTTTATACTTAAATTAATTTTTCAGTCATCAAAGTAAACCTCAATAATATAAAAGTACTTCTAAGTTTATTCTTTTTGCCTTAAAAATGATGAAATTTATTTTTGACTAAAAAATCAAGGAATGCAGATTGATTTTAACCTCCAGCTATTTGAAGGACTAAAGTAGGTATGTGATTCAAATTTCTATAGGAATTTTCACAGAAAAAAAAATCTCTTCAATTTACTTTCAGTTCATAGAACAATTTTCATGTTCTGCGTTTTTTTCCTAACAGTGAATTTTAAGAATTACCAATTTGATCTTTGTGCAAATATATTCATGAAATGTTTCAAAAAGCAAAAATAAACCCAAACAAACAAAAATAGAAATCAACCACAAAAATAACACACTTGTTTTGGTTGTTTACTAATAGGGAACGTTTGGGTTCGTGTTAGAATTTATCTGATAAGCATAACTAGAGGTCAAATTTGCTTCATTTCAAGTCACTCCCTTTAAGATAAGTCAGTTCACATAGTGGTTACTCAACTTCCCACTTCATAGGAGCTGCAGAAGTACTCAAGTACTACAAATTTAAAATCTTTGCTGGTCTCCTGACCTGTTTGGATTCTGAGGCCCAGTGATGCTTTGCTTGGAAGAGCACAGACCCATAGCAAAGAGCCCAGCTGCTCCCCTTCCCTCCCATAAGACCCTCACAGCTTCCAATCCCCGTAAACATGAACTTGCTGAACTTGGGTGGCCAGGCTGTTTCAAGCCTCTTCTGGAATGAGCAGCCCAGTTCCCCTCCCACGGGTTCTGCTTCCTGGAACCTTTTGCTGACCAGCGAAACCAGCCTTGAGCAATTCACCCAACCCAAGCAGTCCAGCTGCAGTAGAACGACTCCTTCTGGAACCTGGGCCGCATTCACCACCCACACAGCTGAAGCCTAGTCTCCCCAGTCTGATAGTGGAGAGCAACACTAAGAACCTCTGCACCACCCTTCAACAAAAACAGTAAAGACACTCTGAAATTGGGTGGGGTCCAAGGTCATCTCAGGCATCCGGTTTCTCACTTGTCAGTCAGCAAGACTCCATTGGTGATGGTCACTGACCTCATGGAGCACTAAAACCTGGAACGGTCAGAAGAGGCTTTTAAGAAAAGGGTGGGACTTGGAGAAAGAGAGAGAGTATTCCAGATAGAAGAAGCACAGCGAGCCAAGAAGAGCAAGAAATTCTTCCAAGTGCAGGAATCTCTCATTTTGGTCCTGAAGATCTTCAGGAAAGGAAATTCCAGGGCTCCCCCTGAATCTGACCCATCCTTTTTCCTGTGACCTCTGATGTCCCATTTTATAGGTCCCGGCTGTTAAATATGTGAAACCTAAAAACCTAAAAGGAAGGGGAATGTGATAAAGAGGTCATGGTCTGACAGAAATGCTAGCGTGGTGGAAAAATCCAGCCTGGTCTCGTTTTCTGTCCCCTTTCGTCTCCTTCCAGCCATATGCATGCTATCACTAGATTTATTCTCATAGGCTGGCTTGGGAGAGCAGCCTTCTTACACCCCTTCTCTAGAGACCCTTTGGCAGGAAAACAGCACAAAGTGCTGTGTGTGTGTGCCCTCCATCTCAGCTTTAGAGCAGTAAGGCTGATTTCCTTTGCAAGGTCACTTCTGAGGGGAAAAAATGTTTTTAATCACTTCGAGAGAGAGAGAGAGAGAGAGAGAGAGAGAGAGAGAGAGAGAGAGTTCTAGAAATGTCATTCACCCCCAGAAGTGTCATCTCACTAGGCTTCCCTTCAATCTTTCTTGGTAAATTGTGGAATTCAGCCCCAACTGCCTCGGGCAATTAAAGCACATAAATGGACCTACCCCAGTTCGTGGTGCCAGGCCAGCTAGAGTTTGTTTCTGCATGTGTGTTTTGGTATGTGTGTGTACACGTGTGTGAGCGAGCCAGGGAACAGTGAGTGCCCCAATAGCCCATGATGGGCCTGGATGTTTGCCAGCCTAATGGCAGAGTTTTATTCCCTTTCTCTTTAGTCTCCTCTCCTTTCAGCTCCCTTCTCGCCATCATTTTTGCTCTGGCTGTGCTGACACACCTATCCATCTTAAATACACCCCATGTTCAGAACCAGGGTGGGTGATATTAGTTGTGACATTCTTGAAAATGGAGAGTTGAGATCAGAAGGTCTGCGTTTGCAACCCTGGGACAAGTGACTTCATCTATTTGCTCTCAACTTCTTCATCTGTTTAGTGGGTAGAGTATTAATAACGTCTTAGAATGGTCTTGAAAATTGAAGGAAATGCTGGTTATGAAAAATGCAGGGTATTAGAGAACAGGTCCCTGGTCTATTTCATTGTAGAGTGGAGTTGGGGACAAGGCACAGGGCAGAACATTTCCATTGCAAGGAAGCATGACTGAATAAGTAGCAGAGCACCCAAGGGATCAATTAGAGCTGCACACAGGAATTAGACCCAGAGGGCTCCTGAAAGAGGTGGTTTCCAGAAGAGTGGGGGCTCCATATTGGCAGACAGGAAGGTGAAGGGTGTTTCCTTCTTCTCACAGCAAACCCCTGGCTGGGGCAGAGAAGCAATCTGATCAGAGTGGCTGCATCTTTGCTGCCACCTGGACAGCTGAACAATCAGGACCCAGGCTGCAGAGAGGCAGCTTCAGCCATCAGCCAGGACTGGTGCTGCTTAGGGTCTGGGTCAAGCCGGCGCCTTGCAGCCCTGTTCTTGCCTGTGGAGGAGACAGTTGCCAGCGAGATGTCCCTTTTGAATCCAGACCATGCACCTAGGCCTCTTCACACAGCTATCGCTTCGCCACCGCCGCCCCCCCTCCCCCCCTCCGATCCCGCTCAGGCTTCCTGTTTTGAAACCAATAGATGGAAAATGTTAGTACTGTCAGTTTAACAACTCACGCTATGTGTGTGTGTGAGAGAGATCTGGGTGTGAGAGTGTGTGCTGTGTGAATGTGTGTGAGCCTGTGTTGTGTGAGTGTGTGTGTATGTGTGTGTGTGTGAACGTGTGTGTGAGTGTGGGCAAATGTGCGTGAGCATGTGTTGGATGTGTGTGAGTATGTGTGTGAGAGTGTGATCATGTGTGTGTGAGCATGTGTTGGATGAACGTGGTCGTGTGTGTAAGTGTGCGCATGTATATGAGCGTGTGTGTGTCTGTGACATGGTGAGTATGTGCCGTGTGTGTGAGACTGTGTAAACATGAGTGTGCCACACAGCCTGGGAAAGGCAGCTGAGGCAGAGGGCTTGTCCCCACAGGGGACGCTTGTGGGAGGGGCTGCCAGGAGCTGCTGCCCCCCAGCAAATCCGTCTGCCTGAGTGGCAAGAGCGAGGAGCACTGTAAAGTGAGTGTGTGCGGGCGCGTGGGGGACAGCTGTCCCGGCCTTTCCTGTCAACCCTAAAATGCTCACCTCTCAGCATGTAACAAGGCCTTTTTTCAAAAATGGCTTCCTAAGGAACTAACTCATGTAATAGACTTAGCTTTACGGGGAGGCAATATGTCTAGTCCATTTCTTTATCCCCAATACCTGGTACAGTTCCTGGCAGGAAGTAGGGGTCCAGTTCACTAAGCAAATATTTATGGGGTGCTCACTAGGCACTGTGTTGGGCAGAGTTCATCTTTCTCCCTTGGTGATCCACCTGCACACTTTGGATGGCTGGGGCGCATGTGTGTCACAGGGCATTGTGATTATTGGCTCCAGATTTGTCTTGTCTCAACTGAGCTCCTTGAGGCCGGGAACTGTTTGTCTATCGCTGAATTTCCCAGAACCTGGCACAAGGCCTGGACCTTCTCAAATGTTCAACACAAGTGGGATGGATATAAGAATGAGGGGGTGGGCAGATGAATGCCCCCTAACCCACCTTCATGTATGAAAGACAGACACTAAAGAGATGTCAGCCCAGGATAAGGAATGCAGATCAAGGCCCAAGGACCATGCAAGAGATGGAGTTTTAATAGTGGCTGATGCTGACTCTGGGCACCTTTCACGTTTTTATAAATGACCTGGGAAAAGAAGTTCAGAGTGCAACTCACACGTCTGTGGATGACACAGAGCTCTTTTGGCAGTGAAGTGCCACACCAATGAGGTAGACTGGAAAATCTCCTAAGGTGTCAGTTGGCAGACAAGTGGAAGATGGCTTCATTGTGAGCAAATTCAAGCCACTGCTTTTAGGCACAAGTTATCTGAGGTATAAGATGGTGCTTCTCGGTGACTAACATTGGCAGGAAAGAACAAGGACCGAGGAGTAACTCTATTCAGTCAATTAAGCACCTACTGTGTGCTGGGCTTTGTGCTCAGGACTGTACCTCCTAACCTTGAATGACCTCAGTCTAGTGAAGAAGAATATTTCCAATGTAGTGGGGGAAATAGACATAGAAGGCAATAATTAGAGATAAGAGTAGCAAGTGGTACTAGGAGAGTATTATAAAATTATGTGAGACCTCATAAGACACCTACTCTGGAGTAGGGACAGCAGGGAAGGGTTCATTCATTCCTCCCCTATTTAATGAACATTTCAGGGGTTTTCTTTGTAGTATATTCTGAAGGCACAAAGTTTAAATAGATATGGAGCCTATTTCTAAGGAGCTTACAGTCCCATGGGGGATACACAGAAATAAAGTGTGGGAGGGGCCATGAGGGAAGATTTGTGATTCAGAAAGGAAGTTCTAGAAGGATTCCACCAAAGAGATGAAGTCTTAGCTTAAGTCGTCCTTTAAATTCACCACACAGAAAAGAGGAGGTGTGGACAAGCCTACTGGACAAAGCAAAGTGGGCAAAAGTTCAACAGAGAGAACTTCAGGGCATTTGGGACAACGCAGGGCTCCCAGGGCTGCAGCAGAGGCTGCGTGGTGGTGGGGATGGCGGGGGGTGGCAGGAGGGGCAGCCAGGCTGACAGGAGCCAGTGCAAGCTGTGGCCAGGGGTTTGGGGGCTTCGGAAAGATCATAAGTAAGACAGTGGCATGATCCAGGTTAGTATTTTAGGAAGATTATTCTGGCCTCAGTGGAGGAGAGACTGGATATTGGGGCATACAAGGGAAAGCAAAACCAGCAGCCAAGAGAACCTTTAAAATCATCCAAGCAAGAGCTTATGCACCTAGGGAGAGGGACTGGCCTGATGACATCAGCCAGTAAGATTTGGGAAATGTATTCTCTTACTGTACATGCAGGGCACCCTGTGGGAACGACTCTGAGATCAATGCCTAGAAGCAACAGTAGACAGGAGGGAAGAAAAGAGTACTGGAGTCATGAGTCTTCGGTGGCTAAGCTGTGGCTCTGTGACCTTGGACAATTGTCCGACCTACCTGAGCCCCCACTGGGACTGCTGTGAGAATAAAATGAGTTAATATATATTTTTTAGTTCTCTATAAATATAGAGTGAGAACCCGGAGTAATGTGGGGTGGTTTGAGCTTTTGCACATTAAGAGATAGAAACCAAGGCTGCAGAAGGTTCAGAGGAGAGCAATGGGGTGATTAAGGGGTTGGAAAAGTTTCTTTATAGAGACAATGAAAATATCAGAGCTCTTCAAATTCAATGGGAGTCCGCCAAAGTTTAGGCTTTATAGCACAGAAGTGGGGAAGGACTCAGGCAGACTGCCTGGGTTCAAATCCCAACTCTGCCGTTTGAGATCCTCGTAGTGTCTTGGACAAGCTGCGTAGCCTCTCTAAGCCTCAGTTTCCTCATTTGTCTAATGGGAATGAGAATCATGAGCTGATTATTGTGAGGATTAGATGGCATAATAATGACCTAACTGTTGTGAAGATTAAATGACACAATGCAAGTGAAGAGCTTACTACAAGGAGTGACACAAGATGAGCACTCAATGTTGGTTATGAACGTTAACTGGGAAGAGGGTGTCCGTGCAGTGAGTCCCCAGATCCCGCACAGCAGGTGAAAGGATACCTCCCCTGTACTTGAAGAAATATGTTGTGGCAAATAAGGAAAGGTAGAGTGATCCCATGCCGTGGATGGAAACTGATAAAATTCATCATACCAAAAGTGTGGGCAACTCTGGACTCTCGTCCTTCAGGTCAGCAGTCAGCAGCAGTCCTGCACTGTCATACTCCCTGGGTCACTTGCATACACCAGTGCTTTAAGGTTCATTTGTAAAGAACAGAGCACAGGGAAGGAAGGAGGGAGGGAGAGCCCTCAACTTTGGCTGCACTTACATGGAGAAAGTTTTTGTTGCCAAGACAGCCTGAGACAGCTGTGTATTCTCTGGGTCCCAGAGTGGTCCCTGCACAGTGTGTGCCCCAAACTACACATGGCAGTATGTTTATCCTCACTGTGAGAGGAAGAGCTGACACATCAATTGTACTCAGGTCTGATCCCTTGCAGCTTTCGCTGTCACCAGAAACCCTCCCCCGAGATACAGCTGAATAATGTACTGCGTGTCTTTAGTTGGTCTAACTTGTAGGGCTGGCAGCCTGGAACGTAGTCATTGCAAATGATACTAATCTCTGAGCTGAATTCCAGAGCGAAATTGCTGCTACAGATGCCATAATTACATGTAGCAGATGCTTATTTTGCGTGTACTATATGCAAAGCACTGCATATATTGGCAACACTTGCCCAAAGCCTAGAAAATAATGACAATTGTTTGCTGTGGTATTATGCTTTACATCTTATATCTGTACTCTTAACAGGGAAAGTTTATTGAGTACTCACTGTGCACCAGACACTGTGTCAGTGCAAACCTTCAAACAACATTCTAAGTATTGTTACTACTCTCTAGTGTCAGATGAGAAAAGTAGGGGTTAGCTATGTTCAGTAAATTACCCAAGAGTCACGTAGCTAGTGCGTGAGGAACAGGATTCATATATCCAGGTCTGTCTCTCGAGGTCCTGGCTTGACCACGACTCCACACTGTCTCTTAACTCTAACAATAACTTTGTGAAGTCATCGTTATCATTCCATTTTTATAGATGAGACAGCAATGCCCAAAGGGGTTTTCTTTAAGTCACAGTTAGTAAATGGCAGAGTCAAGACTCAAAGCCAGATTCTCTGACCCAGTCAGTATTCACTTTGTTTCTTGGTGCAACTCCCTTCCCTCAAGTCAGAGAATGCCTGGGCTGCTAAGGAAACAGGCTTGCCAGTGCTGAGTGCCCTTTGCTGAGACAGAGTTCAGTGGCAGCCCCCAACTGTTCAGGCCACTGCTCAGGCTGTTTGGGAGGGGTAAGGGGCTTTCTCCACTCAGAGGCACAGTACACCCTCAGTTACACCCACATAATGTTGTTTTGCTTTTGACCTAAACTTCCAAAGCTACAAACACCTCACTCAGCCAGTGCTATGTGAACTAAGGACATTTGACTAATTATATCACCATCCATGAGGTGAGGGGGTCAAACCCCGTCTATCCTTTTATAATGTAGAGAAACAGAAGCTGCATGCTCCCAAAAGGAGACTAGCGAAATGATTGCAGAGAAGCTTAAATCCATGTGCCACCTGAATTCCACCTGGTTGTTAATCTCCATTTTGCATTTCTAGAATGCCCACTTTCTGCAACATCTCAAAGGTGAACCATGTGCACGCCAAGAAGGTGACCTCAATGCTTGTGTTTCAAGGTCCTAGTCTAAGCTCTGTCTCTGTCATCCTAGAGGGGTTGGCGCAAGTCACTTGAACGTAGAGCACCCATTCTCCACTAAGATTAAAATGTTTACCCCTTTTGTCTACTTCTTAGGAAGGCTGGAATAATAAATAACTGTGTGAACCATGTTTCAATATCCTAGAAGGAAAGATATCATAGAAACAATTTTATGATAAGCATCACTGAGAAAGATATATTAGCACCAACAGTGTGATGATTGAGGTAGAGTTGAGTGAATACCAACATTTCAGTGGTTGGCGAGAGGGATGAACACCTCCAGTTCATCAGGAAGAACACTATTTTGTACCCGGGTTTTAGACCACTACTGTTCACAACACTTCTCTGCCTCCCACTTTTGGGAAAAATGCATAATCTAATGCAGACCTTAGTCAAGAGCAAAGAGCTTTTCCATTCTATAGATAAGGCAACTGGGTCCCAAGAAAGTGAAATCCCAGTTTTCTCGCAGTAAGGAGCATCTTCTCCTTTGGTCATCCAGGAAGCTGCTTAGGTGCTCCTTGGAAGAATGTGCTCCATGGCCCTAGGAGCTAAGAAGCAACAAGGTATACCTTCTCCCTCTTGTAGAGCCTCTGCCCTCCCAACCCTCTAGTGCAGGGGTGTCTAAACTTTTTTCAACATTTTTTACCAAGGGCCATATGCGGTAAAATACACAAACAGCTGGGCCACTCACTCGAGGTGAAGTACGTATTGCCTCACCTGGTTTATTGAAGTAAACTAAATATATTTTTGGAATTTACTGCGGGCCAATTAACAATGGATTGCGGGCCGCAGTTGGCCCGCAGGCTGCAGTTTTGACACCCCTGCTCTAGTGCATCTGTCCATATTCAGGCTCATTCCAGTCTGAGACCAGTTGTCGTTGATCTAGGAGATCCTGGCAGCTCGGCTGTCAGCTGGCTTCAGGGCCCTCCAACAGAGCCCAAACTCCAGGTTCCAGCCTCTCTTATAATTAGGTGTTTTAATTGTGTGCCCTGTTTATACTCAGCCAGAACTGTTGTGCTGGCTTAGGCCTCACACGAACAATGGCTGCCTGGCTGCAACCCTGCTTTCCCCTGGGAAGACAGTTTTTATTGTGAAGGGGATGAAGGCTGAGGCCATGCACCTCAGCTTTCTGCAGGGGATTGGGAGCCTGGGCCCATCTTCCAGGATAACCTTGGCTAATACTAGTGCTCTTCTTTTCCCTCGAATGCCCTTTTAATTCACTGGGCTCCACATCACAGCCGTCATTGCTGTACCTCCTGCTATGCCAGTGCAAGAAGCCTCTAGAGCAGGGTGTCCACACTGCGGCCCGCGGGCCAACTGCGGCCTGCAATCCATCGTTAATTGGCCCGCAGCAAATTCCAAAAACATATTTAGTTTACTTAAATAAACCAGGTGAGGTAATATGCACTTCCCCTCGAGTGAGTGACCCAGCTGTCTGTGTATTTTACCGCATATGGCCCTTGGTAAAAAATGTTGAAAAAAGTTTGGACACCCCTGCTCTAGATGAATAGTGGGAGGCATGAATATTTGATCCCATGTAAAACCAATTACTGCAAACAAAAGGAGTCAGATCACTAAAGTAAAGCCTCAACTAACTAGAATTCTATGTTCCTTTGAGCTGAAATTATATCAACTGAAAGTATAATAAAATAGGGAAATTATTACTTAATAAACACAAGGTATTCGAAATGTTTATACTAACACATGGAATCCATTCTCTTTTCAAACCTAATTTTCTTCTTGGCTCACCTCATGTCCTATACATCTGGCCCCATTTAGTAGAACCATGCCGATAGGGCCATCTACCTACCCTATCCCTAGGTACCCCTAAGGTACCACGTACTACATAAGGATAGTTACCCTCTTTGAATGTTGTCCAGTGTTGTAAAGGAGATAAGACACAGAAAGCATTCAGAGAACAAGCCCAACTGGTGAGAACATATTATATCGTGTAAGATGACCACTTTGGGCATTGCTGTCTCATCTATAGGCACTAAGAATGCCAGGGTTAGTCGGGCTTGGAGTTACAGACAGGGTGACCTCAAGGTAGCAGGTGCAATTTGAAGAAGTAGAAGAAGAAAGGACATGAGTGGGGCAGAGGCATATTTGTAACAGGAATAATGTTTCTCACCTCAGGAAGATCCTATGTGATAATCATGCAATAGGTGCTTCCTAAGCAAATGCGGCATGTAATAACATCAAATACTAGAAGACGGAGATAGGTCTTGATATCATAGACAGTGAGAAGCCATTTTACTCTTTCCAGCACAGGGACATAGTCATGGTGTGTGGGCAGAAATTTTTGCTTGGAGGTATGCATGATGGATTGAAGTAATGATCCCAAGGCAGAGAAAGCAGTTGGAGAAGGCAAAATGTTTTTAAGGATTATAGTAGTGGGACACAAAAGCAACTTAGGGCAAGGTCAATAACACACACACACCCAACTCTACATAGTGTCCAAAGTACTTTTTGTTGTAATATAAATATCCCATTTGGTCCATTTAAACAACACCTTGGGGATATAGCATTATTACTCCCATTTTACAGCTGAAGAGACTGAGACTCAAAGAGGCTGATTGACTCATCCCCACTTGCCCTTCTTATTGGGATCTGGACTAGAACCTGGGTCTTCTCTTTCCCAATCCTCTGTTCCTGCCAGTACATTTAACTAATTCTTCTCTTATTGTTATGGTTTTTCATATCCCTCTTAGCACCCAGCCTAGGAGAGTATCACTGGGTACTCAAAAACTTCTAAGAGAATGAACAATAGGAGAAGTCAGAGTTTCTTGGAAGAAGTCTGTCTGCTGTGTAATTTTTTAAAAATAAATTTTATTGGGGAACAGTGTGTTTCTCCAGGTCCCATCAGCTCCAAGTCACTGTCCTTCAATCTAGTTGTGGAGGGCGCAGCTCAGCTCCAAGCCCAGTCGTTGTTTTCCATCTTTTGTTGCAGGGGGCGCAGCCCACCATCCCATGTGGGAATTGAACCGGCAAACCTGTTGTTCATTCAGAGCTCGCACTCTAACCAACTGAGCCATCCAGCTGCCCTGTAATTTTTAATTACTAGCATAACTGTACTGATACTACTGTGTTCTCTACTCTATCTAACCTGCCTATCTATGAATTCAATAAATGCATTCAATAAATTAAGTGCCAATTATATGCCAGGCACTTCAGTAAGAACTTAAGATATAGAAATGAACAAGGCCTAGTCCCTGTTCTTGGGAGCTTACATTCTAGTGTAGCACTGTCCAAGGGAACATTCTGTGGTGATGACCGTGTTCATTCATATCTGAGCAGCCAACATGGTAGCCAGTAGCACTTGAAATGCAGCTAGTTTGACAAGGAATTGAATTTTTAATTTTGTTTAGCATGCAGTTATTGGCTAGCGTATTGGCCAGCACAATTCTCATGAAATACTTTTATAGACAATAGTGAGGAGAATTCCAAATGTTACACTCAATTGCCAAGAAAGGCAAACTACAGGGAGAAACAAGTCTTTTCCTTGGAATGCTAGAGACTGCCTTTTTAGCATATCACTGCCACTCCAGAAGTGGAGATGGGCCATGTAACTTTCTGTCTTCTCCTCGAGGAAATTGTATTCCTCATAAGCTAAAAATGCCACCTCATTTTCCTGAAGAATCATTCTCTTTGGATCTTAACTGCTGAACACAGAAGAGTAATTGAAGGAACCTGATCTGTGTTGCATCCAGGAAAGCAGCTGAAGGAGTCAGACAGAGCATGAATGGCTCGGAAAGAGAGAGTATATGGTTTCTTCAAGCTGGAATGAAGCAGAGCGAGGCTTTAAGCTGCCGCCTGTAGAGAGGGCTACAGTTTGAAATGACTACTTTACACTATACTGGGTATTGTAAGTATGACTCCTGCTTTGGTCTGTGTCCTCAATGCCCACTGAGGATTCTCCATGACCCCTCCCTCCCTCCCTTGCAGGACACGGTTCATGTTCAACCCAAACGTAGTACCACACCCAGTACCATCTTTAATGCCTTGCTGCCATCTAAGATTAAAGAAACAGCCCAACTTCCTCCCCCTGGTGTGTGGAAGGAGAAGAGAATCCACAGCACAAACCCACAGGCTATTAGAACTGGAAGGGGCCTTTGAAATCCATGTAAGACCCTTTTGGTTTTCCACAACTCCATGAAATTAGGGGACTTGCCCAGGGTCAAACAGTGACAGCAGTGTTGGAACCAGAACCCTGGCTGCACCACCAGCTCAGTTATTCTGCTAGGGCTGCACAACAGCCACCAGGGTGGAAAGAAGACCTAGATTGGAATGTTGGAGTAGGTCCATGCCAAGGATTTGTAAGTCCTGGGTTCTAAGTTAAGATCTGTACCAACTCAAAAATTAAAGAAGTCATTTTTCTTCTTTAAGCCTTCGTTCCTTGCTGTACAAAATGGAGAAGTTAGACCACATGATTTTTCCTCTTTCACAGTCCAATAGTGAACATGTTTGCATAGGTTTCAATGAAACACATTTAAGGAAGTTAATAACCCACTGTCACCTCAAACTGCACATTACTGTGAATTGAACTTAATACATAAGCGCAAGGAACACGCAGCCCCTGTCTTCTCTCAGCATCTCAGTTTTCCACCATGTCCATAACAAATATTTAAATAACCCAAATAGTAATGACGTTTTGATTTGTAGCCTTCTGTGGAAAGGGCCTGCACATTTTATGTATGTGTATTTTTTAAGGAAAGTGAGGATTAAGTTTTGGGTAGAGGGAGGCAACTAGAACCAGAGAGTGTGGCCACTCAGAGTGAGGGTCTGACACCGAGGGGTTTTGCCAAGCCAGAATCAGAAAAGCTTCCAATATTAATGAAAATCATTCCATAGAGCAGGTTATGCCCTCTGCTCCTGAGAATGCCAAACAGGTCTCAGCCCCAGCTGTGACCCACTCCCAGACGAAGGCCGCGTCAGCTGGGGCAGAAGCAGACCGGGAGCAGCGATGCATTTAGGGCCTCCTATGAGCTGGGGACATAGTTAACTTACACTTTGAAAGCTTGGGCTCAAAGTCCTATGATTCTAAGACTGGGATTACGTTTAGAGGAGAGCGACCAGAAAAGCTCTTTTGTATGTCTCATGGCTAAAGACAAACATGGCCTAAACATGGATAATTAATTGTAATCTGCTTTGGTTTTCTTCCTCACCGGTTAATTTGATTGTCTGTTTCCTGGGGTTTGGAGATTATTACAGAAATCGTTTGTATCCAGACATTGCAGTGACCTTCCCTGTTACCGCGAAAGGCGCTGGACACAGGACAGAGGTATTCCTTGGCAACTCATGAGCTGGTTAAGAAGATGTTCAGTTAATTCGATGGAAGGAATCAAGCTCGACATTTAGGCCTAAGCATTACCATATGTTGGCCTAAGAGGACTCAAGGCCAACTGCAGTCAGGGGTAACATTTGAATGTGGCAATAAGAATGAACTGCTTGAAAAAGTCTTATAAGCTGTGGCCTTGAAACTCCTGCAGTTACCTGGAGCTGAGTCAGGTCCTCTTTGTGTACTTTCCTCCTCTCCCTGCCTCATCCCTACGGTACCCCATTTATTTCTGGGTGTCTAGTTCTTAGATCCCAGGGAAGGGAGTTATGTTTGGCTTTTGGCAGACTCCCCACCCTTCACATCATGGGTGGTTCTAGCTGTTCTCAAAGGCTGTAGTGCCCCAGTGTGGAGGCCTGTGGTAGGGCCCGGGACACCCAGCATGGAGGAGGAGACCGTGGGGCAGCAGATCAGCTGGCCTGACAAGACCGCACTGTGGGACCCAAGACAAGCCAAGATATTGTCTCTTGGTGCTGTTCCCTATGAAGGGGGTTCCAAGGCCTCCCAGCAGATTAGCATTGCCAGGAGCTCAGGAAGTCATGCTAGATCCAAGGAAATTAAGCAGCACAGTGTAAGCAGAAAAGGCAGTGGCACGGCTTCATAACGTGCCAAGAGCGCAGACTGGGTCCCTATGCCGTCGAGACTCTTACCCTTGTAGGTCTTACGGTGTTTCCCCGAAAATAAGACCGGGTCTTAGATTAATCTTTGCTCCAAAAGACGTATTAGGGCTTATGTTCAAGGGATGTCATCCTGAAAAATCATGCTAGGGCTTATTTTCCGGTTAGGTCTTATTTTGGGGGCAACACGGTAGTTTCTTATCTGTAGTATGACAGAATTGAAGTGATCTTGATCTCAAAGTTCTGAAATTCTGTGAACATCCTAAATGTCGTATCTTAGTAAATATACTGGGAGCAGATCCTGAAATCACAGACGCACACATGCGCACACACACCCATGGGTGCACACATATACACCATCACTTATGGATGCCTGACAAGGTCATGGGCATTAGTAGACATCTGATCAATTTAGGTATTCCAGACTGTGGGAGACTAGACGAATAGGCTGCATATTCTCTGTTCATAATATAAAATTAATAATGTCCTACTGGTCTGTTTCCTTCCCGCCTAAGGCTGAGGGAGGGCGGGCTCCTGAGGTTTAAGGGCTCCAAGCGCTCTGAAGCCCAGTGGGAAGACAAGACCTTATTAAAACAAACAAATCAACAAACAAGCAATCCAGCCACTCCTTTGAAGGAGGCATCCTCAGGGTTCCCAGGCTGGCAAGGGTGGCAGTGTGTTCACTGCTTGCCAAAGCCCTATTCCCTGAGTTCTGAGAGCTGAGGCATGGGGAAGCAGGTGACATGACAAAGGGTTGATGGTCTGGGGCACGAGTCGGGTCAGCAGACAAATGGGAGCCTGGAGAGTTTGGGACCTCTCTGACTTCCTGGCACGTTTGGTAAAGTCCCATTTATAAGATAGAAAGTGCCCCGTTAGAGGGGAAGCAGTAAGTCATTTCAGGAAACTGAGCCTGACCTCTCAGCAGCTTAGCAATGTTGGAACAGAATTTCCTGGAATTTCAGCTGCAATGTAAACCTCTGAGTAATCAGCCAAGAACTGTTTTACAGACGGATTTTATCCAGGAGAATCTCAAAGCAGACTTAGCCTCAGAGTTGAGGAAAGCTGGGGAGGACAGTCGAGGGGGAAGAAGAGACCTGTACCAGGCGCTGAGCCAGCCACTTCTTTATGCCATTTCAAGTGACATAACAGAGCAGTGTATTCAGCCTCAGTTTACCTAGGCGGGGACTGAGTTTAGAGAAGTTAGGTCATTTACTCGCGGTCTCGCAGATTTAGAGGAGTAGCCGTGGTTTCCAGCCCCACTCTGTCTGACTTGGAGACTATGTCCTGGCCACTCCATTCTACCTACTCCCTTAAGTACCAAGCTATGACTCCTAGCCATGAATGGCTTAAATCAAATTTAACTGGTGGCGGGAATGAGATGAGGATATATTCATGATGAAGGAGTCAGATCAGCCACTTTCAATTGGTTCTGAGACTGGTGCTTCCCATCTCCTGCATTAAATGCCTATTTTATTCCTTAATTCTGAGGTTGATTTTACCAGCTCATGCCAGCCATTGCTCAAGCAATGTTACTTTCCTGACTATTTCCTCTTTCCTGTAAAGCTGGGTGTATTCGTTTTCCATCACTCAACATTAGAACCTTAGTGACTTAAAACACATTCATTTATTATCTCACAGTAGGCCAGGAATCCTGGCTTAGCTGGGTCTCTTCTCAGTCTGCTTACAATCCAGCTGTTGGCCAGACTGCCTTCTCATCTGGAGGCTCAATTAAGATCCACTTCCAACCTCATTCTGGTTGCTGGCAGAATTCATTTCCTTGTGGTTCTAGAACTAAGGGTCCCAGCTTTTTGCCAGATGTTGGCTAGAAGCCACTTGCAGGTCCTAGAGGCCACCCACAGCTGCCTGCCATGTGGCTCTCTCCACAGGCAGTTCACAACATGCTGCTTATTCAAGGCTAGCAAGAGAGTGAATCACTCAGAGCCTTATATGTGTATCATAATGGAATCGCAGGAGTGACATCCATCACCTCTGCTGCATGAAACGACCCAACCACAGGAGCGATATCCATCACTTCTGCCATATTCTATTGGAAAGCAAGTCTTGGGTCTCACGTACACTCTAGGGGATGGGATTACACAAAGGAATGAATATCAGCGAGTGGGATTACTAGGGTGTCACTTAGGGTCTGTCTGGCACACTGGCTATCTACTTTTAACATATTCATAAAGTTCACTTTAAAAAAACTATTTAACACCTACTATGTATTAAATATTATGCCAGCAATTAGGGCTAAAAAGAAACAAACAAACTGGTCTCTGCTTTAAGTAGCTCAGTGTATTGTGGAAGACTGGTCATTTAATATAATGTGGAAGGTGCTGTGATACAACCAGGTACAGGGTGTTATATGGATGGCCAGACCAGTCAGGCCGAACTTCCTGAAGGAGAGGAAACCCATCTGGAGTGTTAAAGATGGGAAGTAGCCAGGTAACTGAGGATGGAGTTGGCCTTGAGAAAAAGGAGTGAACAGGAAAAAGGTAAGAGCCAAGGAACAGAATGCTTGTTGGTAAAGCTGAAGAGTTGATAGGAATGAGGCCATGGAGAGCCCAGTGTGCCTTGGTGAGGGGTTTATACACTTCTGGAAATGAAGGTCTTTACAAACAGGATGCGGTTGCTTTATACCCTGGATGGCAGCAGGTAGCTAAACTGGCCAGTCCCCTTTGCTCTGTATCCCTGTAGCACTAAAACTCCTGTCTTTGCCCCTTCGTATCACACATGGAACTCTACTGGTCACTGCTTCGTACACTGAACTTTAAGACTGTCCACTTCTTTTGCTAGCTTGGATTTCTAGCTGCACAGAAATCTCTTGAAGTAAATGACCAGCAGAATGGGATTTGACCTGCAAGACTATTTGCTCTCATGAAATTTGGTGCACATGTAAGACTTAGGTATCCCTCTGCCTTACATTCTCCCTCAAAGGTTCACCCAAGAATCTATGAAAACCCATCCTCCTGATCGAAAACTCTTATCTTAATTCTTCAAATGCAGGACCTGTTTTCATTTACCCACATACTCCTTTTGAAACTGACCTTAATCATTCAATGGAGGGAGAGGTGTCGAGGGGGGAGATTTGGGGGAAGGGGTGATGACAAGAACATGGTTTTGAAAATCAGAACTGATTTGATCCCAGCACTGCCAGTGACAGACTGTATGCCTCGAACACATACTTAAGCTTTCTCCACCACAGTTTCATTATGTGTAAATGGGACGCAGTGATCCTGACCCCACTAAATTGGTTTAAAGATTAAATAAGACGGCACCTATAATTCACACAGCCCATAATGGTGTTCCATCAATGTTAACTTCCTTCTCTTTCCAACATCTGTTTGTTGAAGTGGTCGTATAATGATTTCCCTTAAGGACAGGGGCCAGCCATGTTTTCTTTTTTAATTAAATTTATTGGGGTGACAATGGTTAGTAAAATTACATAGATTTCAGGTGTGCAATTCTGTATTACATCATCTATGTATCATATTGTGTGTTCACCACCCAGAGTCAGTTCTTCTTCCATCACTATGTATTTGACCCCCTTTACCCTCTTTTACCATCCCCCCTCCATGTTTTCTATCTTTATATTCACAGCCCTTCACACAGTGTCTGGTAACAGTGGTTGACACAACACATGCTGTTGAAGGAAAGAGCAACAAGCAAACAAATGAGAAAGAAATGCAGTCATGTTTTGTAGCAATTTCCTGTGGAAGATCATCACTGCACTTCACTTTACCATGATCCAGAAACAGTGGCCACTGCTGGTGCTGCCGTCCCTCTGCTCAGGAGGACACGTGGCCAGTGGCTGAGCACATACTTGAATCCCATATCTTCCTCTTTTCAGCTGTGGGACCTGGGCCAAATTCTACAATCTCTCTGAGCTTCACTTTCCTCATGTGTTCAGTGAGGGAAATAATGGCACCTACCTCAAAGGGCTGAGTAAGGACTGAATGAGATCATTTATATTTAACATATTTAGTATAATGCCTGCCTCCTTGTAAACACTCAATACATGTTAGCTAATAAATCACTTAGGTGAAAAGGTACAGAATGGTGACAATGGCTTTGTTTGGTCTGTGTATTTGTCTCTGACCCAGCAAAGCTGTGAATCAGAGCCTCTCATGTAGCTTGGGGTTGAAACCATTTCAGAAGGACTAAAACTCGCCCATGTCTAAGTATTTTTAGCTGATTTTAGTAGCTTAGAGAGTGAGGAGGTGGAAATGGGAAGAAGAAAAAAATTGGTCTCTGCAACCTGAAACGACTTTTCATTTTTATCTGTTTCTCCCAGATCTTTTTTTTTTTTTTTTTTGCGTGGGTGGGGGTAGGGCTGTTCCCTCTCTCTGTTTTAACTCCCACTTTCCAATTGTTGCAGTGGAGATTTACTGCGTAGACTCTTACCTCTCCTTCACTCCCTAAGACCCAGTGGAACCTCAGATTTCTGGACAGGAACAAGCAGGTCAGAGTTCTAGTCCCTCCTCTGTCCTATGCTGTCGTGTGAATTGAACAATTTTCCCAACCTCTCTGTTGCCTTCTTTTCCTTATCAGTGAAATAAAAATAACAACAATGTTCTGCCTGTATCATGGGGCTCTTAGGAGGATCCATAAGTGATTATATAAAAGTCTTGAGCTTCAGCACGACAGTGGCGCTGGTGCTACATGCCGTTTCTATCGGTGAGCTCCATCTTTTTCCCTTGGCTTGTCCTGCCTCCCTGAGTGCAGTCACCGCCTTCTCGCCTTCAGTATCTTCCTGAAGAAGCTTTCATGACTTCCCCACACCTTGGAGCACTTCCACGTTGGCCTGCCCACCTGAAAGGCATCAGGGGGTTCACTGTGTCTCTGTATTAACCTCCTGCCCTCCACAGTGTCCCACAGGGACATAGTCTCTTTTATTCCATAGACATCTCTGCCCCCGAACCAGCTGGACTTTCCTCTGTAGGGACACAGAGACTCTACACAACAACACTGCCCCTCCAGGGGTGCCAAATTTCCAGGGTTTTCTATAGAACCTGTAACTTAGAAACAGAATCTTCTGGACTGACAAAGAGTCAGAGACTGATGCCTTAAACATGAAACTGAACTAAGCGGTTGGTTGGAGCACTAACCCACATTCCATCCTCAGGTGTCTCTTGGAGAAGGAAAAGTGTATGAAAGCATACAGAAACGGTGAAGTCCTGGAGAGGGGGTAGTCATAAAAGTATAATTTATGGCCATATTTGTTGAACACCTATTATTATAGGCATGGGACTACACCAAGTGTTACTGTAACATTCATGATCTCATTTAATCTGATTTGGGGATCACTGTGTCCCCAGCTTGCTGTATGTCCTTGGGCAAACAGAAGCAACATCTGATCCTGTTTTTCAGGGAATGATAATAGTTCATCATGTACAATGGATTGAACTTTTGAAACTTTTACACTTATTTCCTTGGGAGGTAGGTTAGATGGGAAGGAATGGTATTACTCTGCAGAGTGGGGAATAAAGGCCCCACAAGGAGTATAAGTAACTTAGGATCTTAGGCATAGAGGGAAAAGGGAAGCCTGGCCAGCCTTCCCCAGTGCCTGATGACTAGACACCCAGCTCAGGGCTGTCTCTCCTCTCCTTGGATACTTTCAATGAGTGGTAACTTTGTTCCTCCCCTGCTCAGAACCACTCAGCGACTCTCCACTGCCTTCCTGATGGAAGCTAAACCCCCACTGCCGGCTTCCCAACAATGTGGCTTGTGTCCTCCTCTCCAGTGAAAGCTGTCCAATAGACTTGCTCTACAATGGTCACCTATCACTGGCTGGTTTCCCCTCTGCATTTTTTCTTGTGTTATTGTCTTTTCTGGAAAGCTTTGCTCTCTCCTCAAATCCCGTGCATTCCTCAAGACCTTCCCACATGGCTATAGATCATGTTAGCAGAGAAGGGATCTGGGTCTTCTGATGCCCAATCTTGAAATATTCCTATTAGCCTGGAACTTACAGACATTTATTCTAGGAAAACTGCAAAGGTTGTTAGATAATATGCATAAGCGTATGTGCAGATGTTATTTTTAAGTACCTAGTATGTGCCAGACACTGTGCTGAGCTCTCCAAATACATTATCTGGTATTAATAGTCATTCTGCCCTGCAAGGTGTAGGTATTGTTATCCCTATTTGAGAGACTTGGAAAATGAATCTTAGGTAATTAACTTGTCCACAGTCCTACAACTACGTAGTAAGAGTTTGGCTCCCAAGAATGTGCTCCTTTTACACTGCAAACAGTCCATTTGTGCCTCTGGGCAAAAACTCATTGATCCTGGGGGAAGGAAAGGTATTGTCTAGATCCTAGAGAGACTTAAAACAGAGGCAAAGAGAAATGTGTTTTATTATGTCACCACCCCTGGTGTAATGGCTGGTTTCCCAATTACAAACTGCTGCCTCCCTACAGCAGAGGCCAGAGCTCCATCACCTTTTTAGCAAGAACAAAACGGCCTCTCCACATGGGCTGCTGGGCCCTGCTGCATGAAAACGTTGGGGAACCTAAGAAGCATTTTCCCTGCTAACCACCCCCTAGGGAAAGCTGCCTAATAGCCTCTTTATGGCTTGGAAAATCGAGTTTTGTTGATAGAAGAGAAAGAGGGCCATCACTACAGGTTGGAGTTCTTCAACTGGAAGTCCCTCATAAGCCCCCAAATAACTCAGCATTTTTCTTCCTTTTCTGATTAGCTTTATTTAAAAAACCTACAGCATTTTCCTTGCCATTGGCCAGCCTTGGTGGTAGCACCCCTGGCCCCCCAACAGGCTTGCTATTCCATTGATTATTAGATGTACAGGCTACAGCTGCTGAAAGCACAGGCCATTAGCCCCACTAACAGAAAGGGTTCACCACCAGGAGACTGATTCTGAAATTAGGTCTTTATGATCAATATATCGTTCTCCATTAGGTTCATTTCCTCTGAAGGAAATGGGTAGGGCCATTATGGTTTATATTTATTGACAGGCCTCTCCACTGCCTTCTTGCAGCTTCCTGGGGAGGAGGCCCGAGGGGACAGAGACTTTAGAGCTGGAGTAGTTAAGCGGAACTGCCCAGGCTCTTTACAAGCCTAGCTCACTGGCCTGGATGACAAGAGGTGTCTAGACTTCCTTGTGTGAAAGTGACAGAATAAATTATTTTGTTAGGTAGGAAAGAGTGACCAACTCTACCAGGTGCGAAAAAGGTAGCATAAGTTTGGGCACAGGTAGAAGGAGGTTGGACAAGTGGAAGACCTTTCTGAGTGCAAAGGCCATTAGCTAATCAAGAGACATTGTTGAATCCCCTCTTCTTAAGGTCTGTAAGAACAAGAAAGATTCCGTCGAACGTACAACCTTGAAAGAAGTATGATCTTGTCATAAGGAGGAATAAACAGGATGGTCTCAAAACCCTTGGCAGCCACAGGATCACTGTTTATCACTTATGATTTCCTCTTGAGGAAGCCGAACCACTTTATAAATGTCACATCTTTCTTTCTCCACCTCCTTGTGGCAGCATTCATCACCTCCCCTTTGAAGGTGATAAAACTAAAGCGCCAAGTTGGGAAATGGCTTCCTTCAGGGAAAGGGCACCTAAAAACCTGTGTCCATGTTCTAGCTCCTGCTAGGACCCACTGGGCCAATCCTCGATTTTACTTGAACCAGGAAGACTTGGCTAAAATACAACCTCTGTCCCTCCTTGGCTTGTGTGGCTCTTAGCTGCTTCTCAAATGTTCCCCCACATTTGTTTGGCCTCTGAACATTAATTAAAACTGGGACTGAAACTGTGTGGATCTTATTAGGCCCTGGTAGATGAGAGGGTAACCATATCGGAAACTGAAGTCTTGATTAATGGGCAGTGATGGATGAGAGGAGTTGGAGTATGTGAATTCAGGGGATTAAATTGGTAGCTCTGTGTCTCCCATCCTTGGCCTGTGGCACGCCTGGCCTCATGTCGACTCTGTATTTTGTGTCAATCCACTCCATCCTCAGACTCTACTGTTCCTGATGGGGAGATTTACACATGGGGGATACCCTCTCCTGCCAAGAAGCTCCATTCCAACCTGAAAGGCACCCTAGAAGTCTGGAGCAGATCTCCACGATCACACCCAGCAAGAGGTTTAAGGGCAATGTCTCCCTGGGTTTCCAGAGAAGGACCTTGAGATGCTTCCAGGGTTCTAGGCTCAGTGCTTCAACTGCTCAACATGCTCCTTTCACTGATCCACACTTTAGCCACAGCTTCGGAGCCAGCCCTGGATTGGGACAAGCAGAGAGATGATTGGACAGCTGACCTGTCAGGGTAGAGCCACCCAGGTCCAGAGAGGCTCCTCACAATCCCAGCATCACTGTTTGTCGTCAGGGTGTAAGTCTATGAAGTGCTTGGTGCATGAAGGTCTTCAAGCGTTACTAACTGCTTTATTCTTATATTTCTCCTACGAGTGAAACAAATAGATGCAGAATCACCTGCTTGCCCTCTGTTCTCTGGATAGGAAGCTGCCTCATATCATATGAACGAGGTCAGCACTGAGCAGGTGATTCTTCATAGAGAACAATAAAAGCCTCTGACATTTCTACCTAAAACCACATTACAAAATAGCATCTCTTTTTCAAATATACCCTAAAAGGATCCCTCAATTTTGCTTAGTGGCACCAATCACCTCTTTCTATGACTGGACTCGCCAACCAGGAAAAATAGGAGCTGGGTTTTACCTAAGTTTGCACATCCCCCAGTCCAGTGCAGATCTAGGGAAACGAATGAGATCTCTGAGTAATTAGGCCATTTTTAAATTGAATTCACAGTGTTAGAGGTGGGAAATTGGACAACTGGTATCCTGGAGGCTGACAACATTCTTTACAATCCTGCAGTTAAGTATTAAATATTTCTAAAAGTTGAGATTGTCTTAGCAACATGAAGGAAATATACTATTTAATTTTGGTTGCATAGGGAGCTTCATCCGTTTGGAGGATTACATACTTGACTCCTTGTCTTCTCTTTTCCTACATAAATAAGTCCTTGGTCACAGAGAACCAATGCACAGAGCAGATGGGATCCTGAGGCCACAGATATATGTCTACCAGCAATCCAGAGACAACTACAGAACAACTTCAAGTAATTTGAATGCTCAACAAATTTGTTTTCTACTTAATGGAATCAAGGTCCTACTATTTTGAGGGAATATATTTGCATTTTTATTAGTATATATGCTATCTATTTTTTTTACATTAGGTTTTAGATACTTGAGGTTTGTCAGGTGCAATAAAATAGAGAATGAACAGTCCTCTGAAGGCACGTGAGATATGTATCACCCTGGAGAACGTGGTGGTCTGGGTTAACCTATCCACCTGAGCCAGGCATGGCTTGAGTATTTACCAACCTGAGTATTGAGTGAGTTGGGAGCTGAAGGGATTCCTTACACAGGAAATAGGAGCTTGAGGGGTGGCCTAAAAGGAATGTCTGGCTTACAAGACAAACAGAGACAAGGACTCAAAGTCAAGCTAACAGAGAAAACGTTAGGAACATAGTACCCCACAACTAGACCAGGTGTATGTTAGTGATTCTTGGTTTAGCTGTTAGCCCAGACCCCCAGATTCTCCACGAAACAATAATTGAGCTTATCACTCATTACCACCCCAACCGAAATTTATCTCTACTCCTGCATTCTCTCTCAGGAATATCCCTACCAATCCACATAGACATTCAAGCTACAGTTCTTATCAGTCTCCAATATTCATCCCATCAATAATCCAAACATCCTTCCCAAATATTCCGTCCTCATTATACTTTAACCTCTCAACATCCCCCTTCTGATGTTGACAAGATTTTCTAAATGTTTTCAAGCATAGTAATAGTCTCCCTTAAGTCCATCCCTCACATGCAAATCTGATCACGCCTCTCCAACCTACCATCTTTCATTTTTCCCCACTGCACAAGGTAATCAGATACATGCTCTCTAAAATAGTACAAAGACCTTCGTGAGCTGTCCTCTGCCTACCTTTTCAGCTGCATTTCTACTTACATCCAACTTTATCATTTTTGATCCAGCATCACTGTGGGGACAGAGCCAGGAGTGCAGTTTCCAGGCTCGCTGGCCTCACATAGAATGGCGCTGGCCAGAATGCCCAGAGGGGTGATGGAGTGGGACTAGAGACCCCACATGACACCCTGCATGACACATGGCGCAGTGAGCAGGATACAGTGCTGGCCAAAGCTCTCCAAAGGGCGGTGGAGCAGTTTGAACACTCAGGCTCAGAAAGACCAGGAGGAGCAGCTGCTGGACAGCTGGACCCCCGTGGAGGGGTGGGAAGATGTGGACAGTTCCCCAAGCAGCGTAGGCCCGGGAAAGAGAAGGTCATTGCTGCCCTGTGGGCTGGGAAGTGCTTACTGAAGCCTTCACCCCTGGGTTGGGGATGACTTGGAGCCCTCGCCCTGCGGAGAGGGCACACATTGTGAGGCTAACGCACAGCCCTGGCGAATGACTGTGGACTATGGGGAATGGGCTCCATCCCTAATTTAATGGACCACTTGACTGTTTGCTTGGGAACGTACCACCATGCAGTGGAACTGGCGGATGTTTGCTTTTGTGTCCCAACCAGCCGCCATCGAGTATATGTAAGAAATCCTGGCTGTGCCCTGAGAACCCTGGCTGTGCCCAGGAAGTCTGGCTGTGCCCAGAAGGACCGGTGGTGCCCTGAGAAACCCTGGCTGTGCCCAGGGAACCTGGCTGTATCCAGGATATTGCATTCACCTCCAGGCTCCTCGCACAGGGCCCCTCGTGGAAGGCATTTGTTGCGTAGATTGTGAGGCAAGACCCTGTAGGCGTGGAGTGTAGGGACAGAGCCAGGAGTGCAGTTTCCAGGCTCTCGATGTCACATGGAAAGTTGCTGGCTCAGGTAGTAAATGGCCATCAACTGTGATTGGATGGCCATCAGCTGTTGCTAGTTGGTCATCAGCTGTAACCAGTGAGCCATTGGCCACTAATATAACTGCTGTGGTTACGCTAGCAGAAAATGGAGGCTGCCAAGAGGATGGGGGCTGGCAAGCGCGGATCACAGTTAGCACAGCAGATTACAGCTAGCAAGTGGGGTTAGTTGGTTGGCAGAAAAGCGGATGGCAGGTTGCAGATCGTGTGGATCCTGCTTCCTGTGTCTCCAACCCAGCCGCCAGCGAGACGATAGTGGTATGACTCCCCTACCTATGGCTCCGTGGGTGTTCCTTTTTGTCCTCACCATGTCCTGCGTTCTTATATGGGGAGCAGGACCAGCGACCCCCCGTGCCACCCTGCATGACAATCACCAAACTCTAATTTCCCTGCACACACAATGTTGTCTCTTGCCTTCATATATTAACTCTTGCCATGCTCCTCCACTTCAAATGCCTTTCTCTCCTCCTCTCCCTCTCTAGCGAGCCCTGGCTCTGATTTAAGATTCAGATCAAACATCATTTCTTCTAGGACAATCCCAAACTTTCACAATTTTTAGCATCCTTAGTTTCTCAGTAATTTTTACATAGAGCCTGCAGGCCAACATAAAAACCAAATAGTTCTGTTCATTTACTAGTTAGATCCAAACAACTTAATAAGTATTTATCTCCTAACAACTTAAGGGCCACATGAAAAATAATACACAAAATTCAAAGAAATTAACATTTTTATTTCATTCTTAAATAACCACAACTACTTACTAATGGATGTGTGTGTCTGTTGGGAACTGCAAAACTGCTCAAACCTTCGAATCAGGTTGGACATTGCCACTCTTATTTTCTGTTCCATATTGCTTTTCACTATTCACTTGCTTTTTGTTACAGCTGTTTCCAAAACCCCAGCTTCACAAAAATATGACATCAAGAGGAATACAACACAATCTAATATTGAAACTGTAAATACCTTGAGCTAGTAGCTTATGGGATGTTCAACAGATGATGAATGTTGCTGTGTTTCCCTCAAATATTTAAAACATCTCATGGTATCTCTTGGAGTTTGCTGTGGCATCCCAACCTAGAATAGCTTTTTATACAATTTAAGAACCTCAGCCCCAGAAACTCCCTCTTACTGAGTTAATACCCTTATTCTGAGCTGCGTCGGCACACTGCACAGCTCTATCGTGGCCATGACGATAGTACACTGTAAGAGGATGATTGTGTATCTGTTTCTAACTCTAAGACTGAACTCTATAAGGGCAAGGACCATTCTTACCTCTTCTTTGTATGCCCAGTGACAATGTAGTGCCTGGCATACAGCTGGTGTTCAGCTGAGAGGAACTGAACTACCAAGAAGGTCAGAGACCATAGTGGACTCCAGTGAACCAGGGTGGCTGCAGGGATGTCTGCCTAGATGACAATTAAACAGGACATTCCAGTCAAGCTTAAAGCCTGTGGTTCTGAGAGGGAGTGAGAATCCTGTTGGACCTGGACATGGGACCAACCTGAGTCTGCTCAAGCAGCCCGCTCCCAGCCAAGGGAACCAGAGGCTATTGTCTCTGAAAGGGCACCAACCAGTCAAACTTTAGATCAAAAAGCTATAGTCAGTACATTTTTGGTTTTCATTTGGTTTCCTAGTAAGAGTTCCTTGTGAGGAGAAGGAAAAAAAGAGAATGGAAAGGAAGGAAAGAAGATGGAAGGAAGAAGGAAGGAAAGAGGGGGGAAAGAAGAAACGTAGAAAGAAGGAAGGGAGGAAGAGAAAAACAAATGCTTCTTTGTGTCACGCAAAGTAGAAAGGGAATTTTGCTTTCCAAACCTCCCTTAAAGTCGTAAGGGCATCTCTGTGACAGTGGTTGGTTGGGTAGAGCCACGGTCCTGGGGCCAGACCAAACTTAAACCCAAAATTCAACAGAGTTGGGGGCAGACAGTGGGAGGAACCCCAGCCATATCAGCAAGAGGAAGCAAGGCCATCAGTGGTGCTGCTGGTTCCTCCCAATTTGGCTCATTTCTTCATAGCTGCTTGCCTGATTTTTTGATGAGTCATTACGTTTATCTTTGTGCTGTTCTTCCCCATCATTAGCAGGACATGAGAATTTGCATCTTTTTTTTTTTTTTTTTTCAAATTCTGCTAAGAATAAACCTTAGACCTAATTGGAAAGGTTAGGCAGGACCAGGATCAGAAATCAAATTTATTTTCTCACACGAGAGAACATCAGCAGTTCACATGTCTCGCAGATTCTAACTATAGAGGTCCAATATAAATAATAAGTTGTTATAATTCCGTGGCTGGACTACTCGCCTTTGGTTTAAAGGGCTACTCCCCCTTCATCTGCTCACGATCTCCAACTCTCTGCCTACTTCTGAGTCACTGAAGATAGCAGCTGTTCAGGCTCAGCCTGGTGTTTGGGGTCCACCCTCACACCCCACCACCTTTAGCATTGGACCCATGGGATGGACCGTAGAGGTGGGAGCTCTATGACAACAGTCTTTCTTCAACGAGGTTGGAGATGTGTTCTGCTGCTGCCCATGTTCAGTTTGTTCTGTGGGCAGCGTTCTGGGAACAAGCTCAACCCAAATCGTTGTTGGCCTGACAGTGGATGAAGGACTAGCAGAGCTCTCTGCCTGTGGCTCACTAGGGAAGGTGGGATTTTACCTCTCCGGCATCCTCCTGCTTAGAGAATCACACACTTCTCAGATCGGTGACTACTTTTTAGAAATTTTCAAAAAAGCAAAAAAACAAAATGGCTTTAGCACAGTACTACCAGGAAGTTCTTTCTAGTAACTAACCCGAGTCCTTTGTGCTATAGCTAAATCTTATTTTATTTTAGCTAATAAAAGAAGGTACATCAGATACAGTAACCTTCCATAAAATTGAAGACCTCTCAGACTTGCCTTCTTCAGAAAGAATAATTTGGATTTCCTTAAACTTTTCATTATGTTTTCACCCAAACCTTTCATTATCTTTCTCAATTGTATTTCTGAGCCCTCTCTAAAACTTGTCTTCTGAGTTACAGAGACCATGACTTAATTAGGTCTTTCATTTCCGGAGAATGCTACTAGTACTTAAAGAAAAATAAATTTCAATAGGATATATTTCACTGGGGGAAGGGCATAGAAAAAAATAAAAGAAATTGGATCATTTATATAAATAGCACATTGTACCACAGAGGAGTTTTCCACTTCCCTATTGTTTTGGAAACAATGGGTCATTTTTGGTTTTTTTTGATGACTTTAATCCCTCAGAGATTCAAACTTCTAAAAGACTATGATTTGCATTCTATTGTGGGTATAGGGCTTCAGGATGGGGGGAAAGAAAAACCCAAGATGTGTGGTCTTTGATTGCCTAGTAAGCAGTAAAGGGAACAGGGTTGGCAACTTGGCAGAAATTAAGCACCTCATCCAGGTGTGGGAATGGGAGGGGCGTGTCTGTCTTCCAGCCTTTTCTGCAGCAACTCTTGTTCCAAGGAGTTCAGAGGCTCTGTCTTGCTTCTCCGTGACTTCATCTTCTGTAAGCAGGCTTGTCTTCCATAATACGGTTCTAGTCGGCTGTGCAAATTTGTTTATCCTGATCATTTGGTTTTTGTGTTTAGATTTTCATGGGGAAAAGGAAGGCATTTAACTTACCTTTGGGCTGTGGAGCAGAGCGACAGAGGCTGGCCTTCAAGTCAGTCTGGAGTCAAGCCTTCACTCAGCTGTCACCTTAGCCAGGATGCTTTGAGCACCTTGCCTTACTTCCTTCCCCTGAATTTCCCTTGTGTAAAGTGAAGAAGTTGGGTCACAGATGATCTCTGAGGTCCCTTCCAATCTAACCCTTATGATGCTTACAGGATCAGTTCCAAATTCTCCATGGAGAGACCAGGAAAAGGAAAGAGTTGGGTTCAGCAGCCAATCAGGAAAAGGAGGCTTTGAAAGAGTGTTGATTTAACTAGAATCCCTTCTCCTGTCTTCTTTATCCCAAGTACCTGGCACTGGTATAGTATAAAGGGATGGGAATGGTCGTCCACTGGTCATCTCCCATGTGTCAGGCACTGTTCAAGACTCTTTATATATGCACCTCACTATAGAGTAGATGTACTAGATGTCTTTCACCACCACAACCCCATGCAAACCCCACTCACCCCTCCCAAGGAGAACCTACATTCTTCAGGTCTCACTTAAAGTGTCACTGTTTAGTGACGCTTTCCCTGACTGCTCAGCCCAGGTTAGGTCTCCTGTCCTGTGTTATGGGTCCCCGTGCTTTCTCTTCATTGCACTGACCACAGATACAATTAAGTAATTATCTGTAAAATTAATGTTTTCATGTCTGAAATCTTAGCAGGGACCATATAAGTCTTGTTTTTCACTGTATTCCTAGAGCCTAGCACAGTGCTGACAAAGTAATAGCAATTCAGTGAGTATTTCTTGAATAAATATAATCATGAATGCATGGATGGATGGATCAATAGCAAAGTTGGGTACAAACTCAGGACTCTGACTCTTGGAGACCAGTCTGAAATTTCATAAGTGCTCTTACTGTGTGCTTGCGCACAAAGACCTCGCTGCTATAACCGTCCTGAGCTACCACAGCACCATTTGTCAGGCTTTGCGTTGTTTCTCCAGCAGTGGGAGAGACAGCAGCACTGCTCTGGCCACTTGTCCCCAAAGATGTCTCTAAAATAGTTGGAGATCATCGATCCAGCCTGAGGCTGTTGGTAGTGGCTGGAGGTGGCTGGGAAGAGGCACTGAATTGAACCAAACCACATGTCCTTGTGGGCATTTAGCCCCCACCTTCTAACACACTTTTCCAAGGGGCTTCAAATAAAAAAACAAAAAAATCGAAAAAAACAAGGTGCTGCAGGGGTTCTGGGTCACTAAAAGTGAGCGGGTGAAAAGAAAGGAGGAAAAACCAAGGCATGACAACCTTTTGGGAAGTAGAAATAAAACTCTAGTATGGAACCTGTGGAAAATAGACTGCATGGGCTGTCAGGCTGCATGTAGATCCAATGTTAATCCCATGGAAATTAATTACAGGTGCTATGTCCATATGCCCTGCTGTGACCCTCGGGGGAAAATCCAGCTACAGGTGTCCCCCCCTCACCATTGAGGAGGCTTTGATGTCACCTCACACTCAACTCTTGCGACTGCAATGAGAAACGCTGAGGCTGAAAATACTAACAATAGAAATTTGGTTTTTTTCTTCCAGACAAAAAGCCTTGGCATCCACAGGAGGAAGAAGTGTTCAGGCAGCATGTGACTGGTTGGTATAAAATAAATAAATTGAGAAAATAGCGTATAATTAACTATAAATGTCTGTGGATGAGCAGAGATGTGCAGCCTTTCTCTAATGGACCCTTCCAAGCGGGGAGATAAGCCAAAAGACCATGTGACAAGCTCATTTGTCAAGTAATTGCCTCCTCTGCCCTGGCCCCAGGGTGTGCTTCTCCTTAAAACTGGTTAAAGAAATTCAAAGTATTTCCAAGATAGAGTCCCTATCCCAATATCTGCCCTCCCTCCAGTTACTTTAAGTGTGTGGAAGCTGGGCAAATGAATTTAGAAAAAAACCTCCTTACCTCTCAGGATATTATTGCCCAGGGCAGACCCCACGAGGCGACACTGCTGGAGCTTCCCTTGTCTTTTGGAGGCACATGGGTTGAATCAGACTGAACTGAAGGAACTGGCCAGGTGGGAAATGTCCTGCTGGATTAGGAAAGGATTTGGAGTTTATCTGAGAACGCTTCCTAGAGGGTGCCTTTAGGGGTTTTTTAGGGAGTTATGGGCTGCAGATGCAACAGGACACGCACAAAAGAAGTTGGTGTGTCTGAGACTTGGTTATGAAGTGTCAGTTTTGAGGGGAAGATTTTTATTTTTATTAATTCGTCCCCCCTTTCTTCTGCCTCCCCCGCCCCCTCCGGTTCATGCCGTTGTGTCTCAGCCTAGTTGTGTAGGACCCAGCTCCCTGGCCCAGGCTGGTGTTAGGAGCCTTGCCCTCCTCCTGCCTCCCCTTCGGCTGAGGCAGTCGGTTGCCAGTCATTGGTCAGCGGTTCACAGCAGCTCATGGCAGCTCGTGCTGGCTGCCGGCCGCTCACGATTGCTCCTGGACACTTACACTGGCCGCTGGCTACTCATGGCAGCACACGGTAGCCCATGGGCAGCACACAGCAGCTCTCGCTGGCTGCCGGCCACTCACACTGGCTGCCGGCCACTCACACTGGCTGCCGGCCTCCAGAGGTAGATTTTTAAAACACAAAAATGAAAAACCTTCCCCTTACAATGCCTGGGTGTTGGACATATGGAAGGATCTCTTTGAGTTTTTCCTTTTCTTGCACTATTCTCAAACAAGGCCTTCCTGGCTCTCTTCTGCTTTGCAGGTTATTCTCCCACGTGGGCGACCCCTTCCTGGACGACCCTCTACCCCGGGAGTATGTGCTCTACCTCCGCCCCACCGGCCCCTTAGCCCAGAAGCTCTCTGACTTTTGGCAGCAGTCGAAGCAGATCTGCGGGAAGAACAAGGCACACAACATCTTCCCCCACATCACCCTCTGCCAGTTCTTTATGGTGAGCTATGAACCCCCATCCACTGCCCCGGGGAGCCTTATGCTCCATATCCCAGCCCGACCCCTGAGACCTGGAGTCAAAGTCAGAAGCCTCTGGGGAATCTGACAGAAATAGTCATGGGCTCCTAGAGTTGGATGGGCCTTCAAGGAATCAGTGAGGCTCATGGCTACTCACCCTAGCTCCTCTTTCTAGTATCTGCTGAGGCCCAGGAGCACCCCACGTTTGGTGTGTCATCGTGATGACCGTGTGCTCCTCAGGACTCTCAGGACAAGCTGACCCACTGAGTGACACACTGGTCTGGCAGCTGCCGCAGGAATGGCTTCATTAACCCCACCTCTCCGTTGTCTGTCATCTGCCTTTCCACTCTTACAACAAGGGAAGTGTAGAAATTAGAGAGCTGGGAACAAGAAACATAGTCTATAGACAGGGAAAGCAATTTCAGACACTTCGACATCGTCCACAGGTTTTATCTCATTAGATCTTTTTAGAGATGGCAAAGATATCTTTCACCTGCTGTAGTGACCTGTTCCATAATCCGAGCTATCACAAAGCTTACTTAACGACTGAATTAAATCCCCCTCACTATAATAAATACATTAATCAACTGCAGCTATCTGTGTTGATGGAGAAGAATTTATTTATCCAGGTATAGTCAAGACAAGGCAGACCCAGTGGCTTTTATGGCTGTTTGATACTAAGTGGTTCTGCTCTCCTGTCTGTGCTGTGCTACCTCCAGAGCACACTCCTCGTGGAGTGAAACGTCTTTAAGACAATACTTTGTTTTAATATTTTGGGGTTTTTTCCAGATACATAATATCTCTCTCTGTACAAATATGTTCCTAACACCTCCTCTCTTACCACTCACTCTGAAAATTAAAATAATTATCATTTCCTCTTAGTCATCCCAGGATCTTTCTCAGAAGCTTCCAGAGTTTTAGAGATATCCATTCTCTCTTCCAGTGCTCTGAAGAGGGTAGGAAGATGACGTCACAGCTTTCTGAGCTTCATTCTTCCCAAATATCATGGGGATGAAAGTAGAGTCAACGTTTGGTCCTTTACGAGGAATAGAAAAGGCACACATGATGCATACAGTGGAAAACACACAAGAACCCATCCTAGGGTGCTGTATTCTCTCCTGGTACATTCATCCATTCATTCCTTCTGTTGGACCAGACCTTCTGTGTTCTGGTGGGGTTCAGAATTGCTGATCAAAGCAGGGAGGGGCAGAAGGTGTCGCCCATTGCCCCAGTTTAATGTACCGGTTGGATAACCCATTTCCAGATCATTGGGAGCCTTCAGTTCTTCTCCCTCCTCACAGACAGAAGTGATGGTTTAGTAATTGCATCATCAGCTTCCAGCTCTGGGCAGAGGATGCTAAATGTTAAGTAGCAGCAGACATCTATCTCCCCTTGTCTCTGAATTAAGCCTCTTGCTTTTCCCTTCCAGTGTGAGGACAGCAAAGTGGACGCCCTGGGGGAAGCCCTGCAGACCACTGTCAGTCGCTGGAAATGCAAGTTCTCAGCACCCCTGCCCCTGGAGCTCTATACCTCCTCCAACTTCATCGGCCTCTTTGTGAAGGAAGACAGTGCAGAAGTCCTCAAGAAGTTTGCAGCTGACTTTGCTGCGGAGGCAGCATCTAAAACTGGTGAGTCAAACAGCTGCCAGACAGGCAGCCCTGGGTCCTGTTATCAAAAAGTTGGGAAGACAGGGGATAGGAAATTATTGTGGAGGAGTGGGATGGAGTCAGGAGGTGAAGGGACCTGCAGGAATGGGCAGAACATGACAAAGAACATAGCCATTTCCTGCAGCATCCCACACGTCTGCTCCCTTTCAAAAATATTGAATTACTCTTCTGCTAACTTTCCTGACAAAATGTCTAGTGCCTACTCCCTAACACATTTAAAGGTACACAAATGACTGTTCCTCATTGGACTATAAATGTATGCCTTTGTAGCACCACCATCTTCTCTCACTTTGGAATTAAGGAATGTTCTTCCTTCCTTCCTCCCGAACTCCCTTCTGTGTAGGCATTTTATCTGGGTCTCATGGTTCACTCCATGAGGACACAGGGCTTTGCTCTGGGGGTCCACAGCACAGAGACGAAAGTAGAACCACTTAGTATCAAACAATAATAAAATCCACTGAGCCAACACCCTTCAACTTACTGAAACGCATCAGACAGTCCCCTAAACCTCAAAAGTCATCCAAAATGTTACCCCTCCATGATGTTTCTTGTTCCTTTTATGGAAGCTCTTAGTTCAAGCAACTGAGGTTTCCCATCAAAGGAATTAGCTTAAAGGGATGCTCAGGATGTGTGTTGACTTAGAGGTGAGAGGTGTGAAGAGAGGAAAACAGAGAGAAGTCGGTAAAGCTTCCCCGTCTCACTATGATGCACACAAGCTCACATAGCTCAGCGAGAGCCTTACGTGCAGTGGGGCAGACAAACAGTGGGGTGAGGGGCATGTCTGTTGGCTCCCTTAAGATCGAAATCACAACCAGCAAGTGTTTATTGTGTACCTGCTATGAGGAATGCAACAGAGTAAGAAACAGTTTCTCCTGGCCAGAGGCACAGTTGTGAAACCCAATTCAGGCGCCGTGTGCTAATAGCACTCTGAAAAGAGATAGGCTATCATGGGATGGGGTGATTCCACCTTCACAGAAGAAAGGAAACTCCCACTGGGACCATGTTGATCCTTCAGATGGAAGAAGGGCCCTGCAGGGGGGTGGGCGGCATGAGCACAGGCCAGTGGAGCAGAGTGTGTGCGGAGGAGAACGTGGGGGCTACCCTGACCGGAGCCGAGGGTATGAGCTGCACAACTCGATCCGAGTGATGGAGGAGACCGGAGCTTGCCGGTCCCACCTTGTGTGGAGGACCAGAGGGCGGGAAAGACCTGAGTAAAGCCATATGTTTTGCCCCTTGTTCTCCTGACTTGTATCTCACCTGCCTTTGTTCCTTGCTTCTCTTTTCATCCCCGACTTGGGACCTTTTGCAGTGCATTCTTCTTTACCAGAAAAAGTCCCAAATAAGGCTCAGAATTCTAGGATAAGAAATGGTGAGTGCCCAGCCTCGCTAAACAGGGTCACAGTGAGGTCTCTACTCTCAGAGGAACTCCAAGCTGTTGAGACATCTCCTCCACTTCGGGAGTAGGGCCTCCTTAGAGCCTCTCCCCGGGCACCCCTTATTCCCTGGGGACTAGTGTCTGCCTTCTGACTTCTGTGGAGCCTGTCACTTCACAAGAGCTTAATATTTCAGAGAAATGGCATAATAGAGAGAAATTATTTCCTGTTCCCATCCCTCTACCTCAGGGAAATGGTTCTTTTTCATTCCACAGCAGCTATTGTCAAAACCACTAAAACTCCCCAAGAACCAAAACTTTTGTAGCCACAAAACCCAAACACTTCACAAATGAGTAAAGTGGGCCTCAGCCAGGACTGCAGCTGACTCTTAAGGTGCATATTGAGTGAGAGGCCATCAGGCCCTTGCTTGCTTTCCTTGTAGGAAGGGGAGAGCAAGTTCCTGTCCAAGAATCTGCTGCCACTCTCTAAGAACCTGTCTGGTTAGTTTCTCTGCCCTGGTGAGGCCCCCTAGTGATGATTTGGAGAACTGGGTAGCTTTGCCCTGTGTAAATGGCCCTGTCCTTGCAATCTAAAAGCGGGCTATCATGACTTTGCTCTAAAACTTGTGCCTTCATATTTTAGAGTTTGGGGGCATACCCAGATTCCTCCAACAAGTAGATTTAGTGTCATCCTCCATCCTAGGTCCTTTAAGGAGATTCATTCATGTGTATTCATTTAACAAATACAGAAAACCTGTCATGTGCCAGGCACTGAGGATACAGCATGAACAAGACACAAAGCTCTTGCTTCGTGGGGCTTACACCAAGAAATGCAATGCAGTATAACAGAAGAAGTACTCAAAACCAAAAGATCCAGCTTCTACTTCTGTCTCTGTATGATTTAAGCAAGGCCCTTAATTTCTCAAATTCCCCAAATTCCCTCTAGTTGCATCTTTTTCAGTGTCTAGCTTATATAGTAGACAAATGGCCCCCATTTAAAGATATACGAAAGAGAAATAAAAGCCATTCCCTTGAGAAGATAGGTTGGTTGGTTTTGTTTTGTTTTTTAGGGTGTCTTAGAATAACAGTCTGTATATTTCAATTCAGTGGTTCTCAACCAGGGCCAGTTTTGCCCCCCAGGGGACATTTGGCAATGTCTGGAATCATTTTTAGTTGTCACATTTGGGGGATGCTACTGGCATCTAGTGGGTAGGGGTCAGGGATTCAGGTAAAGACCCTGCAATGCACAGAACAGCCCCCACAACAAAGAAGTATTTGATGCAAATGCTGTTGAGAAACCCTGTTTTAAACTTTGAAAATATTTTTCTTCCCCTTTATTTCTCCATCAGAGCCATCCAGAGGCTGAGAATTCATTTCAAAGCAAAGGCAATATAGCTTTGGGAGTCACATGATTGCAAAATTTGCCCTTTATTTCTGCATAAATTAGTTTATCCCTTTAGTCCTCCGTTTCCTCATGTGAACGGTGGGGCTGGAGATAATTGGAGTTGTGAGGAGGAGCCAACCAAAGTGATAACCTCTCAGCTAATCCGTAGCTCCTACACATATGTGGCTCTTTATCTCTTGAATTGTAGGTTGATTCAGGATTTATTACCCACGCCTTCACCTTTATTCTGCTGCTGTGAAGGAAAGAAGCAGCTTTTGTCTGACCGTGGGACTCCCTCCTTTGTTATTTGGAAAGCAGAATTCTATGTTCTTCTTTAAGTCTCCACCATTGCTGTGATTACCAATTCTAATAACTGTTTCCTTCCTTTTTTCAGAAGTACATGTGGAACCTCATAAGAAGCAGCTGCATGTGACCCTGGCTTACCACTTCCAAGCTAGCCACCTGCCCACCCTAGAGAAACTAGCTCAGAGTATTGATGTCAAACTAGGGTGTGACTGGGTGGCTACCATATTCTCTCGGGATATCCGATTTGCTAACCATGAGGTAATGTCTCACTGTGGCTCGTGACGTACTAGCGGTGCGGGGGTGCCGTCAGAACCAGAAGCACTTGCTGCTCACTGCCGCAGGGAGCTGGGAGCCAAAGGAAGGCAATGAAGCAAGCACCAGAGTAGGAGGCAATTGGCCCAGAATCTTGTCCAGGTGCTGCCCAACTCACTAGGAAGCCTTGAGCTTGCATCGCTGCTCGATGGGTGCCAAGTAGTTCATCTGTGTAACAGCCCCATTGTTCTGTCTGACCTGCCAAACTGTATTAGAATGATATAGAAATGAAATGGGAGAATAGGTAGAAAAGTATGTTGGAAAATTTTTAAATATTATATCAATTCATGGTGTTAATATATAAAATACATCATCCTGATCTTAAGTTGGAGAAAAACACATAAATACAAAAAACAAAGCTCTGAACACACAATCCACAGATATTTGCTATCTATGACATGCAAGGTACCATGGAACATACTCGAATTTTAAAATGTCATTCTGTCTTCAAAGAGCTTTGAGTCTAGCAGGGGAGAGAGAATGGACACACATGAAACGAAAGCAGGCCAAACATTGTGAGAATTTGTGTGCCTCACATGGGAGCATGCGTGGGAAATTTGAATCTCAGAGCAGTTAGAAAGATTGGTGTGACCGTAGCATCCTTGTTTCGAGGGCCTCCATATCATACTCCATGAGAAGCACATGCCACCTCTGAAGAAGAATATTGTCCTTTTTTCCTGAAGGAGAAGCTGAGACACAAAGAGATTAAGTGGCTGGTCCAAAGCGAAATAACAATTTAGGACCAGAGCTGAAGCCAGAAGCCATGGATTTTGTCCAAGAAAGATGAGAAGAAATCCATCAAAAAAAAAAAGACCACATAGTTTGAAAAATTTGAATTCCAATTTAACTACAATTATGAAACAATACTTATATTTGTTTCTCAGTTTTTCAACAGCAAAAAACTGACATTTTTTTAGTTTGCATAGCCTTTTAACATCTCTTTTTGATATATTTTTAAATATGAAAAATAGTTAGAACCTCAGGGTCTAGACCAGGAAATCTCACTGATTTGGAAGTGTGGGGAAGAATCAACCCATGAACTCAAGGTCCAGGCCTGGCCGTGTGGCCTGTGAATGTCAGGGACATGCAGCTTTGTCTCAGTCTGCTGATGGGAATGTCATGTCCTCCTTCTGAGTCATTTGATGCAAATTTCTGTGAAGACACAGCAAGGAGACTGGGCTTGATCTTACCTAAGAATTCTGACATCTAGAATTGCTTAGGATTAGGCCTAAATGTAACAAGAAAAGTGTGGTTGATTGGACTCCTTCCCAGGGCAAAGGAAAAAAAGTCAAGGGTTGAGTGCAGACAGACTCTGAGAAGTCACCTTTCTAAGAGAAGGAAGGTGGCAATGGAATTTTACAAGGAATATCTTCTAATCAACATTGCCCTCCAGTTAACTCACAGGGTAATTGCTTTCCTGCCTGACCCACATTGTGCTCAATTGGCACTGAGGCAAAGAGCAGCAAGCACCTACATGAGTTATTTTCTAAAAATAATTTGGCCTCTTTTATCTCTTATTTGTAAAAGCTCATTTATTACTGTTCCTTCTGATAAAGCTCTCCCTCAGAGGTCATTTGGCTTTACCTGAACCCCCCTGCATATGTAACCTTGCCTTGCCTTCCTTCTTCTGTCCACAGGAGGCAAATTTGATTGATCGTTCTAGTGAGGTAACAGATGTCCAGAGAAGAAAAATGGTTTAGGCAAGGACACTCAGCGAGTGATTCATAGGAAAGCTCCTAGGTCGTCTTCCTCTACTGTTTAGATTCTCCCTTGATTGGGACTTGGAAACGCCAGTTTGTACTTCATGTGGTCTCTTGCATGTTAGTGATTATATCGGGCCAAGCCAGTTTTACATGCCAGGCAATAAAAATCTAGAGGAAGGATAGAGTTATATAAAAAGCATAAGTTCTGGAGTCTAGCACACATGGCTTCAAATCCTGGCACCATCACTTTAGCAATTGTTGATTCTCTTTTATAATTTCTGTGACTCCATTGCTTAGTTTTCTTGTGTGTGAAATGGTGATACTACTTTGCTGGACCGTTGTGTGAACTAAATAAAAGGATATACGGAAAGGCCCTAGCAAACTCCCCAGCACAGAGTGGGTACAGCAACAGCAATAGAAATGGTGCAGCTATTATTGTTACTAAAAGGGCTTCAAAGGTTGTAAAGTTCAGTTCCTGTAATTACACAGGGCTATGACTGTCGTTCCCAAGATGCCAGTCAGCAAACTTTGAGTTTAGTCCCTGTGTAGGAAGGGACGAAAAGTATACTTGAAATAGACTCCAGAATTTTTACAATTAGATGCTAAGCGTTAAACAAAAGGGAAGTATAATGTTGTGCAAACCTGGGCATGTGTCCTGATATCTGTCAAACTCAGGCTGACTTTTGCACGTGCTTCTGGTGAACGGGAAAGTAGTATGGGGACCTGGGCACCAGTTACAATTTTAGATTTGCTTCAACACCTTAATTCTTCTTTTGTTTACTCAATAAGTCAAACCTTCTTATCGTCCAGCTACTCTCTCCCTGGGACACACTGTCTCCTACGCTCCTTTCTGTGCCTAGATTTCCCTGGAGATACCTGGAGATAGAATATCCACCACCACCACCACCCCGCCCGCCCCAAGTGATAGGAGGAATGATTTCTTCTCTGAAGTCATTTTAAGTTTCTCAGAGGAAAGACACTACTGTGCCAAAGGCATTATTAACCACGACTATGGTATGCTTGAATATCTAAGGAACATGAGTTTTGACTTGTTCTCCATGGCTCACGGCATCTCTCCGCCCTGTTTCAGGAAAGGGAATGTTCTTCAGTGGATCATCACATACCTAGCTTAGAGATTTCTTGTGAATATTTTTTTTCTTTAAGCTATTTTAGTAACCCAGCAGGGACCCTTCCTGTTTTGTTTGGGAAAGTAGTTTGTGTATGTATGTGGCAGAGGAAAGGGAAAAGAGTGGAGAGGTGATCAGGGGCAAAGATCTAGAGCTGAAAGATGCTGGAGAAGGGAAAGAAACAGGGGCCCTAAATAAAAGGAAAATCAGAAATCTAGTGGTGCAATCCAGTTCTGTGCTATATTACTTTCATTCTCTGAGAAAAATCACATGTTTACTGGCTCCATTCATTACAGAGTTACAGAAGAAATTCTTTCTTTATAGCATGTTCTGGTACATCATGTTGACACTAGTGAGCTGATTAGCTTACAATTCTGCCCAGCACACGGACCAGGGTCAGGGTCAGCGAGAAGGAAAGATCGCCTAGGAAATGAGGCATCATGGTTCAGTAGAAACAATTATGCCCCTTCTGTGTACAAGGCTCTGTCCTAAGGAGTTAGTTTTCTTAGATTGTCTCATTTAAATTTTATAGTCCAGGTATTATTTTACAGATGCGAAAACTGACACCAAAATTAAAAATCTCAAAGTGGGAACTAGAAGATACAACCTACTCCTAGTGACTTTGGGATCATAAGAAAAGCTGTTAAAGCATCTCCGTCTCAGTGTCCATTGTGAAACAAATGGGATAGGAAATATTTTCCTTACTATTGAGGTCTCCTGTTATAAATTTTAAAAAATAGTAAAATGGATGTTTTCCAAAGTATCGTCATCTCTATGCTTATGCAGTTTATATGTACCAGGAAAAGAGGCAAAAAATGGAATAAATCAGCCAAGCAGCATGGCCTGTGTTTGGCCAAGGGTGGTTTTCTGAGCCCAAAAAAGGAACACACGCAATCTCCATCTGTTTGCGGTGAAAGCTGGTTGCACAGACATACACATTGATGGCTATGATAGATATTTTTCTTTCAAGGTCTTTGTTAAAAATGTAGGTTTAAAGAAAGCCCAGTGAAGGCAGGAAACCATGTCTTGTCTAAGCAGCTGAGTTACATAGAAAGGGAAATACTTCATTCCCCAAGCATTCCTACAGGAGAGTCTCCATGTGGCCCATCTGTAACCCTGAGATGGAAGACTAACTTTCCCTGAGCTGGGTTACGGGTGTCTATTATGGAGCCTACCCCAGCGAGGAAGCAGGGGAAACTAGGTCCCACCGCATTTGTGTAGCAGTTTACAGGAGTACCTATGGGCTTTCTGATGAATTTCTAAAAACCATATCTGAATCCTGAAGGAAAGCAAAGACATGCCTGAAGGGAAGTCTGGAACCATCTAGTAGCGCCAGACACATACCCACAATACCCTGAAATAATAAGAAATGCTTTCTGATCTGAATCCAAATCTACTCAAAGCCTGCAGCCCCCAGGGGCGCCTATAAATGTCGACATCTGGATGTGGACACTATTAAAATAGAACACACAGGTCTGCCCTGGAGGCACTTGGGAAAGGGGTCCGATGTGAGCCTCCCTCTTCCCTCTCTTCCAGACGTTGCAGGTTATCTACCCCTACACTCCACAGAACGACGATGAGCTGGAGCTGGTCCCTGGGGACTTCATCTTTATGTCGCCCGTGGAGCAGACCAGTGCCAGCGAGGGCTGGATCTACGGCACGTCCTTAACCACCGGCTGCTCCGGACTACTGCCTGAGAATTACATCACCAAGGCTGATGAATGTAGCACCTGGATATTTCATGGGTGAGCTGATTCACAATTCTTTGCCTGCTGTTTTTTGAAGAACATTGCAGACTTTCGGGAGGGGTGGTGGTGGAATGAATTTGGTTCTTGACACACATGGCAGCAGTTACAGTAAATGGAGTCCATGGGGAGGAAAGCTCTGTTGGTTCCAGACTTCCAGAGAACGGCTGACTTGGGACATGGGGAAAACAAGCGATGGATTGCTCTGTTTCACTCTGCCTACCCCATTCGGTATAACTGCCTATCTGAGTTCCAGATTGGAGATGAAACCAGGCTGCTTGGGGGTCCATCTCCTATGGCTGAAGTGTGAGTCATCCCAGGGCTGAGTCTTCATGGCTCCCAGGTTTCTGTCCACTTTGTCCTGGGTTATTGCTCAGAGTGGTCTAACTCCCCAGAGCAGATAGGCACATTCCAACTATGCCAGCCAGGCCGGTAATGAAAGGGTTTGCAAGGGTCAGGAGACCGAATCGTCCTTTACTTACTAGATGACCCTGATGACTCAGAGTTGGCACAGGAATACCTATATGACAGAGAGTGTGTCTAGGGACAACTGCCAGAAACTAAAATGACACATGGTTCCCCAGTCATCTTTAGAGTGGTAACTTTTCACCCTTTCCTCACTAAACCAAACTGCCCCCATGTTCAGAGTAACCTGTGTTGTATAGCCAGCTTTGTCCTGCTAGATAAAATAGGAATAAAAGGCACTTCTCTTTCTTAATCTGAGAAGTTCAAAGCCAGTCCTACCCTGGCACACTCGGGCATCCTGCCAGTGTGCATGCTGCTTTGTTTTTCCTTCCTCTTATCCTTGCTATGTGCCAATGTAGCTGAGAGCCGGAAACTCTAACACTAGCTGCAGGGTGTCTAACATGGTTATTGCCACCATGAAAGAAAAGCAGAGAGGCGCGATTTCAGTGAATGTTTTGCCTGGAGGGAGAAAAGAAAAGAAGTTCCCCTACCCTGGCAGCAGCAGGCAGACAAACCACTAACCAAAAGGTGGGAAAGAACTTCTTCCTTAATCACCGGTACCCAGCAGCTCCTTCCTCTTTCTTCTAGTCCGCCCCCTACCCCTCCCCTGAACATCTAGTGTTTTGTGGCATAAATTGGAAGATTGAGCTGCCTCATGTTCCCCAAATGTTTGCTTTTTTCAGAAATGTTTCTGAACATCAAAATAAATAAGTTGGCTTTCCAAAGTTACCATTTTATTCCTATGAAAACAAGTGAAGCATAATATACGTGAATAAACTGAGAACTAAAAGAGTCTTTGATGATGCACAGCTCTTAGATGACTTTCTTAAAAGTAGGGTTACATGTGGGAGAAGAGTATGTGAGAAGCCAGCCCTGCTGAGCCATTTCAGATCACTGCATCCAAACCCATTCTTTCCCAAATTAGAACTCAGGCTGAAACATAAGGGAACCTAAGTGACTTCAGTCCATGGTTCACAGGGAGGTGTGTATGTCATCTCCTTTTATTTTGAGAGATTACTAATGATGTTATTTTCCTGGGAACTGTGTCTGAAATTAAATTATCAGCTTCCATAGCCAACCCTGCTGAGAGTGGGGAAATACTGACAATTAGGTGTTAGGACGTTGTAATTAAGAATTGGAGTTTTTAGTCCAATAGTCTCGAATTCAAATCCTAACTCTCCCACTTACCAGCTGTGTGACCTTGGCCAAGTTACATTACCTCTTTGAGCCTCTGTTTGCTAATCTATAAAATGAGAGTGACAGTTAATTACAATTAATTACAATTAACTCAGGGGTGTTGTGAAGACTACAGTAAGGGACTTAACTTTATATGGATCGGTGCCACATATATAACAGAACTGAATCTAAAATAGTCATCAGCTTTATGAACTTGGGTGGTTTTTTTTTAAACTTGTGTTTTCTAGTCCTCTTACATGCTCATCAAATCAAATGTCTCTTCTACAAAAGCGGTCCTATAGAAGAATTGCACTTTCCTACTTAACCCCAGAAGTGGATATGATTCAGGGAGGCAGATCTTCTCTTATCTCTAACCAAAGATAGACACCAGGAGGTAGAGCCTCAAGGGGTGCTCAAGCATGCCCTGGCTGACCTGATGGGAAGCTGTGCAGGGGATTCAAGCAACAAGAAGAGACTTGAGGTCTATGACCCTTCACCACCCTTCCTACCTTGTCCTCAGTTCTCTGAGTCCATCTTAAGGAAATACTGTCCTTGCACCTTTTCTTAGAGAGTCTTGCCTGGTTCTGAGTATCCCTAGATATTTGTCAATTGGTGAGGCCCCATTGTGTCCTCTGAATTGGGTTGGGCTGGGTTTACACACAGGCCTGATGTGTCCTAGGGAGGTGCCACTTCCCTGCTACTTCTGAAGATGTTCTGGATGTCGGGTTCAACTTCCTCCCTATGCTGCACTCAACATAAAGCATCTGACTGTTGTCTTACTGGAACTGACAGCCCTAAACCGTCTCAAGAGTGAACCAGGTCCTTTGATTACAGTGACAGTTAAGAGGAGAAAGAAGTTGGCATTCTCCTTGCCAACTGAGCTGAAGGAGAGACAGAAGGAATTCTATCAGTGTCTTCACAGCTATAATAAATGAAGAAATTAAGGGGCGGGTATAAGCACAATGTCAGGACGTTTCCATCCAGACATTTCAGGCCCTGAAGCTTTGAGGAATTAGACAATGAAACTGAATTTTCTTTAACTATGTGATGTTTGGGAGGGTCTCAGCTTGAAATAAAGGAGAACAGCAGGTCTATTAGACTGTGTGAATGGGACAAGATTTCCTTGGTCTACGGTCACTTAAGTTTTACCATAATCGGCCTCGTTTGGCTACACATCACACTTATTGATGAAGCTTTATTACACTGTGGGCTCCTCGGTCCCACCCCAGACCTGTGTGAGGAGTGGGGCCTGGGCAAAGATATTTTTTAAATGTCCCCTGGTGATTCTGATATGCACAAGGGCTGAAACATCACTTTTTTTTTTTTTTTTAGGGTTTGAGGCTTCTGTGACCTTTGTGTATAAGTAGGATGAGTCTATTTACAGTCAAAGAAAAGTATCTCCAAGAGTGAAGAGATGCTGAAATTATTAAAATCATATCATTTTTGAAAGAATTTTTACTAACAACCAGTTAACTCTATTATAATGGTGACTATAAAAAAGTTCTTTCAAAATTAAAATTCTAAGAGTAATGCTGTGTTAAAAATAAACAATTCAGAACAGATGTTAAACTGCTCAGATTGCTAGGCCAACAGATATAAACCAGGACTGGGCTGGACAAACTGGGACTTGTGGCTACCCTAGTTGTAAAGAAGCAAGAAATCTAAAATGTAAATGTTCTCTATTCATACTGCCCAGTGATGCAGGAGATGTTCACAGCATTTGCCTAACACCCATATTTAAATCGCAGTGTTTATTAGATAAAGCTCTTTGGAGGTCTTAACTAACCAGATAATTTAAACATGGCAGGATTTGCTGCGTCCCTTTCAGCAAGACCTCTTTTGGGCGTCTATATTTATAGTGTTGCATCCAGAAATGAGAGTTCTTGGCTCACAACTCTACACATCTGGTGAGAATGGTCTCCTCTGAAATCATTCTTTGTTTCATTATCTTGTTGGAGGTGAGATGGAGAGAGGGTTTTGGAGACTGAAGAAGCTAGAATAGTGGATAATGGCTGTAAGATTTCCTTGATTATTAGGAGCCACAGGCAAAGTGGTGGAGACAGTAAAAATGCTCCCTCTAATTTGTCAGTTCAGATGCAAATCACCATGGAAAAGATTAAAGGCAGTAGGAATTATTTATTTCTTTCGAGCCAGAAAAACAGCTGGAAACAATGGTACAAAATTAATACTTCATTATTCTTTAACATGCCTTTGGTGCCAACCATGCCCATGGCATCTTAATAAGCACAAAATAACAGGCCCCATCCTTGCTCAGAGGGACGAATTCATCTGTTCCAAGTACAGAAATCCATCCACCCCTAATTTATTAACTGCAAGACTTCAGTATAAAACCAGATGTTCCTCCCCAGGAAGGGGGCATCCCCTGCTCAGCTTTCCAAACCATTGCACTGCCCAGGGAGTGTTCCCTGCCAATTCCCACACATCCGTAGTCCAAGGATAAAGTGCTGATGACTCCTGGCCAAAGCAGTTAACGTCTTCCTTATCTTCCTCTGTAGTTCTTACTCCATCTTAAATACATCATCTTCCAATGCTCTCTCATTTGGTGACGGCATACTGGAGAGGCGGCTGTATGAGGACCAGGGCTTGGGGGAGATAACTCCCCTGACTATCATCTGCCAGCCCACACAGGTAGGCTGATCGCCAGAGTTACCTCAACTCATCTCAAGATTCACTGAGCCCCTATTTACTAAGTATGAGGCCACTAAGTTGTACAAAACTTCAAGACTAGGAAGAGTCAGAGGGGTGGTAGTGCAATGACCACCAGCATCTGGGTGCAGGCTGGTAAGGAGGGCGGTTCCGCGGGGAGGAGAACTGTTATCTGTAAAGTAGTAAGGAAATATTGTAGGGGGAGGGGTGAAAAGGTGAAGAGAAATAAGAGGTACAAATTTCCACTTATAAGATAAATAAGTCATGGGACTGTAATATACAGAACAGAAAATATAGTCAATACTATCTTAATAACTTTGTACGGTGATAGATGGTTACTAGATATAGGTATATCATGGTGATCACATCGTAAGGTATATAAATGTCGAATCACTCCGTTGTACACCTGAAACTAATATGATATTGTATGTCAACTATACTTTGATGAAAATGTGAAAGGTAATAATAAGGCTCTTAGCACAGTACCTGGCTCATAATGTGTGTTCAGTGTATGTGCTTGATATATGCCAGAAAGTTTGCAAAATGGAGAGTGGGGGGAGGACTTTTGAACAATACAAACAAAGGCAAGGTGAAAGTTCAACCATTTTGAGGATCAAAAGACTAGATCACATTGGCTGGAGCCCAGGGCTTGAATTAGAGAACAGTAGGGGAAAACCATGCCGCCACTGTCCCACATATTAATATTGTCAGGGCAACTGAAAACAAATGTAAATGCTGGCCAACATGAAGCGGCCAGCACTAAAGAAACTAGGAATAGCTGACTCCGTCAGAAAGAAGGAATACAAGAACATCTATAATGATTCAGCCAGCAGTCATAGAAACCAAAGTCATTTGGACATACCTTTGACTAGACTTGCCTATTTCATCACCCAGAAGTAGCCATCGTCCTCCCTGAACCGTTTCTGGGAACTACCAACATGCATGTAGTTGGACAATAGGGCCTAAACTGTGATTGGAATAGACAAACCAGACCTCATTGCTGGAGGAGACCATTGGACCATATGGTGTAACCACCACAGGTTAGAGATGAGGCAGACATATGTGTGATAATAAAAGTCCTCGCTCCCTGAAGTTGATCAAGCATCTTTTTATGGGAGAAAGCTGTCCTACTACATAACTATCTCTATATACTGGCTAGTTTTACCTCTGAGCTGTAACTCAAGCGGCCTTCATGCTTTAGTATTGGCTAAACATTAATCCTACTAACAGCAGCAGCAGCAGCAGCAGCAGCAGCAGCAGCAGCAATGATAATACCATTTTCATAACCCTTCTTATTTTGCAAAGCATCTCAGTTCATTTCATTTGAGCCTCAAAGTAACTTGTGCGATCGGTAGGATGAGTTTCACTGCCTCCATTTTACAGACAGGCCAACCTAACTACAAGGTAGTGAAGGGGCTTATCCAAGTTATACACTGGGAACTTGGTCTAGAGCTCAGCTCACCTGGAACCTATCTCTAGGAGATGTCTACTTTCTCATGTTTTCCCCACTAATAGCCTTTCTTTCTCTTTAGCCTCTGAGGGTCAACAGCCAGCCTGGCCCTCAAAAGAGATGCCTCTTTGTATGTCGGCATGGTGAGAGGATGGATGTTGTATTTGGGAAGTACTGGCTATCCCAGTGCTTTGATGCCAAAGGTGAGTAGCTGATAGGCCAGCTCAGCATTACCATACCAATCATGGCCTCTAGGGGGTACTATAAGCTACATTTATCTTGATGGAGTCATTTATAGTTACGTGGGCTTTGGAAAGCCTGTGATTTGTTACATTTGTAAGTCCTTCCTGATTGTCCTGAGTGTTAGGGAAGAGGTAAATGTTCTTGTCTCCATTCTATAAACTGGGACACCAGGGACTAAAGAAGGCAAATGTTTTGCCTATGGTCATATGACAAAGTCAGAGGCAGAGACAGGTATCCTGATTCGATGGCCAGAGTTTTTTCCTGGCTCATTTTGGTTCCATTTTCATTTGAGTGGCATGTTTAAGATAGGGATGCTTGCATATCAGAGAAGCCCCCTGCTTTAGAGTGTCTGATTGCTGCTTTCACTTAAAAACTATCTCTTATCAACTTTTGTCGGCAGCATGGAGAAGCGGATTCTAAGACGCTCTACCAAAGGAAAAGTGTCAGTATTGATATTTTCGAAAGAACTCAATTTAGTATCTTGGGCCAAAAAGGAATGGAAAATGGAGAGGCGGTGAGGGTCAGCAGTGGAAGTCCTATGGAAACAAGAAACTCATGTAGCCTTTGTCTGCCTTTTTTTTTAGGCCGCTACATACGCACCAACCTGAACATGCCTCATAGCTTACCTCAGCGGAGTGGTGGTTTCCGGGATTATGAGAAAGATGCTCCAATCACGGTATTTGGATGTATGCAAGCAAGACTAGTGGGTAAGAATCTTGGAGTGATTGCTCAGCCATTTCTGGCCATGTCTTCAGAATGCCATTTCCAGTAGGTATGCCAGGACACTTCCTAGGGAATTCTATAACTTTCCTTGAAGTAATAAATTTCCTCAAGGGTTTTCTTATGTAACCGTTAAGTTCAGAACACTGTGCTTGGCATGGGGTTGGTTTACCAAAGTGAAAAGGACGTGATTTCTGTTGAGGGGCGTATGGTCCAGTGATAGGGCAAGGGCAGGCTTGGTGTGGCAGAGAGGTCAGATTCGAGCACAAACAAGGGTGAGGGGGAGGGAACCCTGGGGTGGCTGAATGTATAAAGGCCAATTGATCCTTTGAAGATGCTCAGTTCTTTGCAAAAAACCTGTCACAGAAACAGCAGCCTCCTCCTGTTCAATCACCGAACATGTATTGATTGATCACTTACTTCGTACAAGGTATTGTGCTAGGTGTTGGGGATCTAAGTGTGAGCCCCCACTTTCAGGGAAATAAAGGTATAAATATAAAAATATTTTGCAGTATGTTATTTAAAAATAAAAGTATGTACAGAGAATTATGGGAGCACCAAAAAAGACCTGGTAGAGGAGAAGAGAAGTAAGCTGAGACCTGAAGTGGAAGTCAGCTGGGCAAAGAGGAAACAGGAGGGAGGGAAGGGCATTCTTAGTGGGAAGAACAACATAAACCATACATGAGAAACAGCGTCAAGAGTACAGAGGAAACAAGCCATCTTGTTTCTAGAGCACAGATTGTGAGCAGGGCGAAAGATGAGGCTGGCGAGATGAATAAAGGCAAGTTCATGGAAAACCTTGACAACCATATTAAGGTGTTTGGACTTTATCCAGTAGAGAAAAGGAAGTGGATTCCATGAGGAAAGTGTTGGACTATCAGATGTTGAGATTTACCTCTAGTATCCAAGAACATGACAAGTTGAAATATTATTTAGCACAGGATAATGTTAAAACAAAACCTAATTTTCACAATATAAACCCTCTCATATTTATCACAGACTTGAAATCAGCATTATCGTGTTTCTAGGTCTTGCCTAGATGGACATTTTGCCACTTGTTAGCACCAGAGAGAAGGAAAGAAACAGACAAGAAGGGGTCTTTTATTTGGCCTTTCATAGAAACTCTCATCAAGGGATTTGTTGGAAACAAGGTGGAAACTGCTGGCTTACATGAGCCACTACTGATAGAGAGGTTTGCAGGGTCTGCCTGACACCCTCTCCCACATTGAGGGTCAAGCTGAGGCTGAGTAAATCCATCAGATTGATTCTCCTTTGGTTTTCTTTGCAGGTGAAGCCTTATTAGAGAGTAACACCATTATTGACCACGTCTATTGTTCCCCATCCCTGCGCTGTGTTCAGACTGCATTCAATATCTTGAAAGGTAAGATTTGATAAAGGTCAACTAGTCCATCTCTCTGTCTTCAGGGAGCCCCACACCTAAATTATCCTAGATTCATGGGACATATGCCAATTGAAAGCTTCAAATTTTGAATTTTTAGCAATGATTCTTTTGCAAGATATCTCTACAAAAGCCCCAAAGCAATACCCTGGCAGCGTAAGTGTGATGAAAGGAAGTATACAAATAATTTTTTTTCTTGAAAATGTTTTTCTTGGATGAATTGTAAGCCTGTAAAATATATAGTTGTCTGGCAATAATTTAGAGCCTACAGAGCATGATCCTTTTTCTGCAAAGAAACAGTGACATCACTTCCTTCCACTCTGCTCTGTTTGCCTCTTGTTTACAGCAGCAGAGGTGCTCCTGGCGTCTGCTAATCTTAATCATCCCTGTTTCTTTAGTTAATTGGAATGACTTTAAAAGCACCATTGCTATAAAGATACTCAAATTTCACCATGAAATCCGTGGAAGCTCGAGTTAAAGGGATCACAATTCTGATTTCAATGGAAAGAAAACCAGAAAAAACAGCTTTGGACTGTTTATTTATATCAAAGAAATGAATGAGCCAGAGATAGCTGAGCCAACAAAGAATTTACACTATGTTTGAGACTTCTATTCATTAATCTTAACTAAGCCAGAATGCATTTATGTATTAAAATGTATTAAATTTGCACAGAAAAACTGGGCTTAAGGCAATATAATGAGAGTTAAACAGAGAAAATTCCTACTGTGGGTGTAATTACACTATGATGAAACACAAGACTTGTGCACTGGCACTTATAAATATTAAACATTGGATAGTCTGATAGAAAAATGAATAATATACATATTCAAATTCAGTGTAAGCTATTGTAGAGTAGTGAATGTTAAGAGCATTATTGAAATTTCTTCATAAGGCAATCTTGGAACTTACTTTAGAAAAAGGAATTATAGTGGTCACAGAACTGTATAAATTATATAGGCAATAACTTACAATGTTTACCCTTAAACCAGTTATCACTTAAAGCCAGCATACATCCTGATGGTGTGGCCAGAGTATTAAAGTCATATATTTGTAACACACAAAAATTGAAAACCTGGGTCTAAATCTACATGCTTCCACCTTCTTTTCACTATACATAGCATCTGGTAGGAAAGAGAACAGAAGATTTGCCAGAATTTTTGTGACAATTTGGCCTCTAATCTACTTTTCCACTGAGAATGTAGTGATGTTTCCTTCATTGTCATTTTATTTTATCTCTAAGGTTTACAACAAGAAAATCACTTGAAGATCCGTGTAGAGCCTGGCTTATTTGAGTGGACAAAATGGGTCGCTGGGAACACATTACCTGCATGGATACCTCCATCAGAGTTAGCTGCAGCCAACCTGAGTGTTGATACAACCTACAGGTAACCCTCTGAAACTGCTGTTTCCTGAGGCCAGTGTGGAAGTACTTTACTACACCAGGCCAGGCTACTTAAGGAGACGAAGGACCAGGCATAGCCCACTGGCAGTTGTCCATATTGGCGGAAGTCAAGCTATGATTTGAAAACTCAAAACTGAAAAAAAGCCAGAATTCCCTTGTATTTAGCATAGTTTAGATTATATCTCCACACACACATATTGGATTTTCCTGACTTTATTATATCTCTTTCAGTAAATAATAAAACTACTTTGCATTCCAGGAGCAGGCACCAGCAAATGATGATCCAGTTCCAGAGCTTGTTGGGAGATAGGGGAATGACAATGTCTCACCTTGGGCTGTCATTTTTAATGTTTCAAAATATTTTTAATTCTCTTTATCTTCATTTATTGTTGCCATAATCCCAAAATATAGGCAAGCTACATTTACATATAAGAGTGCAAGTGGCTTTGCCTACAATTGTACGTTTAGTGGCCACACATAATAATAACAACTAACCAGTATTGATCATTTTTAAGCACTTTGTAACCTGCTTTACAGTTTTCTCATTCCTGGCCCTTTGCTTTTTCCCATTGGGCTAGACTGCCTGTGCTGGAATTAAAAACAAGTGTTGTACCTTGCTCACATGTGAATAATACACATGTAAACAATTAAGAATTAACCAATAATAATATAGTTACATTAACTATCAAAAATCCACTCAGACATTTGTAAAATGTCTTGAGGAGGGACAGATGTTCACAACAATTATAGTGGGGAATTAAGTTCATATTTCTTAGGGCAGAATTTGGAACAAGTGACCAAAACAAGCAGAAATTTCTTCCTTGTGCTATCCCTCGACCTTTCATTTCAAATCCCTACGCAAATTACAAATGAAGCTATGTGAGCTCCTGGTTAAGGTGGAAGAAAACCCCTTTTCCCCAGACTCATTTTCCTGCTCTGCAAATAAGACTTCAAATAACCCCATACGTTAATGTGCACTTCTTCTTGCTTAAAGGAATTTGCATTCTTCAAAAATAAAGTTAACTCAATCAATCCTACTATTTTGTAAATCATCTGTGAAAGTCAACAATAAAGCATGTGAAAGGCACCACCCCTAGGGTTAAATTCCCTCTGAAATTAGTTATGCAAAGTGAGTGGGCCTTTTGGAGCAAGTAGTGGGGCCCAAATGATTGAAGAAACGTGGTGTAGGCAGGACTGAGAGCCAGGGTGTTACAAGTCAAGCAAGCACTGCTTAGAGACCCATCGCCTTGGAGCAGAAAGGAAGCAGGACTGGGGGCTAGAGTGGAGGAAGCAAACCAGGCTGGTGACTAGCATCCAAGTGCCACACACGCAGCAAGACCCAACCTGTAGGCTGGATGTGACAGCATCCCGGCTCTTAGGTAGCTAGGCTGGAAGGAGCAAGCCAGAAAAAACAATATACACCAGTTGGATAGGGCTTTCAGAACAGGGTCTTGACTGGGGGTGGGAGGGAGTTGGCGGTGGATCTAGAGTGTTAAGAGGGCCAATGGATCAAACTTCGGTGTGGGGCTCAAGACAGAAACCTGCTCTACAGCCCGGACCCAAGCAGGGTGAGGAGGAGAGAGTGTACCAGGGAAAATACTGTCCCAGGGATGCTCCCTGAGTACTTAGAGTTCAGGGTTGCAGGTCTAGATGGTTGGAGGCCCACCTTACTTTGAGTACACTACATAAAGTCCTGCAGGTGTGGCTAGAGCATCACATGTGCTGCTAACGGGTGAGAAAGCTTTGACTCTGTCCCATTCTCATCAGGACTGGTAGCTCAAGCACGGAAGCCATTCATAAGTTCGACTTCAAGGCAAGAACTGCCTAAGACAAGAACTGGCCAGGAGGAACTGGATCCCAGCATCTACCTGCTCTTCACTTATACAATACATTACAGTGTGATCTTACCCTTGAAATGACTCTGAACCATACAAAGAGGTCTTTTGTCATAGGGGAGTGGGGAGCCTCCTGGGAGACCAGATGGCATAAGTGGTAATAGAACTGCATGAGAGATTTGGACGGAGAAAAAGAGTTTACTCCAGAACAGAGAGGTACATCCTTAACAAGTGGTGATTCATGTCTCTCCCTAGCCCCCAGGGTATGGTGAGATTCAGAAGTAGGCTTGCTGAGAGAATGTGATTTAGATGAGAGCAGGTTTCCTTCAAATAGAATAGCACCCTTTCTCTCTGGACAGTAAACCCAAGTACATAGAGAGGTAACCTTGAGGAAGACACTGTCAAAAGGAGTCCAAAGTGGACAAGTTTACAGGCATTGATCAGACGCAGGTTCAAATCCAGGCTCTAAGAGTTGCTGATGGTGTTGCATAGGCAAGGCATCTGTAGCCTTTCTGAGCCTCAGTTTCGTCATTCATAAACTCAGAATTTGCAAACGTGTTTCTACGAGAGCTATAGTTAAAGAATGCAAGAAGGTAATTTGCACAGAGCTTGACACATCGGAACCTCTCAGTAAATCTCTGTAGTAATAATAGTAGTAGCAATAGTAATGTATTCTGATCAAGATTTTGTGTGAATTCAATTTTAGAACTCACTACCACCTCAACCTATCATGCTGTAAATATAAAAAATGAAACACAACATAAGAAAACAGAAAATGTGACATAGTTGTACTCAAAAACAAGATAAATATCTCATAGACCAGAAACTCTAAATAGTGAAGGGATCAAACATCTGCTTTTAAAATCTATCTTTACAACTCCCCAACTCATTTTATAAAGCCAGTATTATCCTGCTACCAAAGCCAGATAAGGATACTACAAGAAAACAACTAGAGACCAACATTCTTGATGAGTATAGATATAAAAATTATCAACAAAATATTAGCAAACCAAGTTCAACAGCATATGAAAAGGATCGTACATCATGATCAAGCAGGATTTATCCCTGGGGTGCAAGGATGGTTCAACACATAAAAATCAATAAATGTTGTATGCCACAATAGTAAGGTGAAAGATAAAAATTGTATGATCATCTCAATAGATGCAGAAAAAACATTTGACAAAATACACCATCCTTTCATAACAAAAATCCTCAACAAATTAGCTATACAGGAACATACCTCACCATAATAAAGGTCATATGTGACAAGCCCACAACTAGCATCATACTCAACAATGAAAGGTTGAAAGCTTTTCCTCTGAGATCGGGAGAAAGACAATGATGCCCACCTGAACCACTCCTATTTAACATGGTACTGAAAGTCTTAGCCAGAGAAATCAGGCAAGAAAAAGAAATAAACGGCATCCAAATTGAAAAGCAAGAAGTAAAATTGTCTTTGCAAATGATAGATTTTATATATTGACAATCCTAAAGACTCCACCATAAAACTGTCAAAACTAACCAACAAATTCAGTAAAGCTTCAGGATACAAAATCAACATACAGAAATCAATTGTGTTTCTATACACTAACAATGACACATCTGAAAAAGAAATAAAACAATACCATTCACAATAGCAGCAACAACAATATAATACTTAGGAAGAAATTTAATCAAGGAAATGAAAGATCTGTACTATGCAAACTGCAAGACTTTGATGAAAGAAATTGAAGACACAAACAAATGGAAAGATATCCCATGCTCATGAATTAGAAGAATTAATACTGTTAAACTGTTCATACCACCCAAAGCCATCTATAGATTAAATGCAATCCCTATCAAAATTCTAATGACACTTTTCACAAAATAGAAAAAGCAATCCTAAAATTTGTATGGAACCACAAAAGGAGGCATCACACTTCCTGATTTTAAACTATACAACAAAACTATAGATTCAAAACAGTATAGTACAGACATATAAATAGACACATAGACCAATGGAACAGTATCAAGAGCCCAGAAATAAACCCTCGAATATATGGTCAATTAATATTTGACAAGGGAGCCAAGAATACTTAATGGAGAACAGATAGTTTCTTCATTAAATGGTTGGGTAAACTGGGTAACCACATTCAGAAGAATAAAATTGGACCCCTATCTTACATCACTCACAAAAATTAACTCAAAATGGATTAAAGACTTAAACATAAGAACTGAAACCACAATAATTCTGGAAGGAAAGGTAGGGGGAAAACTACTTGAAATTGGTCTTGGCAATGATTTTTTTGGATATGACACCAAAAGCACAAGTAACAAAAGTCAAAATTAAAAAGTGGGACCGCATCAAGCTAAAAACTTCTGCAAAGCAAAAGAAACAACCAACAAAATGAAAAGGCAATGTACAGAATAGGAGAAAATATTTGCAGATCATATATATATATGATAAAGGGTTTATATACAAAATATATGAAGAACTCACACAACTCAATATTAAAATAAAAACAGTCTGATTAAAAAATGAGCAGAGAAACTGAATAGATATTTTTTCAAAGAAGATGACATACGGATGGTCAACAGGCACATGAAAAGATGCTCAACATCACTAATTAGGAAAGTGCAAACCAAAACACCAGTGAGCTATCACCTCACACTTGTTAGCATGGTTGTCTCAAAAAGACGAGATAGCAAATTGTTGTCCAGGATGTGGAAAAAAAGGAGCCCTTTTACATTATTGGTGGAAATGTAAATTGGTGCAGCCTCTATGGAAAACAGTATGGGAGTTCCTCAAAAAGTTAAAAATAGAATTACCATATGATCCAGCAATCCCACCGCTGGGTATGTATCCAAAGGAAATGAAAATAGAATCTCAAAGAGATATCTGCACATGATGTCACTTATGTGGGATCTAAAGAAGCCAAACTCGAAGAAACATGGCAGCGTGGTGGTTACCAGGGACTGGGGGAAATGGAGAGATGTTGGTGAAAGGGTCCAAACTCCCAGTTATAAGATAAATATGTTCTGGAGATCTAATGTACACCATGGTGATTATAGTTAATAATACTATATTATATATTTGAAAGTTGCTAAGAGAATACATCTTAAATGTTCTCAACACACAAAAAAGAAATGGTAGTCATGTTACATGATGGAGGTGTTAGCTAAGGCTATGTTGATTATAATTTTGAAATATATGTGTATCAAATCAACATGTCTTAACACCTTAAACTTACGTTAATTGTATCCCAGTAAAGCTGGAACAAAATTTAAAACTAAAACTTATCCTTACAGCTTATCGTTTCTAAGGCTACTAAAGAGAGGCTTAGGAAATATCTGGTGGTTAAAATAGATAATGAGATCTAACCTCTGCTTTGCTTCCTACTGGCTGTGTGGCCTAAGACTGATGGTCAGTAAAATTAATCAACATGCTTGTGAATCATCCTGCAAGTGAAACCTGCACTGAATGTTTCATTTTTCAGCTGGTCACTCTGACACCATGTGCACCCATAGCCTTTATTTCTGTACAATCTGTACATTTCAACCCCACTTCTATAGAGTGAAAATACTCTTCCCTCTGTCTCCTTCCTTTCTAAGGAAATGGCTAAACAGAATTACAGGAACTTTAGAAAGGTCTTGAAATAATAATTTAGAGTAATATCAATTGCTTTGTCTTAGGATCAAAATGTTTTATTGTCTTTGTTCGTTTTTCTGTTACAGACCTCACATTCCAGTCAGCAAATTAGTGGTTTCAGAATCCTATGACACTTACATCAGTAGAAGTTTCCAAGTAACAAAAGAAATAATAAGTGAATGTAAAAGTAAAGGTAGGTGGTATTATGTTGGACTCCACATTTAAATATGTCACCATTTCTCCATCACGGTTAATAAGCTATTCAAGATGTTTCAACTTGTTTTGGCAGACTTGCTAAATAAGAAAGAAAAAATATTTCTGGATTTTCTTGTAGATACTTTCATGTTAAATTTGTAATGTTCCCTTGAATACCTAAAACGGTAGATATCCCATGAGAATACACCAGACTTAGTTACTATATGAAATAACTTAGATTTCTGTATTCCAGCTATTTATCTTGCATTCTGTGAAGGAGGTTCCCTATTACAATTTCCAGAAGTTCTTTGGCATAACATTGTTTTGCCTATGATTTGATCCAGGAGCATGTGTATCCACACACAACTACACCTACACAAACACACGTACTGTCACTGCTACCACCAGACACAAAGTGTCCTATGAGACTCAGGGCTTTTTGCTATTGAATTTTACAAACATTGAACTCAAATATTTAATGACATATAGAACTGACTGTTCACTATAAAATTTTTAGTGAAAATGGCAAATTACAAAAGAGTATTACATTCCCATCACTTTAAAAAAAATAAAATATTTGTCTTCATAGAGCAAAGACTGGAATTGAATATGATGTAGGTGATGTTGGATCTGCTAGCAGTTTCTGAGTGTGGGCTGGGATTGTGTCTCGTGAAGCTGAAGAATGGAAACACGGACCAGGGAGAGGCAAAAAGTTTTAAAAAGAGGATATTTTATTAGAGGCAGGAGAAGAGGTTGCAGCTCCCAAGTGGGAGGGGGTCCCAAATGGGGGGTGCCCCCTGACTGAGGCAAAAGCTCTTACTTTTATACCTTCCCTTGCCTGCTTGAAATTCGTCTACCAGGTTTGTTCTGCTTGCCTATCCTAAAGGAATTAGCAAATTAACCCACTCTTTATCTGTCAGATCTGCTCCATTTGTCAGGCCAAAATAAATTTTATGATTAACCTCAAGGCCTTTTTTACATTATGTCCTGGAGCAAAGGAGTGATTTCAAAACCTGAAGTTTTAGGATATGACTGTCTTTGTTTATTCCACCAGGGACCTCCCTGTCTACCTAGGGACACGCTAGCTAACCTGTATCAAATACACCAAAATGTTAACAGTGGATAGCCCTGGTCAACAGCATTATGGATGATTCCCACCTTTCAGTTATCACTCATAAAGCCACTCACTTTATTAGCACTTCCGTGCTCCTACTTTAAAGATATTCAGCATGTTCTAGCAACCAGAAGCCTCAAGTGCCTGCAGGTCTACAGTGACAACATTGAAAACTATATTAGGAGTAGCAGAGAGCACTGTAGGTAGACAAAGAGCAGTTTTGTGTCCTGTTTGTGGTGGTGTTTACAAAAAGTTACACATGCAATAGAATTGGGTAAACTTGGTGAAATCTAAATAAACTATGTGGATTTTACCAGTGTCCATTTTCTGAGTTTGATAATATATCAGTTAAGCAAGCTGTTACCATTGGAGGAGGCTGGATGAAGGGTGCATGGGACCGCCCTGGTGTGTGTGTGTGTGTGTGTGTGTGTGTGTGTGTGTGTAGTATATTTATTGTGTATATATATATATATATATATATATATACACACATACTATGTAAATATATGTGTACATAAGTTGTACAATATATATGACATATATAATACATGATTGTATTGTATATATACTATATGTACAGTTGACCCTTTAATAATGCGGGGCTTAAGGGCACCAACTCCCACACAGTTAGAAATGCACATATAACTTTTACTCCCCAAAAACTTAACTACTAATAGCATACTGTTGACGGGAAGCCTTACTGATATCCTAAATAGTCGATTAACACATTTTTTATCTTATATGTATTATATACTGTATTTTTACAATAAAGTAAGCAAAAGAAAAGAAAATGTTATTAAAATCATAAGGAAAACACATTCATAGTATTTATTGAAATAAATTGCATATAAGTGGATCCACACAGTTAAAACCTATGTTGTTGAAGTGTCAACTATGTTATATATACATGTATTTGTAACCTCCTTTGAATCTATAATTATTTTAATATTAAAGGGATTTTTGTTTTTGTTTTTATTTTTTTTATTGGGGAATATTGGGGAACAGTATGTTTCTCCAGGGCCCATCAGCTCCAAGTAGTTTTCCTTCAATCTAGTTGTGGAGGGCACAGCTCAGCTCCAAGTTCAGTCACCGTTTTCAATCTTTAGTTGCAGAGGGCACAGCCCACCGTCCCATGTGGGAATTGAACCGGCAACCTTGTTGTTGAGATATGGCGCTCTAACCAGCTGAGCCATCTGGCTGCTTCTCCGGAAGCTCAGCGGCAGCTCATCGTCTTCAATCTACCGAGTTTCCCCAAAAATAAGACCTAGCCGGACCAATCAGCTCTAATGTGTCTTTTGGAGCAAAAATTAATATAAGACCCGGTCTTATTTTACTATAAGACCTGGTCTTATTTTACTATAAGACCGGATATAATATAATATAATATAATTAATATACTATAATACCAGGTCTTAAATTAATTTTTGCTCCAAAAGACGCATTAGAGCTGATTGCCCGGCTAGGTCTTTTTTTTCCAGGAAACAGGATAGTTGTGGAAGGTGCAGCTTACTGGCCCATGTGGGAATTGAACTGGCAACCTTGCTATTCAGAGCTGTTCTGTAACCAACTGAGCCATCCGGCTACCCCTAATGACATTAAGCTGCCTTAACAATACAAAGCATTTTCAAATTACCGCTAGGCCAAATTCTCTCCTTCTTGAGAATGTTTGCCCCTACCTGAACACCTGGCTTCCAGTAGTCACAAAGTTTACATATGTCTTTATAGAAATGATGTTCCCTGTCCTTTTTCCCCCCAGGAAATAACATCCTGATTGTGGCCCATGCATCTTCCCTTGAAGCATGTACCTGTCAACTTCAGGGCCTGTCACCTCAGAACTCCAAGGACTTTGTACAAATGGTCCGAAAGGTAATTAATACTTGCATTTCAGGGGCCTGTGGTGCCTAATAATTGTTAGAACAGCTCAATGACTGGCTGACAGCTAAGTCATTTGTAGCTTCTTCTCTGAGCTACCTTGTTCCCCCGAAAATAAGACCTGGCCGGACAATCAACTCTAATGCGTCTTTTGGAGCAAAAATTAATATAAGTTGGGTGAAGCAAATTAACAACTTTTCAAAATATAATATATTTTACTGTAAGACCGGGAATATAATGTAATATAATTAATATAATATAATTAATATAATATAATATAATATAATATAATATAATATAATATAATATAATATAATATAATATAATACAATGCAATGCAATACCGGGTCTTATACTAATTTTTGTTCCAAAAGACGCATTGCTCCAATCAGCATTAGCGCTGATTGTCCGGCTACGTCTTATTTTCGGGGAAACAAGGTAGGAAGATGCATTTATTGATTCAACAAAGATGTATTGAGTGGTACTATGTGTAAGGCACTTTATTAGGCCTTGTAGACTAGAAAAAGACATGCTTGAGCTAGTTCTAGCTCTAGTTCCTAAGAGCTAAAATTGAGGAAGTAACTAAGAATTATAAGCAAATTGGATTTCCACGAGGGACTGTGGATTGAATGAAGGGTGAGTGGGCCAAAACACAGCATCTGACAGCTTAGCTAGAAGAGAGGTCCTGGCTGGTAGGCCAAGGGAAGCAGTGATTTAAAATGCCAGGCTGAAAGGCAAACCTAGGAACAAGGCAGTGAGACAGAAAACCCATGCGGCTGACTGACACATCTGGATTCTTCGTTCCTGTGCGTGTGTAAAAGGCTTTTCTGTCAGCTACCCTCCCACACACTTCCCTTCAGGCTGAGGGAAGCACTTAACATGCTTCCTTTATCTGCCCCCAAAGAACCTGGCTCAAACTCGATTGTAATTCTTTTCTCATTTTTTAAAACCTTTTTTATGCATCTGTTCTTCCCATTACTCTGTAAGCTACTTGACGGCAGAGATTTGTGTCTTGTTTATAAATGCAGCTCTGAACACACACCCAAAAATAAGTTTTTAAATGCAATGACTATTGAAGTTAGGAAAGGCACAGCTTCAACTTTGTTACAGATACACATGAAAAAGAAAGAAGAAGAAAAGGAAGGAAGGAAGGAAGGAAGGAAGGAAGGAAGGAAGGAAGGAAGGAAGGAAGGAAGCTGGGTGAAGCAAATTAACAACTTTTCAAAAACTGAATAATCTTTCCCATTGTCTAAGTATAATTTCAGAAATTTTTGAGCTTCATTTTTAGCTTTATTTGCAGTTAAGAAAGTAGGAATTAACCTGTAGCACCTTAGCTTTATATATTGTCCTCTTTTCTCCCACACTATTAAGAAGCAAGCTATAAATAATTAGCTGCGGTATGGGAGCTCACCACATAATGAATCATTTTTGGTGAATCCTCTTGCAATGTAAATAGTCTTCCCTCTAATGTATCTGTTTTATCCATTTCTTTTTCTTTATGGATTTTTTTTTAGAGGGGATGCATGTCTACAAAGCCCTTATTAATTCCTATGAATATTCCTTATTCTCAAGGGCCATCTGAATATCTTTGTGTCTAGGTAATAGTTAAAGTGTTAAACCTGTTTTCTATTTTCCCTTTGCTTACCCCTCTTACTTCAGATTCCATACTTGGGGTTTTGTTCCTGTGAGGAATTGGGAGAAACTGGAATATGGCAGCTGACAGACCCACCTATCCTTCCTCTGACCCATGGACCAACTGGGGGCTTCAACTGGAGAGAGACCTTGCTACAAGAATGAGCCACATCAGTGAACAAGGAAAGACTTTAGAAAGCCTTTGGGAGAAGTGTCTTTTTGTGTGTTTAGTAACAGTGGAAACTCTGCACCATATTCTAAGCGGACAGCTCAGAATAATTTAGCATATTTCCTTTCATGCTTTAAAATTCTGTGATGAGACTGTGTGAATAAGAGAACGGCTTGATTCAGGGACAAAATCATTCTCTCTGGACTCTTACCTGGCTAACAAGGCTTTCGAGAATTGTCTTCCTAAGTCGAGTCACTGCTCCGGCAGAGGATGGAGCCTTCCTTCAATCCAAGCATGGCCAAGGACCTGGAGTCCTCCCAACGGGAGCTTCCAGCCCAGCCCTAGGGAGGACGCAGGAGGAAAGAGGACGTCCAGAAGTCCAGAGGGACACTGCACTGCCAGTTTGGTGATGGGATTTTCTTAACTCCATGTTCCAGTTAGGCAAAGCTAAGCTGAGGAATTCTTTTCAGGTTATTGGAAAATATGCCCCGCAGAGAGTTATTCTTAGGTTACACTTCAAATTCAGTCCTCAGTATGACACATACACCAGTGCTGCTGGCTGCAGACGCCTGCCTAAGGACCCTAACATTTACTCTGGTACTGCCACATTTTCTCTAGAGCAGCTGGCTACAGCTTTTTGCAACAGCCCTTCCCCCTTGCTTCTATATGTGAAATGGGGAGACAAAGCACTTTTGCTCTCCAAAGCACTTTTGGATATTCAGGCGGAAGATATGATAAGTGTGTGACGTATTCAATTGTAGGAGCAAAGAACTTGCAAAATATAAAGTGACTTGGAATCATCTGTGTTGTAACCGGAAGAGCCACAGCACCGTGGTTGCTTATTTTTGGCCCTAGAGTCTGGTGCATGGTAACTAGTTAAGGAAGTTGACATTTTGCAAGGATGTGTGTTAGATACATTATTTGAGTCAGCAAAAAGCTCATTCTTGTGCAATATGGACATCTTTCCAAATCATACCAAGGGTTAGGTCGTTGTCCACTTACATACAGTTCATGTCAATCATAACAGAACATCCACAAACACATCAATTATACCAGGGATGTATAACGAAGTCAGGGAACTAATTTAAATGATGACAGTCACAACTGCATTGCTACTTGAGCTGTTGTTTTCTGTTTGTTTGTTTTTCTATGATAATTTAAAATATGTAGGTAGGGCTAGTTCAGGAAAATTGGGAGACCTACATCCTGTGGTTTCCCATCACACCTGCTTCCTGAATTCAGAGGGAGTTTATTTAAAAGAAAAATAAATGACAATCAAGCCAAAACATCAGTTATCAATGTCTATTTAATTGTTTGACTAGCTGACTGCTGACGGCTGCAGAAAATAGTCTGGTATAGTATAGTTCATTGTGTAGAATATGTGTGCAAAATGCAATCCCAGCCACTTAAAGGGAACGTTAGTGTAAAACAAATCAATATACATTGTAACATTGAATAAGCTTCAAAACCCCGATGCATAAAACATGATATCTAAAAATAGATCTATGCCTCTGTTTGAAATGGGAATTTGAGGATTCTTGAGAAGAAGAGCGAGTGACAGGAGGCTGGCTATGTATGTTAGTCAGCAAGAGGATTATAGTTGGGTTTTTCTTAAGTCTTCTAAAGAAATGTTATGAATTATACATTTTAAGAAATTTAGCATTGCACACACACTGATTTAGTTTTTGGGTATAGAAATAATTCTATGCTGACATCACTGATTAATATAAACATTTTAAACTTAAAACAGGGGAAATATTCCTGTTAGAGGTTTTAAGAGAAATGTCACATTACAGCTAATGTAATGTCCCTGCCATTCATTCTTTTATCTGTAAAAAAACGAATGCACTGTTTAATCAGATCTATAATGTTGATTAGATTCTCCACAAATATTCATGGACTTTCAATGCTCAGAATAATGCTTGAACACCTCACATGTGATTTCCTTCAAAATAGTGACAGTGGGCTACTGTTTTGGTCTGTGTCTGTACTTGCAAAGAACAAAGTTCAGAACAGGTTATCCTCTCCCTCCCTCTAGGTCAGGGGTGTCCAAACTTTTTTCAACGTTTTTCACCAAGGGCCATATGCGGTAAAATACACAAACAAACAGCCGGGCCACTCACTCGAGGTGAAGTACGTATTGCCTCACCTGGTTTATTGAAGTAAACTAAATATATTTTTGGAATTTGCTGCGGGCCAATAAACTGGATTGCGGGCCGCAGTTTGGACAGCTCTGCTCTGGGTTGTCTTAGTCCTATGATGACCTGACAGGTCAGTTTACCTGGGCTACATACAATCCATTGTCCTTAGTCCAATCCGGACAGAGCCTTAGGCTACATGAACAAAAGGGGGCAGAGATCTGAAATCATTTTCTGATTAATTTAAGTGGAAAACCCTGAGTAAACAAGGAGTTTATTCCTCCACTTTAATTATCCAGCTTGTTTATCAAAATGGCCTGAATAATCTGAATTCATATGAAATTCTCTTCACATTTACCTATTTAAACAACTAAACTTGGACTTTAACTGAGATATTCTTTGGAAGGCATGTTGAATCTATGTGTAATAAAAGAAACATGATTTCATATTAATCCAAAAACTCTAGGTTGATACTACAACCTGTTCAGGCTGGTTCTTGTTGAACTGAGCCTGATGCTTGTTAAGAACAAATGTTGATGGGGGGAAGGGGAAGGAAGGAAGGAAGGAAGGAAGGAAGGAAGGAAGGAAGGAAGGAAGGAAGGAAGGAATTTAGGAAATGCCAGACAAGAACCAGATGGTTTCTTCAAGAGAGGATTTTTTTTTTTTAAATGTAGAAAGTTATGTGGACATAACAGACAAACTCAGTTTGTAAACAAACTGAGATGAAATTAATTGCAGGATTTAATCTGGGATTGAAAGTCTGAAACAGTTCGCTGCTTGTACAACTGTGCCACATCAATCCGCTAATGCCCCAGTATGATTCATAGATAGGACTTTGGTTTCTGTGATTTTAAAATGCCACATCTATTCCTCTGTGGACTAGAGTAATTGGCACATTTTAATGCACAAGCTGGGAGTTTCATTTTTCCAGGCTCTCTTCTCCATCACTGTAGTGGTAGCTAGGAGTTTATTGCTTCACCTCAGTATGGAGTTCAGAATACAGTGTTTTCCATTACATTTAGATTCATAGAATCTGAATGGCTGATTAAATGGCCATCTGATGGCTAAAAGAGGGAGGTATTTTTCACCCTGTAGTGAAAGGCTTCCAAGAGTTTCTACTTTTTATTTTAATGATACTTTAACCAAAGAATTATTTTAAAATAACCTTATATTTGAAAGATGATTTTGCAAAAAATAAAAATAAAAAATCATGTCTTGGAGTGATGTCGGTTTGATAAGTTACTGTTGATGATTTTCTTGCATTTTAGGCTGATGTGGTCATTTTCCTGTCAGTGGTATTTGGAATGCATAATGATTGTCATCCAATTGTGTTTAGCATTACTATAATGTATCTTTTCCACTCAACTAGCTGTATTTGTATTAAACAAAGCCTCTTATTTCAATCACCTAGTGTCGTTGGGAACTAACTGAAGAGCTAGAGTGAGAGAAGCTCCTACCTCATTGCCTTTGTAGAAAGGCATCCCTGTGTAGTAAAAAGGAGGCATTTCTCCGTTACCTAGGCACTCTGCCATGCCAGTGTTAATATGAAAGCAGTGATGAATTGCTCTTTTGAATTTACTCTAAGTGATGCGTGTGTTAGAATGCAGATGAACCTCCTTGAATTTTCACAGGCACAACCACAATTGTACTGTGTCTGCACCAACTTCTCAGATAATGAGGCACAGGGTTATTTGCATTTAAATTGCAGCCCCCTACACGTGTGAGAACTCAGGCCCCAGTAGTCTGCCTTGCCAGGAGGGGTGCAACTGGCAGAGAAGGGTGGGAAAGGAGTGATTTAGCATCTATTTAGGTTAATACTTTACAAAGGTGATGGTGGTGTTTTGTTAGGTGCTAGCAGATGCTTTACATCATCTTAAAGCAAAGGATTAAAATTGGATTTGCTTCTCTTTAATACTACAACATACTGAATTTTCCTAGGAAAGTGACTAGCTGTAATGAAAAGTCAAGAGAAGGAAAAAAATTGCCTTTAAAAACAGAGGAAATAACTTGATTTTTAAATACATAAAATATTATGTGTAGTGTATGTAGGCTTAAAATTATAGTGATAAGTAGTTAAACTTAAAATACATTCAGTTCTTACAAATGTTTTACATGGTACCACTTAGCTGCCATTACTCCCACAAAAATTGGAATTTTGCAGCTGTTTAACTATTCTTGGACTCTGTACAGGACACATATGTATAATGGGAAATGTGTACTGGTTCTTTCTTTGATTGCCACTCAAGATGAGAACACCATCCAAAGCATTTTGGTTATATGCACAGACCATTCTAAACCTGCTGTTTTTGAAGGTATGTTGGTTTCTTTTTCATTTGTAAGGCTATTGTATCATTTCTTTTCTATGTGATTCAGGTGTATTTATTTGAAAGAAAAGGTCTGTATAAAAAAGAAATCACACCTAATTGTATTGCCAAATTCTTTGTAAACTACCTATGGCTTTTGTGCTTTCCCGGCTGTGTGCTCTTCCTCTAGATACAGCTCTGGCACCATTGTAATTTAGTTCATTCCATTCCATGAGCATCTCCATTTAAGTTGTCCATCGATGATTTAATAAAGAGGAACTGTGTCCTCAGTCAATCCAGAGCGATCTCATATTGAAATTCTGAGTGGACTCTATTCCCATCATGTTTTTAGGCATTACTGTGATCATTATTGTTTTGTCCATTAAATGTCCATTAAGAGTGTGATTTATCTCTCCGAGGGCCAGAAGGACACTTGCTGCTGATGGAGATGGGAGGACGCTCCTGTAGCACTGTGGGTCCCTGGTCCCTTCTAGTTACATATCCCTGAGGCATCCAGGCTGAGGAAGTGAAAACCCATCCAAAATGCTTCCACTGCCCCATGTGCAAGCCTCATCCCTCACCACTACCCACCTCGAGGAGGTGCACTAGGAACCACCCACAGAGTAAGAGTTTTGGGTGCAAGGGGAAATCCAGCTTATAGTAGGTTCCACACTACTAAAAACCACAGGCCCCATTTTCAAAGTAATGATGTGTTCAGCAAATAGATTTTAAATAAGCCATGTATGAACATTTATGCTCAGGACTCGAATGCAGATTTTCATTGACACAACTGGCTCCTACCCTGGCAGGGTATGTTTCCTGAAGAAGCATCACAGCTAATGCTTATATCTGACAAAAGATCAAGCTACGTTTAGCCTTGTAGCTGGTTCTCAGATGTTCTCTACTTGACAGATTCCCAAACTCATTTTGCCCTTTTCTGATTTATGTAAAGCCTGCCTGCACACATCAGAGGAAATGTGCTTTGGATTTGTTTAAGCTGCAATGAGCAAAATGTCTTGTTGTTGTTTTTAAGTTGAGGACCAAAAAACAGTCTTCCTTCTGCAGAAAGAGAATAGTTCAATTCGCCAGAAATACACATGTAAAACCCAGATGGCTTGCTCCTCGCCATGAAAAGATGCCAAGGTTTATTTAGCTTACTTGTTGCCATTTTGTTGCGGGGCAATCCAGAAGGTCTGCGTATCACAGGAGAAGAACTTCCTATTGTTCCAGAGAAGAAACCCTGAGTCACAAGTGCGATGAAGCTGGGTGATGTTCCTGGCCCAGCTGCTTATTAGAGCCCTTAAACTCACTTCACCTGCATAATGTGCACATAATGATTTTTACAGTGTGGTTGTAAATATCAAATGGGATCCTGAATATAAAATACCTAATACTACATGCTAATAGTAATAAGGTACTATATGCTAATTAATGAAGAATCGCTTTTGCTAAGGCCAAGATAAAACTTACACATCTAGCCATTTCTTGTATTTGGGGAATATGAAGGACAAGGAACGAGGCAAGGAAAACTGCCTCGTTCATATTGCTATGACTTTACTATTGTCCCCACAAGTTAGCTTCTGTAATAACGACCACAGTAAAAGTGTGTGTATTGGTTGATTTCTGTGGTTTGTCTAAGGGGCTGCCTTATCACCTTCCCTTTGTATAACTGTCGTTTTAAAAACGCATTCTCATTTCGTCCTCATCACAATTTTACAAGGTAAGAAGATCAGGTATTATTCACTCATTGTACGAAAGATATTGATTGAACACTATGTTCCTAGCAGGGGGGCAAGCTGGAGCTACTGTGGCAAATAAGAAAGCAGGTTGCCTGCTCCTATGGAATGGAGGGATGGAAAGTCAACACATAAATGGACACGATACGTAATTACAGCTGCTGATCAATGCTGTTTAGGGAAAAAGAAAAAACTGGGTTATAGGCTAGAGAGTAACTTTGGGAGCAATATGGGACAGGGGGTACTGCTTTAGAGAGAATGGTCAAGCATGGTGTCCCTGAGCAGGTGGCAGTTAAACTGACTTTTAAGGCTGAGTAGAAGCTGGTCATGGTGAAGAGCTGAATGAGGAGGGTTCAGGAAGCCAGAATGAGCAGAAGCCCCTAAGTGGGACAGAGCCGGCTGGGTTGGAACAGAAGGGGTCAGGGAACTAAAGCTTAGTCAGCACGGCAGAAAGGGGGGGCAATGAGGCTTGCGAGGAGGCAGACCCAAAAACTCGGGGTCCTGTCCGCCAGGAGTCGGCAAACTATTGCCTACAGGCAGAATCTGTCCCACAGCCCGTGTTTGTACAGCCCACAAGCTAAGAATGTTTTTTTACAATTATATGTTTGAAAAACATCAAAAGAAGAATATTATTTTATAACACATGATAATCACGAAATGCAAATTTCAGTGTCTATAAATAAAGTTTTATTGGCACACAGCTACACTCACTCATTTACATATTGCCTATGGCTACTTCCAGGATACAAGGACAGAAGTCAGTAGTAGAGACCATATGGCCTGCAAAGCCTAAAATATTTGCTACTTGGCTCTTTACAGAAAAAGTTTGCCGACGTGTTATAGACCAGGGTGAAACATTTGGATTTTGTTCTAGGCCCAAAGAGTCTGGCATAGAAACTAGTTTACCTGCCATAACAAATTAATAGATTGGTGATATCCAGTGGCGGGCAAAGTGACAACCAGCATTTATTGAGTGTGTGTGTGTATAATTGGACCCTTTTCTAAGTGCTTAACGTGTATGTATAAACTTCTTTCGTCTTCTCAGCAACCTTATTCAGCAGATGCTATAATTATTCCCAGTTTTCAAAAGAAGCTGAGTCTTAGAAGCATTCAACTTGCCCAAAGTCACATGTGTGAGAGCTGAGATTTGAGCCATGCCAGCCTGGTTCCAGAGCCTGGATTAATAGTTTAAAATATTTTCTTAGAGAAAGCTTAAGGAAAATATTCCAGAACCCTGAGGCATCTGGAGGATACTTGGATCCTTCAGAACACAGCTTGGAAACCACTGTTCTCTTCCCATCCTCTCATTTGCAGAAGACACTGGCCCTGGGAAAGATCCATGAGCTGAGACCTGAAGCTGGCGCTTGCTTTTTTGTGGTACATTCCTACCAAACCACAATTTCGTTCGATATCAGGTCTTACTTGGGTTCTGTTTTCAGACTGATCCATTTAATTAGATTAAATTCTAGGTACAAACCTTAAGAATGGAAGCTCATTGTCCGGTCCTTCTACAGGCACCTCTAACCTATTATGTTTCCTGTAGGGATGAGATGTGGCCCCAGCCATCTGAGGTCTGCAGATTGTTGGATTTATGTGCCACTGTGCTGGGCATTCTGGGTACCATATTTGATTTATACCTCTCAGTCACCTCGTGCTGTAATCATTCTCCCCATTTTACAGATTAGGAAACTGATACCAAGAAGCAAGTAGTCTGCTCAGGGCTGCACAGCTGCTAGTGACAGGGACCAGGTGACAAGTCCGAGTCTGTCTGCCTCTTACTCCCATACTTATTCCAGTTGGCTGCTTCTAGAAAGACTTTTTCTCAATCAATAACTAATTACAAGGTTGCTGCTCTAGCTTAGAAACTCCATAGCCATTTTCTGTAAGTCCACAAAATGCTCAAAGAATCCCAGCACTGGGTGTGAACTAGCCATCCGAGGCGTCTGCTGGGAAATGCAGGTGAGGCCCCCTCTTGCCCTGGTCTTTGGAAAGGCCACACATTCTTCACAGGGAGCCATGAAAGGGCAGAAAGAAAGCTTAGGCCTCTCTCAGAATCGCAACAAAACCCCCAGTGGCTTCTACACGTGGGAAAACCCCCTATTTTTTGTTACCCCTAAAACAGTCTTTCACCTGCTTAATGAATGTCTCCTTTTTCAGTTTTTTTCTCCCTGAGAATCTACATTGACCAAGGTGATGATGGGAAATAGAGATGTTTATTTATTTCTCTAAAATCTATCTCCACACCTTCACCCCATCAAATGTCACTTCCTGATTAGTACTAAAACATATACTAGTATAACGATTTCATGAAATGAAGATCAGACGACAAATTGGCTGTCGATTGCAAGGCCTCCCACATACAGTGTGGTCAGTAGACACCTTTCCATTAGAAATAGACAGAAGGTCACTCCCTGACCACTACTCTTCAACCTCATCTTTTCCGTCCACCCTGCTAGCAGCCACATGGGCTGCCTTTCCCTGTTGAACCCCCTATGTGTTGCAGGTTGACGTGGAGGTGATGAGAGAGTGGGAAGGACCGTGAAAACCACAAATGCATGTCATTCACAAGCCTGCTTTGTAGCATTTCCCCCACGGACCATTTTTAATCTCTGAGTCCAGTGGACTTTCATGACATTTGTCAATGTTTGTGACCAGTTGAATATCACACCCGTGGGTGAAAAAGATATACTTATCATTGCCCCAAGTGAAATTTAAAGATCTTCTTTAATGCTTGGGAAGAATTGTAAGTCAAGTATCCTTTTAGGTTTCAGAGCAAAAGATCAGTGCTTACATTTCAAATGAAGAGTTCATTCTTTCATTCACTCATTTGACTCACTCATATTTCAAGTGCAATTATGGGTCAGGTTCCCTGGGTCAGATTCTGAGATGGAGATTTATGCACTGGAGTTTATAGGAGAGTGCTTTTGGGGACAATACTTATGAAGGAAGCAAGATCAGGCTGAGAGGAGCTGAACTGAGATGAAGTTGCGAAAAAGGCCTTAACTGATTGAGACTTCACAGGAGCTCT